>NW_024096605.1:1737500-2337500 GCF_016545835.1 Crotalus tigris
AAGAACTGATACTTTCTCAATAATTTTTGGGATAGTGTGGAATACCAACTTCTGTTGTTTCTCTGGTATTTTTATTTCTACCTACCATCTGACCTTTCAAAACTTTAAATTATCTTCAAGCATCCTGAACTGATTATTCTTTTTAGCTATACTTTTCAATTCTAAGAAACTGCTTAAATATTAAAATGCATTGAATTTAATAATATCAAAGTCATTGTTCAACAAAAAATACTCCTTTTGCACCAGATGCTAAACATTTCAAAATAAATTCTTCATTGCTTTGTTTTGCATGTAGGAGCTTCCCAGTCATTCCAAGACACCTTAATTTATTATATCTAGAAATATTATGCATCAGTTGAAACCAGAATATTTATCTAATAAATGGAGGGCAGCTGAAGTCACCTATTATTACTATATTGTCTCCTATTTCAATTGCTTTTCAAGATTGCAGAGTATATTCTCACTATATTACTTTGGCGGTTAGTCATGTATATATGTTTTGATCTTAAAAGGCAATATTTTCTACCAATCAAAAAATGAAGCAATATGTGTTATTATGCCATAGACTGTGATATATTGTAATACAGTAGTGAATTCATTGACTGTTGACAAATATAAGATTTCTTTTTCTTAGTTTGTATTTTAATTTTTTTTAATTTTAATTTTTATGTATCTTAAGGGTAAGATTGTTTTATTAGAAACAATAAAGATGAAAATAAAATAATTAAAAATATGTTTTGATCTTAGATTTAGACAATCTTAACGAACTAACATTCCATTTTATCAGTTATGGTGTTCTTTTACATTCTTTATTTGCTAAGGGATGGAAATCAACTGCCAACTGCTGTTTTTAAAAAATGACAATAAATAACCTGCATACATATATTTTATAGTTTTAATTTTCCTAAACTACAGAACAGTGACAATTATAGGATAATATGGAATTTAACTTGTATAGTGAGGGAAAAAAGTATTTGATCCTCGGTTTATTTTGACAGTAAGAGACAGAATAACAACAAAAAAAAAATACAGAAAAACGCATTTCAAAATAGTTATAAATTGATTTGCATTTTAATGAGTGAAAGAAGTATTTGACCCCTTTGCAAACCATGACTTAGTACTTGGTGGCAAAACCCTTGTTGGCAATCATAGAAGTCACATGTTTCTTGTAGTTGGCCACCAGGTTTGCAAACATTTCAGGAGGGATTTTGACCCACTCCTCTTTGCAGATCCTCTCCAAGTCATTAAGGTTTCGAGGCTGATGTTTGGCAGCTTGAACTTTCAGTTCCCTCCACGGATTTTCTATGGGATTAAGGTCTGGAGAGTGACTAGGCCACTCCAGGACCTTAATGTGCTTCTTCTTGAGCCACTCCTTTGTTGCCTTAGCTGTGTGTTTTGGGTCATTGCCATGCTGGAATACCTATCCATGACCCATTTTCAATGCCCTGACTGAGGGAAGGAGGTTCTCACCCAAGATTTGATGGTACGTGGTCCCATCCATCCTCCCTTTGATGCGGTGAAGTTGTCCTGTTCTCTTAGTAGAAAAACACCCCCAAAACATAATGTTTCCACCTCCTTGTTTGATCGTGGGGATGGTGTTCTTGGGGTCATAGGCAGCATTCCTCCTCCAAACATGGTGAGTTGAGTTGATGCCAAAGAGCTCAATTTTGGTCTCACCTGACCACAACACTTTCACCCAGTTCTCCTCTGAATCATTCAGATGTTTATTGGCAAACTTCAGACGGGCCTGTACATATGCTTTCTTGAGCAGGGGAACCTTGCGGGTGCTGCAGGATTTCATGGCATAGTGTGTTACCAATTGTTTGCTTGGTTACTATAGTCCCAGCTGCCTTGAAATCATTTACAAGATCCTCCCATGTAGTTCTGGGCTGATTCCCTGCTATTCTCATGATCATTGAAACTCCACGAGGTGAGATCTTGCATGGAGCCCCAGACCAAGAAAGATTGACAGTTATTTTGTGTTTCTTCAATTTGCAAATAATTGCACCAACTGTTGTCACCTTCTCACCAAACTGTTTGGCAATAGTCTTATAGCCCATTCCAGCCTTGTGTAGGATGTCCCTGACATCCTTGAACAGCGCTTTGGTCTTGGCCATGGTGGAGAGTTTGGAATCTGATTGATTGATTGCTTCTGTGGACAGGTGTCTTTTATACAGGTAACAAACTGAGATTAGGAGCACTCCCTTTAAGAGAGTGCTCCCAATTTTAGCTCGTTACCTGTATAAAAGACCCCTGAGAACCAGAAATCTTCTGATTGATAGGGGATCAAATACTTTTTTCACTCATTAAAATGCAAATCAATTTATAACTTTTTTGAAATGTGTTTTCTGAAATTTTTATTGTTATTCTGTCTTTCACTGTTAAAATAAACCCACCATTAAAATTATAGACTGATCATTTCTTTGTCACTGGGCAAACGTACAAAATCAGCAGGGGATCAAATACTTTTTTCTCTCATTGTATATTGTCTTTTTTTTCCTTTTGGGGCAAATGTTAACATATCTGTCCATCTATATTACAATAAAATGGTATACCAGCCATTCTCTTTTGATGTTTATAAATACGATAATAATGGAAAAGAAGGGAATCTATCATGAGCATTAACAGCTCCTGTGATATTCTCTCTTTTTATTTCTCCAACTATTTGACAGTTCTATCCTGATTTCCTAAACATTTAACAATAAGTCTGTAAAATGTTATGGGTAGGTAGTTACATCGGTAGATCTGTATAAGTAATTTATAATTTATTTTCAGATAGTTAACTCTTTAGCCTTGTTTTTAGACACCTCCAAGTGACTAGATTGCTAGAAATACTGAAGCACATATTTCTTTCTTTAGCAGGAATTAACTTTGCTTCTTCCTACTTACTCTAGAAGCCAAGTTGGCTCCTTATGAAATCCTTCATTCCAACTTCTGCCAAACATTTTTATTATAGTGATTGTTTAAAAATGACACTGGAATTTTAGCATGTATTGTTTGATGCCTCTGGAAAATGAGAGTAAAATAATTATTGACCCTACTAAATTGGGAGGAAAAGGTTATTGGAGGAGGAGGAAAAATTCCTCGACAAATTTTAGTTACATCAAATAATACAGATTGGAAAAAAATACCTGAAAACAGTCTGGTAAAGCTGCAATTTTATCAGTTGGAACTTCACATCACAAGAGCAAATCTCACTTGCCACTTTGGAGATAAAGACAGCAAGATCTAGTTGATGTAAACATTTTGAAGTATTTTTAGATTAATTTCAGTGGACTTTTAATTTTCTTTTATAAATTTTGCTGTATCATCTCATTCCGTTTTTCTGATTTTTCAGGCATTAGATGGTCAGAATATTTATAATGCTTGCTGTACCTTGCGGATTGATTTTTCCAAATTGGTCAACTTGAATGTAAAGTATAATAATGATAAAAGTAGAGATTACACTCGTCCTGACCTTCCATCTGGTGATGGTCAGCCAGCTTTGGATCCAGCTATTGCTGCTGCATTTGCAAAGGAGACTTCACTTCTAGGTATGAGTTTTGTTTGTTCCTCTTTCTTAGTTGTTTGTATAATATATACCGTTGTGTTTTATATAACAGATGTCATTTGTGGCTTATGTACACACACATACACACAAGCACATGAATGAGATTATTGAATTAATTGGTTCCTAAGAATAACTTTATTTGATTACTGTTCTCACCACTTTTTCTTTTCTTTCTTAAGCAATTACTTATTTATATCATTTCAAGTCTTTTCAATCTGAGTACCTGCTTCTGATATTCAGGTAATAAGTTCCCATTTTGGAAGGTACTTTTATTAATATTGCATTAATTTAATGCATCATCTAGAATCTGTTGAAATGAATGTTAATACATATCCTATTCCACATGGTATTATAATACATATCCTTGTATTTTCATTGGCCAATTTATTGTTTGTATGTTATAAAATAGAATTGGCTATGAAAATTGGCCAGTTTTATTATCTATGGATGATTTAAAAAAAACCTATAGGATAAAATAAGCACTTTTGAATTAAATTATCTAATTCGCTGAAAATCAAAACAAGAGTAATACTAAAGATGACTTTTCTTAGAAAAGAAAGTACCTAGATTTTATTTTTCCCTAATTCTTGATAGATTAGTGAAACAGGCTGAAAATGAAATTTGGAAAGCATTAACATTCCCTAGTGTTTTCGTTTAAAAAATGCACACATTTTAGTGGCACTTAGTTTATATTAATATTGGGGGGGGGGAGACATCCTAGGATTATAGAGTGTAAGCTAGCAATGTCACCATGGTCAATCATGATAGAGTTACTAAATTATAAATCATGGGGTCAGGAATCATATATTCTTAAATCATAGGAATGCGCCATTCTGCATTTGTCATGTCCCACCCCAAATATAATACATTGTGTTTTAGAAAATACAGTATTCAGACAAAGTGGATACATCTAGAGAAGGGCATGCAAGGATGTATGAATAGGGAATCAGAAACTAAATTTTATAAGAAACGATTAAGGGAACTAAAAATGTTCCACTTTAAGAAATAGTACTCGTTAAGAATTTGAAGGGATGTCACATAGAAGACAACCACCGCCTGTTGTCTGTCATCCCAGAGTACATAGCAAAGCAGGTTCTAATTGCATGTTAAGAAAAATCTCCTGAGAATAAGAGCAATTCGACAAAGAGTCAGTTATTTAGAGAGAGAATGGGCTGTCTTTTTGTGGTTGTGTTCAAGTGGTAGCATAGCCCTATATTAGAAACTTTTATTAATTTTAATTCCTGCACTAAATGAAAGGTTTAATTCAATAGTCTAAATTGTCATTTTCAATTCAGAATCTCCGAACTCTAATAAAATCATATTCTCACAGTGATATAATCCAGAGATGATACAGATGATGCTGTACTGCTGATGTAGTGCATATGAACTGAGATCGTACGCACTTTGAATGAGGAAGTACATATATTAATAAATAATATTAGCAATTTTATAGTAACTTGTACCAAAATATCTTATATTAGGGATCACAAAGGTCTTACAGACTTGCAACTATTTTAGAACCTGTAAGTGAAAACAAAAGTTCAAGTTCACTCTGACTCTTATGAAATTAGCAAGCTAATTTTAGGCTCTCCAGTTAAATATTGGGATAACAAATCTAATAGAATAGATTGTTTTCAGTTGATGTGATACAGGACAAATTCATTGGTCACAAAAATAAAGAAAAAAATCTTAGTGCTGCTTTTTTCTTTTCTTTTCTTTTCTGTCCTTTGGAACTGCTGTTCCTGGTATTGAAGACATAACTTTGAAAAAAAAAAACAGCTTTCATTCTAAAGATGCATATCATTTATTGATATGAACTGGGCCTTACATAATTGAATAGATAAGTTTATCTTATCCAGACCTCCCATAGAAATCTTTAGCAGTCTGAAGAGCTTCTTTATTAGAAATGGGGAAGATTTATGTAGGAGACCAAAGTATCTTTAAGTATCTTAGCTTATAATTAAAGTATCTTTAAGTATCTTAGCTTATAATTAAAACTATTAAATAAAAAGAATAAAAATTAACAATGCTAAATACTAATATCAACTATTGAACACGTTGAAATGGCTAATGCGATTTTCTCCTACAATTTTAATAGAATTTATCAGGTAAGTTTCTGTGGAGATGGGACTCCAGATGTAAGATGTCATGATGAGAAGGCTTTCTGTCTGATCATCAGCCACAGAGCATTGTAGTAGAAAGTGATAACATTTATACAGAACTGTATGGCATTTGACAAATACTTCAGGTAGTTAAGCAAATCCTCCAGATACCTGTTAGGAATAACAGCACTTCAAAATGAATTAGCAAGGAAGTTCTAGTCTTGTATTGTTGACTAGACTGCTTTTTGTGTTATTGTTTCCAAAAAGATTTTAAAGTTTTGTGTTCCTGCAAGAGATGAGAGCTATGTTACTTGTTTCCTTCTTCCTTTTGCTTCTCTGTCAGTTGTATATGTGGTTGGGATAGGAGAATCTCATTGCTTACAATCATTCAAATCCGGTCAGTATCTTCATTGGAGCAATAAATTGTATTGTCAAAAGGCAATTAAATATACTTTTTGCTTTGTGCTGATAAATATTGCTTCAAGGGAAAACACAGTAAACTGTGAGTATGGCTATAGGTTATTCTGCATGAAATCTAATTATATTTATTGCATTTATTTGTCAAAACCTATTTAATATAAAAGCAAAAATGGTCTTTTGATGAGTATGTCAGTATACATGAACCCTATACGTTGATCTTTCCAACCATCTGAGGTTTAACATTAATGATACTGAAGTAAATAAAGAAATGGTTAGGAGCTGTGTTATCCGTATCTGCTGTTTTCTAATACAAAGTTTGGAGCCGAAACGAGCATCGCTGTCCTTGCAGAACTTAATTTTTTGAGATTTGTAATGCATGTAAGGTATATGTAGCTCATACTATTTCTGATTTTCAGATTAAAACGGGAAATGTTACTCCGTGGTCTTTGTTCATATATACGTATATGGTCTGTTCTTTCATTTACTGTAAATTGGATACAATTTCAATATGCTTTTATGTTTTTGTAGGAAAAAAAAATCTCTTGAACAAATAGAAAAGCTTGCTTTCTAATGTTTTGTCAGGAAGAGTTCTTGATTCCTTTCCTGACATACATTTTGTACTTTATGGAAGAAAATTGCACGGAAGAAAACTGTGAAACTGTACTCCTTCTCTGCTTGGAACTTAAGAACAATAACATTTTAATAGTGCCATAATTTAGCCTTGAGGGGAAAAAAGTGTTTAAAAGTTTCCACATTCAGAACTAAAAGTAAATTGAAATCTTTGCAAGGTGCATTTGGATACTTTTATCACTAGAAATCCCATTTTACATAATTTTTACATAAGCTTCTTATCAAATTGCTGTGAGAGTCCATATAGTGCAGGTAATGTTTAGCTGAAAGAAAGAATTACTATTGAATCTGCCTTGAGTAAGTGATTTGGAAATTATACATGTACGACAAGAATATCTTTTATGTTAGGATTATAGAATTATAGGATAAATAAGCATTTGATCTATTAGTGTAGACAAATAAATTATACCATTTTTCTGATGAGTTGAGATTCTTCTGTGTAATTAGGCAAAAGAAATTCACATGGCTTAGTAATAAAAAATTAGAGAGATAGTAAAAATCATTTAACAATTGACATTTACTTCCACGGGAGGACAGAACTGTACCATTAGGGATTGAATTACAAAAGTAGCTAAAGATTACAGTCTTGAACAAGTTACAAAAAACTCATTAATTCTCACTTAACCAGTTATTTTAATAATGCTTCCTTCCCAATGCATTCAACATCGACTGTATGCATTTGTTGCCACAATTTTTCATGACGCTTTATGGCCTAAAAGGTTTTAATTTTTTAATCTGTTTTCCTCAGTGACTTTTATTATCTAAGTCTCTGCTCAAATCTTCCCTGAGATCCTATTTAGAGATAGAAGGGCATCCTGATGAAGCTTAACCCTCCCATCTAATTTTAGAGATGGGACTGTTTTATGTTAATCTAGTAAATTACTATGCTTGAGCTGGAAAAGTTCTGTTTCAGGATCAGAGCTTTTGTTGATTTAGGTTTAGGTGAGGGTAGATAACAAATGAGAAGCGGAGGTCAACATAATAATAATAAAGTTGGAAGGGACCTTGGAGGTCATCAAGTCCAACCCCCTGCTCAGGCAGGTAACCCTATACCATTTCGGACAAATGGCTGTCCAGTTTCTTCTTAAAAACTTCCAGTGTTGGAGCATTCCCAGCCTCTGGAGCCAGGTTGTTCCACTGGTTAATTGTTCTAACTGTCAGGAAGTTTCTCCTTAGTTCTAGGTTGCTTCTCTCCTTGATGAGTTTCCATCCGTTGCTTCTTGTCCTGCCTTCAGCTTGACTCCCTCTTCTTTGTGGCAGCCCCTGAGATATTGGAACACTGCTATCATGTCCCCACTCGTCCTTCTTTTCATGTTCTCACTTCATAAATGTCTACATGACCTGATACAATGTGCAGAAAACAGAGAGCCTGCCCATAAATTGGGGCAGGGACAGAAACTTTTTTTATCACTTTATATGCTTATGACCACAAGTGAGCCCAAAATTGCAGTTGCTAAGTAAAACAGTTGTTAAGTGGATTTTGCCCCGTTTTGTTACTTTTCTTGCCACAGTTGTTAAGTTAGTAACATGGTTGTTAAGTGAATCTGGCATCCCCATTGACTTTTGCTTGTCGCAAAAGGTGGTCACATGACCCTGGGACACCGCAAATATCATAAATATGAGTCAGTTGCCAAGCAGCCGAATCTTGATCACATGGCCATGGGAATGCTGCAACAGTCATAAGTATGAAAAAAGGTCATAAGTCACTTTTTTCAGTGCTGTTGTAATTTCAAACGGTCACTAAACGACCTGTTATAAGTTGAGGACTACCTATAGTGTCTACCAAACTACAAACTGAATCTCAAGTTTGTAGTATAGAAAGTTAAGAATCTCCAGCAGATAATCTCTAGGAGTCACATACCTACTGAATGTATTTAATGAAAAGACAATTTGGTATTTTTGCCCTGTGGAAATCCCAACCAATTTAGTAGTAGTAGTAGTAGTAGTAGTAGTAGTAGTAGTAGTAGTAGTAGTAGTAATGAAAATAATAATAAAAGTTGGAAGGGACCTTGGAGGTCTTCTAATCCAACCTCCTGCTCAGGCAGAAACGCTATACCATTTCAGAGAAATAATAATACCATTTCAGACAAATTTAATATTACGTTAAACTGATGAAGAAGAATCTTTGCTTTGCACATGAGTTCATTTAGCTTTTAGGATTAGTGTCTACTAATATACCCAAAAGCAAAAAGGGAACAGAGATATTTAGGTAGATATTTCTAATTTCTTAATGAGTTCTTAACTTAATATCTTGAGCAAGAAAACATTGCCATTGTTAGCTTCCTCATTTTTTTCCAGAATATACAAAATAGTGATCTCATAAGCATATTGTAAACAAACTTACAATAGTTTGTTTAATAACCATTTGAAGTGACAATGAAGCAGTGAAAAAAAGTTATTTATAACAGTTTTCGCACTTACAACCACTGAAGCATCCCCATGGTCATATGATCAAAATTCACGTGCTTGACTCATCCTAGGTCATGTGGTCCCCTTCCGTGACCTTCTAACAAGCAAAGTCAATGGGGAAGCCAGATTCACTTAACAACCATATTACTAACTTAACTGCTGCAGTGATTCACTTAACAACTGACAAGAAAGATCATAAAGTGGGGCAAAATTCACTTAATGTCTTACTTAGCAACAGAACTTTTGGGCTCAATTGAGGTCATAAGTTGAGGACTACCTTAATACAGACATGTCAAACTCGCGATGTCACATGACGTATCGGAGCTTTTTTCCCATTGCTGGCAATGGGGTGGGCACGGTTTCCTGGTGACACCCCTGCTGAAATAGGTAAAGTTGTTAAGTCCCATTTTGAATAGAAAAAGAATTTTATTCATCAAGCATTGCATGCAGACAGTGAATTCCATTATCTCTTTCTTGACAAAGAGGAAGGACACTGTGTATTAAAGTTATTATATCACCTTTTCCCCAAAATTCTTTTCCCCAAGAATTTTCCAGCCTAGTCAAGGTAGTTACACAAGTGGCATTTGAGGCAGCTGGTATTCCTTTAGGTTTACTTGGATTGCTGAAAAAAATGTTCTATAAAGGCAAAGTCCCAAATCATGCCGTATCATTTTAGAATTGTCATATGCATGTGCAGAACAAAAGTAACCATCTTCTTTCTAGGTAACAATGAATACATATTTCATTAAGGCTAGCCGCTTGTCAAATATGCTGCTATGAGTAAAAATGTAGAGGTCTCTTTGTAGTAGCTCTTCTACTACAGAGCCGTGGTGGTAGAGTGGTTAGAATGCAGTATTGCAGGCTAAATTCTGCCGACTGCCAGGGGTTCGATCTTCAGTGGCTCAAGGTTGACTCAGCCTTCCATCCTTCAAGTTGGTAAAAGTGCCCTCCAGATTGTTGGGGGCAATATGCTGACTCTGTAAACCACTTAGAGAGGGCTGTAAAGCACTGTGAAATGCTATTGCTATTACTACTATACTGCTACTATCTGTGAAATAAGGAGTTCAAAACCTACTGTTCACCAGAGTTTTTGTATTGTTACTTCTGGCCAATGTGAAGATTCAACTTTCATTCTTTAGCTCCTTTCAGATGTAATATGATTTTGGCATCTTTTTTCAAGAGATCCACTCTTGGATCATTTTCTACCCCTGCAGTACCCTCACTGAAGGATTATATGAACATTTGGTACTTCTTTCTTCATCCCATTTGGTGTCCAAGTCTCGGAATTTAATGGTCATATTACTTGTCATAGTGGCATTTTTGAAATAAGGTCTTTTTGTTAGGTTAATTTACTTTTGTTTGCCTTAGTCTGAGCCAGAGGTATATTTATAGGATGCGATAGACCAGCTTTGCAAATGTAATGCCCTCTGTGTATATTCCAAGAAACATGGCCCTGACAGTTTCATCATTCATCCTAGAGACTGCTTGCTTGTTCCATGAACTTTCTGAGAGTACGATGATAAATAATAGATGTCCATGGGAAATTATAGGTTTTATTGAGTGTTCAACTATGACATTTTGATATATTGATTTATATTCCTTCATTTAAGCCAGTGTTTCTCAACCTTGACAATTTTAAGGCATGTGGACTTCAACTCCCAGAATTCCACAGCCAGCAATGCTGGCTGTGGAATTCTGGGAGTTGAAGTCCACATGCCTTAAAATTGTCAAGGTTGAGAAACACTGATTTAAGCATTATATCTAAAAGCATGGTGGGCTACTGAATCTCATATTGTTCATTGGCCAAAGCAAGAACCTGTGCTGTATGGTGATCATCACATATTTAGTAAAGATTGTCACTGGATTTTAGCATTCTGTATCAGTGAAGGATTTGTGTAATTTGTGACGTGCAAATCTCTGATTCAATCTTTATCCTGTATTATTAGTCATTTATAATTTCTGCAATTATAGTCTTGGACCCAGATCCTCCAATCACTGAATTATATGGCCCATTTAACATTATATAAATCTGTGATGGATGAAGGGATGGATGGATGCGAGAGAGAAAGAGTAAGAGTGGTGGATTTATAAAAAAAATGTTGCTTATAAATCTACCCATGTTCAGAAATTCTACCATGGTTCCAAAAAGATTTATTATGGATATTTTCGGATCTTTATACTAAGTGTGCATACTTCCTTTTTGTTTTCATGCATAGTCTTTCAACAGTAACCATATGTAAGGATAACCTTCCATGGCTCTATTCTAATTGTCTGTCCATTAACCCCAGCAAAAAAAAAAAAAAAAATTCTGGTACTAGTCAGATATTAAGTTTTTAAAATTCTTTACATCATTGTGTATATTTGAACCCAAAATTTTCCGGCTTTTTTTACAAATCCACCACACATGATACAGTGACATTTTGTGTTGTCCATATTTCCAGTATAAATTTGAAGTAACTTTATATATTCTACACAGTTTTTCTGAAGTCATGTTCCAATCCATCAATAAACATCATTTTATTTCTTCTGTGTTAAAACAAATACTGTATAACAAAAAGTAAATTTTACATCTTTTAACAACATATTTTCCCAGTTTATCAATATACTATGTCCAAAGTTCTTTATCATGCACTCTTTCGTGTATTCTTTTGTTTACAGCTGAATATATTTTATATATTTTAGTAATTACATGTTCAACTTTTTACAGAATTTAATTACAAATTCTGCCTTCTGCTTTTCAGTTCCAAATGTCATATCTGTAAATCTTTCTCTTGACTGTATATACGAAAACCATTGAAAACTAAATCCCTCTACAGGCAGATGTTCTTTTGATTTCATCATATTCTCGATGCTCTTGTTTTAAAAAACTCTCAATAGTAGGTTTTTGCCTGCTGTTCTTTTTTCTCCTATAAAATGTTTCTTGTGCTGAGATCCCTGAAGGCATTTTGGGCACATTCTTGGTTTATATCCATTCCACATTCTCAGCGCGGGGGTTCTAATATAATTATTCTTAAGATCTACATTAACCTTACATTTATCATATCATAAACAAACCCATGCCACCCAAATCTCAGATTGTACTCTTCTAATTTTAAAATTCTCTTATTTCTCAGGAGAATCTACTCTCATCCAAACCAAACAGCAGGTTGCAAAATGCAAACTCCAGTTAGGCGATTCCACTCCTCCTTTTTCCTTTACATCTGTGCTGCCCCACTCCCTTCACATACAGACACACATGCAAAGCGAGAGTTCTAAAGGTGTTGATTCACCCCCCCCCCCAAAAAAAAACAGGTCCTCAGAAAGCACTCTCAAGGTGTAGATTCGGATTCCAAGCTCAGCATGTCAAGACTCACTGGGTAAACCAAGTTCCTCAGGCACACCCAAAGTCCAGTAAATCCTCGGGGTGGGATTATGTGACACCAGTGCAGCCCTTCACGACAGGTGAGGTTGCCTTCTCACAAGTAGTCTAGCTGTCTAGCACTGTGCCTGTCTCCTCTCTGCCCTACATGTCCTCAGATCAGGAGGAGGTGTGGACTCCACCTCCTCCTCATCGCTAATGAGCAGCATCTGCTCCCAGTTCTCACCTGGTGTCTCCTGGCCAACTCGCTGCAGCTTGCCTCACTCAGCCTCAGCCTGTCGCTCATCCAATCAATCCAGCTGACGCTCTCCATCAGGTTAGCACTCTCTGAGCCCCAATCCAGACCATCATTCAGCTTTGTGCTTTCCTCTGCTGACTCAAACTCATCCTCCCCCTCCAAACTCTCGTCTCGAGAAGGGTCCAGGGACGGATCCATGACAGCATTTTGGAGTATTTTATATTTAACCTTTGGTGTTGTTTTTTTTTTTTTTACGTTGCCATACAAACTTGGATATAATTTTCTGCCATTGCTTAAATGATATATAAGATGTCAGAACATGTAGTGTTTGAAACAAAAACATCATTCTTGGCAAAGGATTCATCTTTATGACAGGAATTTTATAAACCAAAATTACAACAATGATAATTGTAATGTTATCTTATTAAAAACTCTTAGCATCCATATGGAAGCTTGTATCATAATTTGAGGAAGGAGGTGTTGCTTTTAAATTGGGGGAGGGAGTAGGCCATGATACTCCAGTCTAGTAATACTAGGTACAGGTAGTGTACCTAATCCATTATCACAAGACTTTGATACTGTTTGCAAGTAATTTTTCCACTCAATAGCAAAGGATACACAGCACAGGCACATTTTTATATTAATCTCTGCAATATTGAATCATAGTTTTACAAGGTACTAATACAGATGGATTTCACACTTAGGACAGATAATTGTGAATAAACTATTCCGGAGAAATAGTGTCATGGAATATAGTTTGTATCCTTACATAGAGGATTTTTCTTTAGATGGCATTGTGCCAGGACAATGGCAATGATGACTTCAAAATTAGGAAGAGTGATTGTCCGTGTCTGTTGTAGAGTTTCATCCTTCTATGGCTGTGTGCTTTCCATCACTTCTGGTAGATAATTTGCAATATATTAGAGGCAACGTGCAGATTAAGAAAGTAACTTTATTAAATTCCAAGGAATGATGAAATACAAAAATGCATCCTCTTTTTAGTAAAGTCTTTTCCCTTTGTTACTTTTTTCCTATAGAATATGTAGGTAAAAATGCTTCAAACCCAAATCGATGTAGAGGTTTTTTCTCCCCTTTGCTAGAAGGGATTTTAAAAAAAAAGTCTTAACCCAGAACCTGTTGTAAAAGAAATAACATCATTTGCTTCGATTTATATTAGTCAGTCGAAGAGCATGCTGGCTGGATGATTCTGCAAGTCGAAGTCCACACATCTTATAGATGCCAAGGTTAAGAACTCTGCCATAGAGTCTGCTTTATCCTAAAGAATTGGTTTCAGCAATGGGAGCATTAATTAGTCTATATTGGAGCGACTTGTGTGTGTTTCGTAAAATATGCTTTATTTTAAAATTAGGGCTTCCTGTTGCAGCTGTTCCAGGAGCGCTGAGTCCTTTGGGGATTCCAAATGCTGCGGCGGCAGCAGCGGCAGCAGCTGGCCGTGTGGGTATGCCTGGAGTTTCAACTGGTGGCAATACAGTCCTTTTGGTTAGCAATTTAAATGAAGAGGTTAGTGTATCTACTCTCTCCTCAGCATTCTTTTTTCTCTGATCATGCTTCATTCTTTTTCAAATTCTTATGTACACTTCTTATTTTGAGCTTGCTTTCATATCTTAAGATTGACGTTTTATTTATTCATGTTACTTCAGATTGCATTATAGCTGGATTCCAATATGTTACGTACTGTTAAAATACTTTTGATTTTGGAGGTAGCTAGCCTTTTTAAAATAATCCTTTCCTACTTGGCTACCATGTTTCATTTAAAACATTAGAGAGAGTAAACATTGCATGTTCTGGATAATATTTTTTTAGCTTATTTTTGTAACCGTGTGTTCCATTTTGAAACATAGAATTTAATAAAACTGCTATTTTGCTGTTATAGTTGTTCCTTTGCTTATTCATTTCATGCTTACACATCTCTGCTCTTTTTGTTGTATTAATGTATGTGAACAACTCTAACAATTTTTTCTTTGAAGGTTCCTCCCAACGATCTTGATGCAGCACTCTTCAATCTCTCTTAGTAATTTTTCTTTTCTTTTGCAGTTGCTATTCATTTTGTCTCCTTTTTAGAAAACCTTTGTTTTATTATTTCCTCAACTCTGAAGTTTAAGTTACTTTTAGTTTTTCATTTTATTGCCTTGGATCTTTACTTTGACTTGCTGTGGAAGCTGGTATGAAATGTGGGATAGTTTGTATTGGTTTGTCTTATTTTGACTATGTGTTCCATTTGACTGGCCTCTGTTTTAATATTGAACCATTATACTTCTCTCATTTTTGTCATTCATAGTCTTGCGTGTTAAAATGCTTGAATCAGAGTGCCATTTGAAAGACTTCTCCCTGCATTTCATAACCAGACATGCTTATGCAGTTAAAGTTTAGAGGATTTTTTTTTCTTTAAGTTTCTATTGCATGTTTTTCCATGTTCAATTGAAATGTAATTTACTGTATGATATGGATGTACTTTACCCATATTTTGTCTTGGGTGACTACATTTTACTCAGTTTTTCTTGTACAATACATAAACCAACCATTTTCTGACCAAATTCCTGCATTTCCTATGTACTGACCTATATTTTATTTTTTTTTTGTTCCCCACTTCCTTATTTTTCTTCTGCATTGCTGTTTCCCTTCCCCATTTCATCCTTCTCCCTGTGTACTCACCTACCCTTTCCCCGTCTCTTCCCAAATTCCCACACCCTCCCCTATCCCATCCTTTGCATTCCTTGTCTACACCCCTGTCTCCATCCCCTATGTTCATGCTTCTGTGCTTGAACAAAATGTTCCTCGGACCAACTTGCCCCAATTAACCGCCTTGAACCATGATCCATGACCACCTCACCATTCTGCGGGAACCACCCTTCGTTATGGATGATCTGTTCATCTCCGCTCTTCCTCGACTCTTCTCTCTTCTTGTCTTATGCTGCTTGCTCTTCTCTCCTTCTAAAGATGGTTACGCCCCAAAGTCTGTTTACCCTCTTCGGTATGTTATCGTTAGCACTATACTTTTATTATTGATTTAATTATTTGTTTCACCTTAATTCTTATTTATAGCTAGCACTTTGGCTTAAAGTTGAATAGTAAATCTTTTGCTATTTTTCTTTTGCTATTTTTAAACTCCATAGATGCAAACTTTTCTTTTAATGCATGTGATTTTATTTTGCATGGTCTTTTATTTAAAACCATTCTCATAGCTTTGAGGGTATATCAAAAAATGTCTTCCTTTTTTCAAAATCCACCTATTCAAAATCTTGTTCTTCTTATTCATTTGTGTGAATGTTGGACGAAGTGAAAGATCTGTCGGAATGTTTCATTGATGTTTCAAAGTATTCTATTTAGCTATATTTAAAATACTATTTCTTTTGGGTTACTTTTCTAATCCTAAAAAGGTGTTTATGGGGATGTACAACGAGTGAAGATTTTATACAATAAGAAAGACAGTGCTCTTATACAGATGGCTGATGGAAACCAGTCACAGCTTGGTGAGATTGTTTTTTTTTTCCTTCCTTGTATCATTTCTTGGCTTTCAGTATTTCTTAAAATGTCTTAAAATTATTTGGGAAACTTCATATTTCACAATTTATAAAACTGCAGGATTTCTGTAGGGGTGAATAAAGTCTGTAAAGTTGCCTGATATGTTCTAAGGACAGATAATTATTTTCTGAACATAAGGCCTTTCAATCAGATAATACAATATCAGGATTCAAATTTATTTTTCAGTGAGTGCAGCTACAGATTTTTTTTTCCTGGATCCTTGGTTTTTTAGATCTCAACCCTCCTTACCTGTGAGATAATTTAGTAATTGCATAGTTGTATCTGTGGTGGGTGGATAGTAAATAACAGAATATTGCAGATTCATGCTCTTTTCTTCCAAAGTTGCATTAAAAATAATATCTTTAAGGAAGGGAAGGAGACTAATGAGGGTAATTCATTAACTTGCCTACTTACGTTAAATATTATCTTATTTATAAGAAATGGAAGAAATGTACGTGGCACATTATGTAATTCTTTTAGATTCTGCTCCATCTTATAAAAATGCACCATTGTTTACTGCCTGAATAAAATAAAGTTCTGCTGAAACATATCTTTGTAGATTTGTATCGTAAAATTGATCTGCCTAATTACTGGTAATAATTAAATCATCCGATTTGTACATTAAACAAGACATTCTTTTCCTTTGTTTTTCTTTTTGCTTTACTGAATACACAGTGATGAGAATGGAACTTAAAAATTAGTTTTAATTTTAAGTAGATAATAGTAGAAATTCAATGAAAAAGAGTTTGAGACAGCCCTGGAAAATTTGAAATGATAAGAAATGGCAACCTTCTTTCCTGCAGGATCTTGCTTATTGAGTGCCCTTTCCAAATAGGAAGGCCAGGCTTCTTTGTTAGTCTCTTTTCAGTACCAGGCATTTTAAGATACTCCTTTTTTCCAAGGATTTCTATACTATGCTACTCAGATTGAAATTAGATGTCTCCTATGCACTGGAATGGTAAATAGTAGATTTATTTATTTATTTATTTTAGATTCCATGGATGGTCTAGACACATGAAAATAAATAAATAAACAAATAAAATGTACTGTGCTTTATTTTTTATTATTTAGATATTTTTTCTGTTTGTTTTTTTTTTAAAGTTTTAAAGAAACTCTTCTCTGAGAAACCTTCAGTACTTCAAATCACTTTGATATTGGGCAGATAAAGAAAAAAAATACATCTTTTTTTTTCATTTCTTCATTTAATAAATTGCCATCAGAGGCTCTTTTTAAAACAATAAATATATCAAAACGTTGTATTGTTGTATTGTATAAGGACCGAAGCAAATAATCTTCGTTATTTCTCTTTAGCTATGAGCCATCTTAACGGGCAGAAAATGTATGGCAAGATTATTCGTGTTACTCTTTCCAAGCATCAGACAGTTCAGCTACCTCGAGAAGGTCTCGATGACCAAGGATTAACAAAAGATTTTGGCAATTCACCTCTTCACCGTTTCAAGAAGCCTGGTTCAAAAAACTTTCAAAATATTTTTCCTCCCTCTGCAACTCTTCATTTATCTAATATTCCGTAAGTCTTGGCTAAGCAACTTCCTTGAAAAATTCATGTAAAAGCCAAATGTTAGCTTTTAATTCTTTCCTGTCTCTTGTCTTTCTTCTACTTCTTTTTGTAGACCATCAGTATCAGAAGATGACCTGCGCATGTTGTTTGCTAATACTGGAGGCACTGTGAAAGCATTTAAATTTTTTCAGTAAGCACATTTTCTTTGAAACTTCATTTAAAATGAGGGAGCAGCTGTCTGGTAAGAATAGGGTTTATATTAAAACTTTCTTGTGTTGTTTTCGTATCTAATTTCATTGCTTTGTTCCAGAAGAGATCACAAGATGGCCCTTCTTCAGATGTCAACAGTAGAAGAAGCTATCCAGGCTTTGATTGATCTGCATAATTACAATCTTGGAGAAAATCATCATCTGAGAGTTTCTTTTTCCAAATCAACCATTTGAAGTGAGATATCAAAATAATAAGGTTGTATCACATTGTTTAGTGTTGTCATCTATGACTGTTCGGGAAAGCGGGGACCAGAGATGGACATCTGTTTTTCATGCTGTTATCATTCCTTGATTGTTTATGTATAAATAAAATGAAAAAGGATTTGCAAGGAAGAAGCAGTGATATTATCTGCTGGTTTTGCATATGTTTATGAAACCATTTTGTTTAAAAGGGATTCTGAGGAAATCCCATAGTTTTTCAACTTAGTTAACATACGTGCCTTAAAGAAGGAAAACTTAGAGTTGCATTTACTAGTTAAAAATTTGGTTGTTTGGGGCACATTATATGGGAATTAATAGGTGCAGTCCAGTGAACGTTAGGCTTGCATTTATTCCATTGAAATCAAAGAATTAGAGCATTGATTTCAAGGGGAATTTGTTGCACCTAACTTCAGCAGGATTATGCCAAATATGTATTAGGCAAGAGTGTGTAAAAAGGGTTAAGCTTTTTTTTCTGTTTGGGATTTATCAGCTTTCCATGAAACATTTTTAAAGCAAAATCAGTTGCTCTTCTCAAAGAGAAATGCAGCATATTATTCTTTCTCTCAATAAAAATGGCCTTTGTATTTCAGATTTAGTTTAGTTGAAAATATAGGCTTTAGTCAGAACTACAAAGATGCAAAGAGTTAATTTCTTTAAAAGTCTAAAAGTGATTCATCTGTTTTTTTGTTAGTTCCTGTGGCTCTTAGCCTCAGTGGAAAAAGAGTTGTATAAAGTCTTAACCTTTTTGTAAACACACTCTGGGGCGAATCATATAAATGTTGGCACTAAGTAATGTCTTGTTTGTGGCTGAATATTTTTTGTAGATGTTTTTTGAAGTTGACATAACTTACATGCATTTAAATATATATTGCCATTTTTAGTTAGTAATTACAATTTGAAATATGGTTGTGGATTTCTGAGCATGTTCAGACTGGTCTAGCTAGTTCAGGAGTTGGTGCATGTATTTCAAGGATAAAGAAAATGTATTGCAAACTTTTGCAGAAAGATTAATAATTTTTGGCAGTTTTCTTTATAAAAAAACAAAAACAAAACTGACAACCAGGTGGGACCAAAGTTTATGTGCCTTTAGTCTTAATTTACCTTGCATTGTAATATTCAGTTTTAATAAATCTCTTCAAAATATTTTATATCTAGAAATGGATCTGCCTTTACTATAAACATGGCTCAGAATCTACAGGAAAAAAAAATTCATTTGGAAACAGTTCCTCTATCAGTCTGGGCTGTTTTACTGATTCTGTTCAAATGACCAATACTTTTTGCAATTGATGTATTTAGTTCCAAGAGTCATAGATTATGTTATCTATGTAGAAAAAGGTCATGTATATTTTCTATTAGTTGAGTTTTTACATCTTTAGAAATGTAATATTTCAGTATAGTTTGAAAGCGGCACAATTAAAAATTAATTTTCTAACAAAGTTGGGAGGTTTGATGGTTGTTTAATTTCTTCTTATGTGTACGCTGCTTGCCTCTGTAGCATGCTCAATAAACACTTCTGTAGCTCTGTATTCACCTCTTCTGTCTTTCTCTGCTGCCTTTTCTCTCTTTTCTTCTTTTTTCCCCACTTCCACTGTGCTTTTGAATTCATGTTTATTCTCTGTCAGGGTGGGAAAAGCATAATAATCTGATTTTTTTAACTTTCGGATTTATGCTATATAAAATTCAAATGCTGTGGAAAGAAATAACACTTTGGACAGCATACTTTGTACATTTGGAAGTCTAACCACTTCCCTTATATAAATGGATATTAAACATTTCCCACCCTGTTATATAACCTATAGCTTTAAAGACATAACTTTTTATCGTAGCTTGTAAGTTCTATCTTTTTTGTTTTTAAAATAGATTTATGCACTAATTAACTTTTCAGATTTGCCATGCTTCTGCTGCAGTTTCATCTTCCATTTTCTGTGTCTGCTCAAAAAGCCTTTCTACTTATCACAGGTATTACGTGGGTTAAACTAAACTGTCAAATTGCTCAATGGAGGGATGGGTAGGAGCAGAAAAAATGGAGGGCAAATCTTGTCAACTGCTAAACACAACTAAAAGGTGCTGAATATATTATCCTCCTAGTTTTACACTAGTTCAGATTCTAATTGTATATATATCGCCAATTATTTTTATGAGAACTACATTCAAAGGATGATTTTGGCTTTATCTAATCTAAATCTCAGTACACAATCATGTATGATTGGGATTTATTAATTTCACTGGGGTCTAGCTTACAATTTTATACTAAAAATGAACCAAATCCATGTTTACATAATGGTATATTAATGACTTGTTTGAGGCTCTTCAGGAAACTTGAACTACTAATTTAAATTCAAACATCATTTTAATGAATCATTTTACATGAACCCAAAGACAATATCAAGGACTTTTAAACATAATTATTCCCTAGGCACATGCCAGAACTCATTCACTTGTGTAGGAAGATATAATCCCAATTAATAACATAGCCAGTCTTCATATATGCCTGTGAACAGAATTTGAGGAATAGGGAGGAAAAATAATAAATCCCCTTTACCAAAAATGATGCAATATTTGCATTTAAATATCTATGTTAAAAGTGTTTTGTACTTCTTTTTTTTACCTTTCAAAAAAAGTTTAGGTGATTTATAATTAAAAAGCAGACATTAATGCAAACTGTACATGCCGTTCAAAGAATGTAGTATAAAAGGCATCTTTTGTCATTTAACATATTTGGAAAAGCAGCTCTCTCACATGACAAACTGCTTTGCATTATGCAGTAGACCAACTTGATTGCTTATAGAAGAAAAGATGAGTGGTGTACTGCAGAGTCACTTAGCTTTGCAAAAGATGCAGAGCGAACCCAAGGCATTCATTCTGTGGTATTCCTCTTAGGCAGACTCTCGGCAAAAGTGCCCAAGGCTGTAAAATCTGGAGATGGATTTCTGAGGTAAAAAGCATACAGTATGTATGATTACTGTTAACGTCCACTTTTTATTCCTGCTGTTTCAGCATTTTTATTGGACTGTGTTCTTTTTAAAAAAATACAAGTTTTGTATTTATATTTATCTTCTTTGAAACATAAAAATAAAATACATAAGCATCTGAAACTAGGATTCTGGAAATTTAACAGAAGACTTAGTGTGCCAAGAACTCGTGATTTGTCTTGCTGAAAATTTTTGCTTTCAGAAGGTTTAAAAAAAAAAAAAGCGCAAGAGAATCAACTGTGGTTTCATTGATTCTAACCAATAGGAAGAACTCTAATAAAGGAAATGGAAGTAGCTGGAACAGTTGAAGGAAAATTAAAACTGAATGTGGCCCAACATGTTACATAATATATAAGATGATGTGCCATGAACTGATGGCGCTCCTAAAAAAAATTACCAATTGCAGTAACAAATCATTTCAATGAAGAGGGGGGGAAAATGAAGACAGTAGAAAAAGTGAAAGGTGTAATAAAAGTTTTTGAAAGCAAAGAATGTATAGAAGAAGATAGGTCAACAGATCATTAAGGGAACACAGGAAGCCAAGGATTATAGAAAATAATGACACAATAGTTAACAGACCAGCAGTTGTCAGTGGATGCCAAGAACAATAGTTACATAACAAAATGTCATCAGAAATTTTCAGAATATGATTAAAAATAGTATGTATAATAATAAGCCAGTATATCAGTTGCTTAATAAAGACACCATAATATTGATAGATAGGCAAAGAAAAGGTCAAACTATTGCTTACTAAAATTTGCATATGTTACAAAATAGTAAAGCAAAAGTCAAAATGGGTTAGAGAAAAAGACTGAATGAGCTTAACAGAGACAAATGTAAATTTATTCACTTAGACATATGGTTACACAGAAGGGGATATCTGGCTGGACAGGAGTATTTGGTGAAAAAGATGTTGGAGGGTTGTTAACTATCATCAGTGTAATGCTGCCAATTGTAAATTTAGCTGAACGAACAATATCATTCCCAAATTTATAGGAGATCATCATTCCACTTTATTTTCCATTGGCTAGACATCAGTTCAAGTACTGATATTATAGCAGTTCTGGCAGGACAGTTTAAGAAGAATTCAAAACATTGGAACAGATTCGTAGAAGGAACGTTCAGAATGATTAGGGTGAGGGAAACAAAGCCATATGAAGAAACTGAGCATGTTTAATTTTGAAAAGCCTGAAAAGGGAATATAATACCAGTCCTCAAATACTGGAGAAGATACCACACAGGGTGTCAAGATCTATCCTCAGTAGTTCCAGAGTGCAGAACGTGAAATTTTACATTGGCTGTGCTTCGTTGAGAAAAAAAACACAAAACAAAACAGGTGCTTGTGTTTCATTGGAACTTGTGGTTTGACCTTAGAAAACAGTGAGAACTTAGAAAAAAAACCTTTGCTTCCTCACTTTCCTTCTTATGTCTACAAGAATAATTAGGATGTCAATTCATGCTCACATCTACCAACCTCTGAATCTTTGGAGAAATCAGCCCTTATTTTATTTTTAATAATATAATATTCTATAGTATTTTATAGAAATTGTATGGAAGCAGGTTCCTGTGATATTTGATATGCTCCTGAGGAATACCTATAAAGAGAATGTGAAGTGGGACCGGCTTTTAACTTTTTAACTTCTATCATTCTTTCAGGTATCTTCAGAAGTGCAGTCAGGCAAAAAGTGAGTTTTAATTAGCCTAATTAATGACCTAAACATTTCATTCAAAGATCTGTTAAAACCTCATAAACTTTTAATGTAAGCCTTATTTTCAAAAGCTCAGATTATCTCAACCTGAAAGCTTTACTCTGCCTAAGGCACAGGTCGGCAACCTGCGGCTCTGGAGCCACATGCGGCTCTTTGAGCCTTCCCCTGTGGCTCCCAGTCTCCTCTGCCATTTGCAGAGAGAGACAGAGAGAGGCAATTGCGCTTCCCTGCTTCTCTCTCTGTCTCTCTCTCTCTCTCTGTGTGTGTGTGTTTGTGTGTGTGTGTGTGTGTAAAAGAGAGCACACTCACAGTGTTCTTCGAGGAGCTGAAAAGCTTATTGGACGGAGCTCCTCCCTTTGCTGCGTCTCTGCAGGAAGCAGGAAGCAGGAAGGACAGGAGAGAGCTAGCTAGCCCAGCTATGATGACTCAGGAATTCTGGGAGTTGGTGCATGAGTCATAAAAGAGCCAAGGTTGCCTACCCCTGAGCTTGTTGGAGAACAGCTTGAAGCCAGCTTGCCAGGTGAGCAGCAGATAGGAGGGGGGGGGGGGAGAGAAAGAGAGAGAAAGAAAGAGAGTGGGGGAAGAGGACTGGCAGGCCAAAGGCAGATAGAGGGAGGGAGGGAGAGAGAGAGAGACCCTTTTGACATCTAAAATGAAGATAACACTGCATATATCCTTTTTTACCTGTTTGTGTATGTATGTATATACATATACATATATACACATACACGCGCACGCGCACACACACACACACACCTATAATAAAGGTAAAAAAGGATATATGCAGTGTTATCTTCATTTTAGATATCCAAAGGGTTTTGCGGCTCCAGGTGTTTTGTTTTGGGTGGGAAACGGATCCGAGTGGCTCTTTGAGTGTTTTGAGTTGCCTACCCTGGCCTAAGGTAACACAAAATGAATCTTTCTCTTCCACTGGTCAAATCAATACACTAGTCAATGTAGAATCTCAGTTGCTTGGAATCAGGACACTTTATCTATTGCTGGGAATGAAATGTCCATCAGGTGGTACTAATGCTTGCTCTATATTTAAGGACTTTAGTCGATGCATAACTCCACTGTAAGTCTGAGTCCTCAAGGCTTTTTGAACGCCGCTTCTCCTGGGGTTCATCCAAGGTCTTTTCTAAGAAACGAACAAATTGCAGAACTTGGCCTATTAAGGCAAACTGTGATGCCAAGAATGGCTGATGTGTAGAATCTGCCTTGACCATGCTTCTCCACTCCTGGGGATTGAGGAGGCCCGTTGAGTGCCTTGCCATATTGGGCAGGTAGAGTTCTACTACGTAAGGACAGCCAGGCAATCAAGTGCAACTTGATTCACGCTTGGTTTTATTCATACCCTTAATATGTGCCTATATCAGTACTAATGCATGCTCTGATTCCTCTTGGTCACCATTACTATCCCTTTTGGATTCCAATAGAGTACTACAGGAGATAGATCCTTTTCCTCCTGACTTCTCCCGGATTGCTAACGGAGAGCAGAAACCTAAATGAGTGCCATTTAGCACCATTAGCTTCTCCAAATGTTGCTAAGAGCCCTTCCCCAAATACTGAGCCATTCTTCCACCTCACCAACATAATAACTGGGGTCGCCATAGCTACTGCAGGAAGGCTAGGCCAATTACTGCATTCAGGTAGTCATTAATTGCAAGAGACCAAACCATAATGTCCTAATAACATTTTCTGAAACAAAACAAAACACTTAGAACAGCATGCTTTGTTTCATCTTCAAAACAAAATATTTGAAATGTGGATTCTTGGATCACAAAATATTCAAAATGCTTTCATATTTTAATTATTTTGCACACACCTCTTTGAGTTGCTCCTCATCACATGATAAATGTAAACAGATTATAGGCAGTTACGCTTTAAGAAATGTGGATTACACAGTGGAGAATTGGACTCATTGGCCTAAATAGTCTCTTTCAACAGTCATTCTACCAGTCAAATGTACTCATACTGAACACACAAATAAAAGTTTACTAAATGTAACTTATTACATATATACCTACTGATCACACTATTTCCTTTCAGAGTGTAATAAACTTTATGAAGAAAAGATTCAGAAATAGTAAGGAACCCCCCCCACACACACACGCACACACCTCCATAGAGATAAACGTTTAAGCAATCTGACTTAAACCCTTCATAGTCCTTTCTGTACAGTGATATCCTTGCAAGGCACCCTGTCTTCCTCCACATCTGTACACTGATTCACACATTGCATTCTGCATTTCTTTTTGACAATCTTGTCACTCCATCCAAAAGCAACTTTCTTGGTCTTTTCTTTCATCTCAATTCATTCCTTTTTCTTTCATATGTTTATTTTGCAATTTGATCCTTATTGTTCTTTATTCACCTTTTTATTCTTCACCCAATCTGTTCTTGTTTTATTATCCATTGTTTTTACTAATCCATTCCCACTATATTCAAGTTTCCTTCCTTCCAGCAGTTTTCTCTTCTTTCAACATTACTAGGCAATGGACTACATACTATCTTCTATCTTTCTCCAACTTCTTATCTTTAACAACTATTGTAGCAAGATATAGATTACTTATTCTCCTTTATTATAAGAGTTAGAAGCCAATAGTGTATTTTCTTTAGCATTTTGGCCCATTGACATTGAGTGACTCCTGTCAAAGTATCATCTAACTCTAAAAGCGAAAAGAAGAAAATGGCTACATCTCCATCTGTTGTCAAAGCAAAAACATCCGATGTTAGCAGCGTTGACATCTCCTTTCTAAATTTTGTTCATTATAAGTTCATTCCAAAAAATTCAAAATAAACAAGAATTGTATCCTAGTGTCAGGTGACATGCAAATGATATGAATATTACTTGCAATGCCAGGTGAGCCTTTTAAAAATGTAAATAACTTCAGATACCTTGGCTTTAGTTGATGAAGAGCAAATGTAATGCTGAATGATTTATTAAGATCATTTTTACTGATTAGTAATTGCATCACACTTTTAATTTTTGAATTGCACATTATTTGGATGATTCTCCAACCCACCCACCCGCCCCGGTCCCCTAGCAACTGCTTTCTGAACATCCATTTTATTTTTGATTAGCACTCAAAAGTTATTAACTCTGTGTCTTTGGCATCTTCTAAAAATCTAATTGGTAGTATCCTATTTTTCATGCTCAAAACTTTCTTCCCAGAGATGGCTTCATATTTAAGGTTGGCCTCAAGTGTAGGTCATTTTCTTGACATTTAAGTTACTGAAATACACACTGTATCAATATGACTTTCCTTCTCTGAAAGTAAAGTTGCTTTCTCCCAATTATTCTTCATGACTTCACTCTTACACATTAGTTAACTTCTTTTCTAAATCAATACCCTAAGGTAACTATTCAACACCATCTATATGAGATGCACATTTTTGTTCTGTCCCTGTACAAATATGCATTTCATATTAGGTTGTTGCTGCAAAATAACTCCTGTAAGAACTAGCATTATAGTATGTGTTTCCCTTTCATTCCTCCTTTGGCATGTGTAGAAATGCAAATTTTAATACTGTAGTAAAGATAAAGAAGCTTCCATGAGTTATTTATCGTGTCTTGCCCTTTCATTCACTTTTAAAATAAAGTTAAAGGGTGCTACACTCAGTGGAATTGATCATTGAACAAAATTTTTAAACATAAGGTTTTAAAAATCCAACAAAAGAACTATAGAAGAATCTCTTTTCAAAATAATTGCTAAAGGTAAGTAAATTATTTCTCTACAGTTCTTCCAATGGAAATGCCAGATCATCATCATGACCTTTCAGAACATTATTGCTAGCAGGGATTTTTGCAATTATTGGAAGCCATTGAAAATAATAAGGACACAGTATTTTAGTATGTAGCCTAGATTTGATTCCATTTTTGTACTTGGACAATATGAGCTGGTATCACCTTATTGCTTGCATGAAATCTTAAACAGCTTTCACAGAACAAATAAAGTAAGCAACCTTATTCCATTCTGTGGAAATTAGGCTTTATAGCACATTCTATTCTTGAAAGAAATACATATTTTAGCATTAATAAAAACAGCAAATACCAAAGATACATTTGCTTTAGGAAGTTATAATAAAATGCTTCACTTAAATTTTAAAACAACTGAAAAGACACTTGAACATTAAAAAAAAAACATGCTGGATCTCCACACAGCCAACTAGTTTATTTTTTTTTCTCCTTAAAGGGAAATAAATTCCTACACTGGCCAAGTAAGTTTTTCTATAAATCTTGCATTAATTCATTACATATATATGTAGTTTATAAATTAAGATTAGAATTTTGTGTTGCACTAGCATGAAAGATAAACTACTTTTTCAAGAGAAAGTGCAAGGAAAACAGTAATGAGTATCATCAATTGGAATTTGTTTTTTCATGGAAATTTAATGACGGGAAAAGCTGATTTCTGCCTGGTAGAAAAAGGCAAAACAAACAAAAGTTCGAACAAGTCTCTTCACAGTTAACTTAATTCTTTCCTTTTGCTATACAAATATTAGACTGTTCTAAACTGTTCGTTTGGAGCATCACCACATATGAACCGTACTCTGAATATATTAACTATTTGTTTATTTTCTTCAAAAGAGAGATGGCCGAAATTGGTTTTTTAATAGATGTCTCATAGGCAATGATTGATGTATTCAAGTGATCAAGGTCTGATCTCTTACTGATAAAAATAAATGATAGTTACTTGATGGAATTTACTACTCATTCTTTGTTTGCATAGAAAAGTCTTCTTTTATCTTGGTTATACATTGTTACTATTTCATTACTATAATGGGCAGTAAAAATTCTGCAGGTTATGGCTTGGCAGTCCAAATTGCATTCTAGTAATCCTGTATTGTAAACTTATCCAGAACCTAAAGCAACAAGAAAATGTAGTTGGGTGAAGACAAAAGGCTGCTAATTAACACTTCTAGAAGAAAAAAAATCATAGCTCATTGTACATGAGTACACCTATTAATATGTGAAGAGGGCCCAGTGTGAATACACATAATGTCTTTATAGTTGTGTAGAGACAATATCCAACAAGCACTAATGCCATTCTACATTTTTAGTAGCTGAAATAGCTTGTATAAATTTGCAGCTTAAACAAGGAAATTAAGTTTGTCAACTTGGTGCACAGATATATCTCAGAGACATACATTAAGTATACATGGCCGTCCCCTTCCAAGTACTTTTCTTCAACAGTGAATTTCCTCCCTACCCAGATAAATCCCTCATACTAAATGACTTTTCTCAGTTGCAATGACAAAATACAATTTATGAATTAGACCACGGATGTCAAACTTGATCACATCATGTGATGTACCGTGACGTTTTTTGCCCTTGTGGAGCCGGGGTGGGCATGTGACGTATCTGGCCCATGAACCACCAGAGTGACACCCCTGAATTAGACAAAGAAGAATCTAAGATCATGTGTAACTCCCAATAGCACAAATTTAAGTGACGGTATCTCCCATTTTAGGTCTGGAGGAAGTGAAATAGACAACCTGGTGTGGAGAGTCAGATTGATTTGAACATCTGGGATATTGATAGCAAGGTAATTGTTTCCAAACTTGGAGACCTAGGTATAAGACAACAATTATCTTGACCTGAGGATCCCCAAAGTCATGATTTGGTGTCTTAAATCTAGCACCAAAGTATTATGAGCCCCAACAATTGATCTTAACACCTATTTAGGAGACCCAGGAGCCAATGTCATTTCACATGACTAGAGAAATTCAATTTTGGAATCAGTACTTCAGTCTGAGCATTTTGATTCCGCTGAGAAAATCGTCAGGATGAGATGCAGCACCTGTTTTTCTGTCTGCCACTACTGTTACCTCAAGAACTTGCCCGTTTCCCTGCTTTCAAGACTCTAAATCTACCGTAATGTTAGGTGGAATGAAGCACAGTGCAAACGTCATATCTGATAGTCCATTTGCAATCCTCCTTGTAATAGTCCTCATATCACAATTAATGCAATTCAAAAATAATGTCTGGTAGTTTCTCAGAAATTTTTTTCTCAAGAGATTTCTGCTTTTCTACCTTACTTAGAGTGTGCTTCAGTGAAAGATGCTACTGCTACTAGTGATATTTTCTGCTACACAGCTCTTGTAGCCTTCATGTCTGCCCAGATTTTAAAAAAACCCATGAAGGCAGTTAACCTCACAGTACCTCCCCTTGATAAATTAATATAGCTACAACAATTAATATTAAAAATATGCCTTTATCTTTTAATGTTTGGAACAAGTGAGAGAACACAGTAAGAGTCACTTTTTGGAGCTGCCGGTTATAATCCAGATCTTTGCCCTTCCTCTTTTGAGCCTGTGAATTATCACTGGCCAAGTTGATGTCTAATTCAGAGAGTGCCCCAAACCTGGTAATCCCTGAGAAATGCTAAGTGGGCTCACCCTAGTTAATTTCTGAGCTCAAGAAAGAGTAGGTAGGTGTGGCCATGTAAGAGGGCTGAAGGAAAGACCTTGAAGAGAAAGGAGGAAAGCGTAGACCTTGCAAAATTATGTTGTTACAGCTTTATAATATAGTATGCCTGGCCTGTTTCCTGGTATAGTCTACCTTGAGGAGCTAATATGTCCCTGCTGAAGCATCATTATAAAGCTACATCTCCAAATAGCAACCAAAAGGAAACAACATTTGCTTCCTTTAAAAAAAAACAAATTCAGGTAATACATCTCCCCTAAACCAGGCATGTAAAACTCGCAACATATCAGCACCTTTTGCCCATTGCCGGCAATGGGGTGGGCGCGCTTTTGGCATGATGCATCCGGCCCGCAGGCCGGCAGTTTGACATGCCTAAACTAATAGTGCAATAGTTATTTCAATCTCAAAAAATGATCCATGAAAATCATGAAAGTTAATATAGGTTTGGAGATACTGAAAGAAAAACTGCCACTCAAAGTTTCATCTATTCAATCACACAATCACAAAAGCTAATCGAGAGAAGCAACCTGAAATTAAGGAGAAACTTCCTAAGAGTGAGGACAATTAACCAGTGGAACAGCTTGCCTCCAGAAATCGTGGGCGCTCCATCATTGGAGATTTTTAAGAAGAGTCACTTGTCTGAGATGGTATAGGTTCTCGTGCTTGAGCAGGGGGGGGGTGGGCTAGAAGATCTCCAAGGTTCCTTCCAGCTCTATTCTGATATTGTTAACTTAAGTTATTTCCCTTGGCTACTGCTTTCTATACATACAAAGTTGGTTTCACACTTATGAACCCACCCATCCTGCGTACAAATCTGTAATCTTGAGTGATTTTGCTCAGTAAAAATCAGCTAATCTTGCTATTTATATTTAGAGGGTACCCAATAGTCATCATTCGTTGTTTTGGCAATCCGTTTATCTAATAAAATTGTACTTAAGATGCAAAGGTACTTGCCACTGACATCAGAAAATGTCAAGCTCATCAGGCACGTTAAAGAAAAGAAAGAGAAAATTGTATTAAATACAAATGACAAGTTAAATCATCTGTGGAAGCTGCCTTATGTGGCTTTAAAGTTTCAAATTTAATATAGATAGCAAATAGCAATCAAATAGCTTTTTCATTGATTGTGCAGAATTGTGTAGACTATTCCCTAGAAGAGAGATTGGAAGGACAAGTAGCGGAAAGGAAAATAGAAGCAATATATTTTTTAAAAAAAACAACGATTTGGCATGAGCTCTCAGTCATCCAGCTCCCTTTTTAATTGTAAAACTGTTGCCATTCTGTAAACAAATGCAGCCAGAATCCTCAGCTATGACAGCAGATATACCGACCAGATATAAATTATATGTAAGCATTCATTTCTGAAGAGAGAGAATAGACGTTGTAACAGCAGATCGTTTAAACAAATTTATAAAAGTGATTCAGCCTAAAACAATATAAAAATATAATAAATGTCAAACTATAGCCAGCGAATGCACCTGTTTAAAACAACTTTGTCTAATAGGTAAACTCATAAATTTGTGCTATCCCAATAAAATCTCTTGGGTTTTGATGTGAACACAAGAATTTAAAATTCTGCAGAAGGATGACAACCAAAGATACTGGACATGTCTTCCACATATCCAGGTGTATGCTGATCCTTTTTTTTTTCCCCAACAGACTGTTTTTAAATGATGTGGCTGTTAGATGTTTGTACCACTGAGTAAAGTGTACTTCAGTTTTCAAGTATTATAGATTATAAGTAGCAGCTGCATCTCCTTAGACTATCGGTGAAGAGTGTGATGCTGCTAAGCAGAAAAAAAATACATTAATCCCGCAACAGTTTCACCATGCACCTATAAGCAGATGCAGAAATCCTCATAAAAGGAACAGAATTCTAAAAAGCCACTGAATTGGCAGCAAGAGTATGCAGTGCTAAATGAAGTAAGAGTCACTGACTTTTTTAACATCTCTCTCTGGCCTTCACATTTTGCAATGGTGTGTGGATCGTTCTTATGCTGTAGATATTACAGACACTGCCTTGCCATTTTTCTGATTTCTCTAAAATTATTTGCATTTAGCATCCCAACTGCCACTGTGGTGCTTTCCCCGTGAACGAGATTATAGCAAAGATCTTGTCAATATCTGAGCAGGAGTCCCCATTGTGAGTCTGAAAAACAATCAGGAATTGTGTTTTCTAAAACACAAGATCAGAGCGCAAGTATCGCAGGATTAGGAAAGGGTTTTTGCAGGGATTTATATTGGACTAGAGAAGTTTGTTAACAAAACATTGCCCTGCAGGAGTAAAATGTCATGGTCAAGAAAAATGCTCATTCTTCTCTAATCTGCGTTGGTCAGATCATACACTTAAGACTGAGCACTACATTTTAAAAAAGACTTTGAGAAGCAGAGCTTTTCTGGATGAGAACCACCGGAAGGAAGGAAGGAAGGAAGGAAGGCAGGCAGGCAGGAAGGAAAGGAAGGAAAGGAAGGAAGGAAGGAAGAAAGGAAGGAAGGAAGGAAGGAAGGAAGGAAGGAAAACTTAGTTGGACATGCTACATATGTTTAGCCTAGAACCGTGGTGGTGAACCTATGGCACGTGTGCCACAGGTGGCACGCAGAGCCCTGTCTATGGGCACGCGTGCCGTCACGCCAGTCCTAGGCCTACAGCTGGGTTTTAGAAAAACTTTTCACTTTACGCCTCGCCGCCGTGTGCAAAAAAAAAAGGTTCAATCAATTTCAACTTCTCGCAGGAAAAAAAAGATCTTGCAAAGTTGGAATTGATTGATTGAACTTTTTAGTCCCACCCAGTCTGCTGTTACCACTGCAGCCACACCCACCCAATGGGCCACGCCCACCCAATGGGCCACAGCCACCCAGCACCCGATGATACATAAGTGGGTTTTGGGTTGCAGTTTGGGCACTCAGTCTCTAAAAGGTTCGCCATCACTGGCCTAGAAAGATCGCAGAGAAACATATTTGCCTTCAATACAAGTAGTTCTTGACTTATGACTACAATTGAGCCCAAACTTTCTGTTGCTGAGCCAGAGAGTTGACAAGTGGGTTTTGCCCCATTGTATGCTCTTTCTTGCCACAGCTGTTAAGTGAATCACTGCAAGTTGTTAGGTCAGCAACTCACTTGTTAAGTAAAACTAGCTTCCCCGTTGATTTTGCTTATCAGAGGGTCACAAAAGTTGATCACGTGACCCCAGAACACTGCAACCATCATAAATATAAGTCTGTTGCCAAGCGTCTGAATTTTGATTGTGTGATCACGGGGATGCTGCAACGGTCGTACCTGTGAAAAATGGTAAAAAATAAGTCACTTTTTTCAGTGCCGTTATAAGTTTGAACTTACAACTACAGAAGTTGTAAGTTGAGGACTACCTGTATTTAAAGGACTTCTATGAAGATGGAGCAGGATTGTCTTATTTCAGAAGATATGGATTTAAATGGAAAGAAAATTGATTTTGGTTGGACATCAGGAAAAAGTTCCTAAGAGTAAGAATTGTTCTGGACTGTCTCTAGGGTGGTGGAGTCTCCTTGCAGGAGGCAGATATGTTGGGAATGCTATATTAGTGAATTTGGACTAAATGAATTCCAACATCTCTTCCATCCCTTCCCAAAGCTGCTTTTTCACGAGGCAACTGGACTTTCTTGTTTTTCCTTGAAGATGTTTCTCTTCTCATCCAAGAAGCTTCTTCAGCTCTGACTGGATGGTGGGGAATGGAAGGATTTATACTCCTTGCAGACAGCTGGTCATTTGCATTCTTTGAGAGAGTTGTTGAGGCCACCTAGAGGTTTAGCTGTGTCATCAGGGTCACCTGAGTAGTGCAAATTTGTGTGGAGCCTTGGAATTGCTGAAAGGACCCTCCCCCTCTGTTGAGAGAGGGCTGTTCAATTTTGGCATAGATGGCCTCTTTGACCCCTCTTTCAAACCAGTGTTCCTCTCTGGATTTTGCTGTCTTTGAAAGAGTGGCCTTTGTCTTTTAAATGCAGATGGATTGCTGAATCCTGTCCTGATGGGAATAATAATTAATAATAATAATAATAATAATAATAATAATAATAATAATAATAATAACAACAACCCCCAGTGAGGCACTACCTTGACGTGGTTGTGGGGCTTGTGTACTCTGAGGAAGATGAGAGCTATGCCAGAGGTTCAACCATACTGGACAGGTCTCATCAGAGGAGTCAGACAAAGAGTGTCTCTCCCATAAAAAATATGGTGAGACGTAAATTGCAGAATGCCATACCGGCTCTGATGTCGCCCGGGTTAACAAGGTCCGCACTAGATATTGGAGTTCCTGGATATCTGGTGAAAAATGGGTTACAGGACTCAGGACTGTTGGCTGAGCAACCAGGGCCAGCAGCTGCAGAACTACTGGAAGGAAAAGAAAAGGTGTTTACCCGTCGCAGATACACAGTGATGGACAACAAAGAAATAATGATTTGTTACCACAGATCAAGTCCAACAAGAAGAGGATATCTAAAACGAATGCACCAGTTCTGGAAAGAACAACATCCAGAATCAGAAATAACAGAACAGAGACTAGCAGATCAACGCCGATTTATAACACGAAATAAAATATTCACAGAAACAGAATTGGACGAACTGCAAAGGTTTACCCAGGGCAAAGAAATCAAAGCCTTACCAGAAGTAATTCAGAATGTAGAGGCAAACCAGGGGGAGTTGGCAGTGAAGGAATCCAGCAGAGATATACAACTGTTCTCATTTGGAAACCAGGCACCTCTTCCTCAGGAAGAACAAAACCCTCTAACTAAAGAAATAAAAGAATTGAAACAAAGAATAACTGAGCATCTAGAACAGCACAAAAACAACAGAATAAGGCTGCCTGCATTGAAGCTTGTTCCAAAGAAACAGCTAGCACAAGCATTAAAAGATGCAAATATGCAATATCAAGTATAAGCACCAATTCATTGCAAGAAACAAACCAACTAATGTACAGCACAGCTGCAGTTATAACAGAATACCTGGGATGCAAAATCAACAAAGAAGAAAAACAAACAAACAGTGCACCAGAAAAATGGAAGGTTAGACTAGAAAATAAGATCAGCAAGTTAAGATCACATGCAAGCAAGCTAGAACAGATGAAAGAAAAGAAGCTGAAGAACAAGAAGACCAAAGAATACCTAATCAAGAAATACCACTTAGAAACAAGGAAGATCAAGGAAGCACTGGAAATAATAAAGCAACAAATAACAGCTATAGCCAGGAAAATCAGTAGATATGAAGCTCGAATTGCAAACTATAGGCAGAACCTCCAATTTCAATCCAATCAGAAACGTTTCTACCAATCCATCAATGGAGAAACTGCAAGAATCAGTCAGTACCTGACAAGGAAGAAACAGTGCAGTTCTGGAAGCAGATATGGGATAACCCAAAGAAATACAACAAGGATGCGGCTTGGTTAAAAGAGGTGGATGCAAATAAAACAGAAGTTGAAATGAAAGAACTAGTAATAACAACAAAAATGGTAGAAAAAAGAGCAAAGAAAATCAAAAATTGGTCAGCACCAGGTGAAGATGAACTGCATGGGTTTTGGTTGAAACATCTAACTGTTATACACCCACTCATTGCCAAGCAGTTCAACAATATACTACAAGGAGGAGAAATTGAAAAGTGGCTAACAACTGGGAAAACCTACCTAATAATGAAAAATCCAGCAAAAGGGGCAACACCAGGTAACTACAGGCCAATTACCTGCTTACCAACAACTTTCAAATTACTAACTGGTGTGGTAGCTGATGCAGTACAACAGCATCTAGTTGAAAACAATCTCTTTCCACCTGAGCAGAAAGGAAACCGCCCCAATAGCAGAGGAACAAAAGATCAACTCCTAATAGACAAAATGATCTTGGAAAACTGCAAGAGAAGGAAGACCAACCTGAATGTGGCATGGATTGACTACAAAAAGGCATTTGACTCTCTGCCACATGATTGGATAATCAAGTGCCTAGAAATAACAGGAGTCAGTAGAAACATCAGAAAATTTGTGCAAAGATCGATGGCACAATGGAAGACACAGTTGCAGATCAATGGTGAGAGGCTGGGAGAGGTTAATATCAAGAGAGGAATATTTCAAGGAGATTCATTATCACCATTACTATTTGTTATTGCACTGTTTCCTCTGTCAACAATACTGAATAACTCAGGACATGGCTATCAAACATCAAAAACATCTGCCAGACTATCCCACCTCCTTTATATGGATGATCTGAAGCTGTATGGAAAAACATCATCTGAAATAGAATCGCTGCTCAACACTGTCCGTATATATAGCCAAGATATTGTAATGGAGTTTGGCTTGGACAAATGTGCCACACTTACTATCAAACAAGGAAAAATAATGAAAACTGAAGGAATCAAGATGCCCCACGAAAATAACATTAAGAGTCTGGATGAGGAAGAGTACTACAAATACTTGGGTATCCTTCAAGCTGACAACATCAAGCACACTGAAGTCAAGAAAAAGATTAGAGGTGAATACATCAAGAGAGTGAAGAAGATCTTAAAATCCAAACTCAATGGAGGAAATACCATAAAGGCAATCAACACCTGGGCAATCCCAGTCATTAGGTACACAGCTGGAATAGTGGACTGGACTCAAGCAGAACTAAAAGCAATGGATAGGCAGACCAGAAAAATAATGACAATGAATCATGCCCTTCATCCACGCAGTGACATTGATAGACTTTATCTACCAAGGCAAATAGGTGGGCGTGGAATGCTACAAGTACATCAGATGGTTGAAGAAGAAAAAATGGCTTTGGAAGAATATCTGAAGAACAATGATGAAGATGCACTGAAATTAGTATATCAGGAAGGCTTACTAACTACTGGAGAGACCAAACTGGCCTACAAGAAAGACCAAATGAAGAACAGAATAGAGGCATGGGAAGACAAAGCACTACATGGCCAATACATGAAAAAAATAGCTGGGAAAGCAGATAATAATAAAACCTGGCAATGGCTAAGAGCAGGAAAATTGAAGAAAGAGACCGAGGGACTAATTCTGGCTGCACAAGACCAAGCCTTAAGGACAAATGCATACAAAGTCAAAATTGAGAAGACAGCAACAGACAGTAAGTGCCGCCTATGCAAAGAAGCTGAAGAAACAGTGGACCACTTGGTAAGCTGTTGCAAGAAGATTGCACAAACTGATTACAAGCAGCGGCATGACAAAGTAGCAACAATGGTGCATTGGAAGATCTGCAAAAAATATCATTTGCCTGTAAGCAAAAACTGGTGGGATCATAAAATAGAGAAAGTCATAGAAAATGATAAAATTAAACTGCTCTGGGACTTCAGAATTCAAACAGACAAGCACCTGCAACATAACACCCCAGACTTAACAATTGTCGATAAGAAAGACAAAAAAGTCTGGATAGTGGATGTGGCAGTGCCTGGAGATAGCAGAATAGAAGAGAAAGAACTGGAGAAGATAACAAAATACAAAGACCTACAAATAGAAATAGAAAGACTGTGGCAAAAGCAAGCAAGGGTAGTACCAATAGTCATAGGCTCCTTGGGTGCAATCCCAAAACAACTGGAGCACCACTTGAACACCATTGGCATTGACAAATTCGCTATTAGTCAATTGCAAAAGGCGGCCTTATTAGGAACTGCTTCCATCCTGCGACGATATCTGTAATACCATCAAACATCCACATCTGCCTATCCCAGGTCCTGGGTAAGGACTCGATAGGTAGACAAAATGCCAAATCCAGTCTGAACATCTGGCTGACTGTGCGATGATCGATAATAATAATAAAAAAAAAGTTGGAAGGGACCTTGGAGATCATCGAGTCCAACCCCTGCTCAGGCAGGAACCCTACACCATTTCAGACAAATGGCTGTCCAGTCTCTTCTTAAAAACTTCCAGTGTTGGAGCATTCACCGCTTCTGGAAGCAGGTTGTTCCACTGGTTAATTGTTCTAACTGTCAGGAAGTTTCTCCTTAGTTCTAGGTTGCTTCTCTCCTTGATTAGTTTCCATCGTTGCTTCTTGTCCTGCCTTCAGACGCTTTGGAGAATGCTTGACTCCCTCTTCTTTGTGGCAGCCCCTGAGATATTGGAACACTGCTATCATGTCCCCCCTCCTCCTTCTCTTCGTTAAACTAGACATACCCAATTCCAGCAACCATTCCTTATATGCTTTAGCCTCCAGTCCCCTAATCATCTTTGTTGCTCTTCTCTGTACTCTTTCTAGAGCAGTGGTTCTCAACCTTTTTAATGCCGTGACCCCCAACCGGTCGTAAGTCAAGGACTACCCAACTGGGCATAAGTTGAGGACTTTCCCTGCCCGGGAGCGCCACGCATGCGTGGTGCCGCCCCCTGCGCCAGCCGAGGCATAGCTGGCAAGGGGCAGCGATGGCACAGGGCGACCACTGGCTAGGCCACCAGCTGGCCCAGCCCAAGGGAGGTAAGGCACCTGCCGGGCCCCATGCGCGCCAGCAACCCTCCCTGCGCCAGCCGGCCTCCCACCTCCCACCCCTGGCCCTCTTTTACTTACATTTTTAGTAGTTGCTCAGCAGGGAGGGGTGGAAACTTCCAGACAGCTCGCCTTCGCTGCAGACAACTTGCAACACTGTTTGCAGAATGGGACTTTTGGCGGGCTCAGCAGGGCAGACACAGCCTGGACAATTCCTATTGGCTTTTGAAAGCCAATAGAATTAGACTCTATTCAATGAGTTCCCCTTCTATTCCCTCATCTAAGTCATTAATGAAGATACTGAAGAGTACTGGGCCTAAGATGGAGCCTTGTGGTACCCTACTGCTTACTTCTCTCCATGTGGATGTAGTACCATTGAGGACTACTGTCTTGGCCAATCTCCAGTCCACACTTAATTGTTTTTTTTTAATAAAAAGCTAGATATATATTGTGCAGCAAAATGAGGGATAAGGTACAACATGGTTTCACCTTGCAAAATTAAGAAGATGGGCTTCAAATGGGTGTTTTCAGTTAACACCCTTGATGTTTTCATAACTCATAGCACAAATGCAACTTTTTCTTGAATGCTGAACCAATCTGTATGATTTCATCTTTAAATTAGAGGAAAGAGTCCACCCTTTTAAATAGGCAGCATTCACTTAGCACAGTGTTTCTCAAACTAGACAACTTTAAGATGTCTCTAGACTTCGACTCCCGGAATTCCTCAGCCAGCATTCATATGTAACAACTGCACTCGATTATTTAAAAAAGGGTCCAGTCATCTCTACAGGCACTTATTTATTTAAAAGATTTGTATGGCTTCTCCTTTTAAAAGCAACTTTGCATGGCTTGCAAAAATAAAACTAATAACTATCAAATTATAAACCACAAAATAAAATAAAAAAAAACTAAAACCCAGTGCAAACCAGTGTGCTAACCAGCATCTGCATTTCCCGCGTCGGGTGAGGAGAACACATCTTTCTCCTTCTGTCCTGGCCACTTTTTGTGGAGGCACGACTGAGAGCATTTTAACAGACTGAATCACTGTCTGGTTTGGTGGCAGCAGGGCCTCAGATAGAAAGTCCATACAGAGAGTGGTAAGGACAGCCGAGAAGATCATAGGAAGCTTGCTCCCTGGTATTCAGGATGCTGCTTATAAGCGCTTTTATGTGCTTCGAGCTCAAAGTATTGTTAAGAGACCCCACACACCCACTTTACGATCTGTTTCTGTTGCTCCCCTTTGGGAGGCGGTTTCAAAGTATTTTCTAACACAGTGGTTCTCAACCTTTTTAATGCCGTGACCTCCAACCAGTCGTAAGTCAAGGACTACTCAACCGGTCGTAAGTCGAGGACTACTCAACTGGTGCAGCACCGTTTGCAGAATGGGACTTTTGGCAGGCTCAGCAGGGCAGAGACAGCCTGGACAATTCCTATTGGCTTTCAAAAGCCAATAGAATAAAAGGGAGTAGCACAGCTAAAGAAAAGGGGGAAAAATGGCAGACTGCATTGTTTGGCGACCCCCGTGAAATGGTCGTTCAACCCCAAATGGGGTCGCGACCCACAGGTTGAGAACCACTGTTCTAGAGTCTCAACATCTTTTTTACATCGCGGTGACCAAAATTGGATGCAGTATTCCAAGTGTGGCCTTACCAAGGCATTGTAAAGTAGTATTTATACTTCACGTGATCTTGATTCTATCCCTATGTTATGCCGTGCGTTTATGAAGTGGTTGTTTTGTTTCTCTAATGTACAGATTTGCACATGGCTCACTGCATTATATTCTATTCTGGTTTTTTTGTTATAGGAAATCTCACTCTTTTCATGATTACCACTGGTGGTATCTCTGATGCAAAAGCATTATTCATTCCCATTTCTGTTCATTTCCACCACCGGTATCATGTGCAATTGGGTCCATACACTATTCTAAGCTATTTAATCTATCTTCTGCAGTTCATTTTCCTTTCATTAATAAAACAATGACCTCTGCAAATAAAAATCAAATCAGTGTGAAAGTCTCATTTGATCACAGTTATTGTTAATGGTTACTTTGAAAATGAGTTCTTATTCCAAGTGCCTGATTAATGGATCTAAGAATTAATCAATTACAGATTCCTGATTATTTTTGCCAGGGAGTTAATAGACCATTGATTTACCTAGTGTTGGGTGCATAAGAAGGGTGTGCAGATACATTGGTTCACCCCAAGCAAGTGCTCTACAGGAATACAAATAGTATATATCAGCTTTTGTGAATCTTAGAGCCATTGGAGTGTTACTACTATATTGTCTTGCCATTTCACAGGGGTACTTGGGATATACAATATTCAAGATGCAAATTTTAATTATTAAAGTTGGACTTAATAGGTAGGGAATACATTTTAATTGATGAGTGTGGGCAGAGCTACTTGCTTGCTTATAGAAACCAGAAGATGCCTTAGACCCGGTCATTTTTTATTTATAAACCTAGTAGGTGCATTGATCTGAAGGCATAAGGAGAAAAGAATTAAGATTGATTTTTAATTTTGCATGATTTTTAATTTTAATAAACAAGATAATTCTTACTGTATATTGAAGACCAAAGAAGGTACTGTCAGGCACAAAAAGTTCAATCTAACTTATTTATTGCTAAAAGCCTACACACAGGAATCTTTTCAACTAATGGTCAGCAATTGGTAAGGGTCAATGAAAGTCAAGGAGGTTGGACTTTGTTTGTGGCTACAAAGGCATTCTAGGCTGATCCTTCTTTTTACTTCTCTCCTGGCTCTGCCTGTCCTATCCTACAAGCACTAATTTTTTAAAGCAGCCTTCCCTGACATGTTACCTTCCAGATAATGGTATTCAACCAGCTTTTATTTAGCACAACACATCTATGCAGCGCTAGGCTAAAGCAGACCCATAGTAAAATGAAATTATTGTGAAGATGGCCTCACTACAATTGACTACTTCCAAAAGCTCATGATAGCTTAACCTAAGACTTTTATTTGGGGAAGGGGATGTAGCAGTCCTGGGAACAAAATTATACCTAGGAGATACACACACACACACACACACATATACACACACACACACACATAATCTAGCTAACTTCAGCCTTACATTGGAACTAAAAATATGAATCCAATAGACTGCACTGCATTAGATTGGCTGTGAAACTTGTAATCATTGTGTGACCCAGAATCCCCAGTTAGTGTTAGCTGCTTTTCACTAGTAAGTCTTAACATGTCTATCTTTCCACAGGTACTCCTAGAAGACATCATGTTGATTCAAGCTATCTGGGTCTCCCTCTTACTTTAAAAGGGTTGATGTCTCATGAATATGCAGACTCTCATTCAGTCTAGAAATGAATACGCGGAATATAGACTTAAGAAGAAGTCAGCTCCCTCAAGAGCTTACACCAAGCTATGGGGGAATCAAAGCCTTTGCTTGAACAAGCCTAATAACAGAGTAGGGGAGTAACTCACAGCACCTCCTCCCTTTTAGCCAGAAAACCCTTGGGGTTGGCGGCCCAAGGGCAGGGAGGACCAAAAGCAAAAACAGTTTCTAAGTCTTACCTTTTCTGTTTAAAAAGCTTGATTTGAGATTTCTATGAGACAGAAGATATAATGAAGAAGGAGTTTAGTGAGATGAAAGAGGGATTATTGGAAGTCACGATTTACCACAGATTCAGAGAAACAGAAACAAAACCACCCCACCTTGATGAGCTGGACTGAGAAAGGCAAAAGGCTCCAGGTCAAGGGAGAGGTAAACTCCCTGGGTCTATGGCAAGCAGCAAAGCTGGTTTCTCTGGGAATGGAGGTGAGGGAAGAAGAATTGGAGCCCTGAAGACTAAGGAAGTCCTTGGAGAAAGCCACACCCAGAACACTGAAGGATACTTCTTCAGGTCTATGGAAAGATCAAACTTGTATCTGTGGTAAAAAGAGCTATGCTATTTTCTGTGAAGAACAGAGGTAAGCTATGCAAAGCTTAAAAATCACCTTGAGTGTCCGGAGGAATAGTGAAATTTCATAGGCTGATTCTAAACCAACGCACAACCACAGAAATGTGGAGTCAAAAGGCCTCATGACAATGGGAAGTCTTTCTGTTCATTTCACTGTATGTCTTCTTCTTCTTCTTCTTCTTCTTCTTCTTCTTCTTCTTCTTCTTCTTCTTCTTCTTCTTCTTCTTCTTCTTCTTCTTCTCCTTCTCCTTCTCCTTCTCCTTCTCCTTCTCCTACTCCTCGAACAATTGGAGAACCTTAAACTCTCCTTAAGCAGAGCTTGGAGCTTTATAGTTTCACTTAAGAGCTTTCTTGCAACCCCGGAAATAGACCTCCTCTTATTATGTTTTGCATATGAATTTTATACATACGAATGCTGAATTCCCAAGGGGGGGGGGACAGCATATTGCATGAGTTGGCTCAACTTCAGTAGTTTCTTTGAAAATAAAATAAGCCACAAAGATCAGACTATACACATTTAGCATTTAATGGAGGTGCTGAATATATAAGAGCCCAGTTGTTGCACGGTGGCATTAAAATGTGGTCCCTCCTATACCACCGGCCTATTAGTTCACTTTCCTCTTGCCATTTTAGCCTTCCAGAAGGCTATCATCTGGCTTTTTCTTGTACACGGGTGCTGGGATAGAGGTAAGATATGTGTAAGGCTTCTCAAGAGAGTAGAATAGAGGAGTGGAGTGGAGTGGAATGGAATGGAATAGAATAGAATAATAACTTTATTGTCACTTTGAATGTTCACTAATCGGCATACATTAAAATGAAATTTCGTTGCATACAGCTCTCAAAGAGTCACCACCTCCAATATACAATACACAAATACAACATAAATAAATAAATACAGAATTATGCATATGTCCCATATGTTATATGACACAGAAATAACACCATCTAGTTCGGATTATGTATATGTGTGCATGACAAGAAAAATGAATCTTGCGAGTTTACCAGAATTGGGTAGTCCTGTTAGAACAGTGGTTCTCAACCTGTGGGTCGGGACCCCATTTGGGGTCGAACGACCATTTCACAGAGGTCGCCAAACAACGCAGTCCGCCATTTTTTTCCCCTTTTCCTTAGCTGTGCTACTCCCTTTTATTCTATTGGCTTTTGAAAGCCAATAGGAATTGTCCAGGCTGTCTCTGCCCTGCTGAGCCTGCCAAAAGTCCCATTCTGCAAACGGTGCTGCACCAGTTGAGTAGTCCTCGACTTACGACCGGTTGAGTAGTCCTTGACTTACGACTGGTTGGAGGTCACGGCATTAAAAAGGTTGAGAACCACTGTGTTAGAAAATACTTTGAAACCGCCTCCCAAAGGGGAGCAACAGAAACAGATCGTAAAGTGGGTGTGTGGGGTCTCTTAACAATGCTTTGAGCTCTAAGCACATAAAAGCGCTTATAAGCAGCATCCTGAATACCAGGGAGCAAGCTTCCTATGATCTTCTCGGCTGTCCTTACCACTCTCTGTATGGACTTTCTATCTGAGGCCCTGCTGCCACCAAACCAGACAGTGATTCAGTCTGTTAAAATGCTCTCAGTCGTGCCTCCACAAAAAGTGGCCAGGACAGAAGGAGAAAGATGTGTTCTCCTCACCCGACGCGGGAAATGCAGATGCTGGTTAGCACACTGGTTTGCACTGGGTTTTAGTTTTTTTTTATTTTATTTTGTGGTTTATAATTTGATAGTTATTAGTTTTATTTTTGCAAGCCATGCAAAGTTGCTTTTAAAAGGAGAAGCCATACAAATCTTTTAAATAAATAAGTGCCTGTAGAGATGACTGGACCCTTTTTTAAATAATCGAGTGCAGTTGTTACATATGAATGCTGGCTGAGGAATTCCGGGAGTCGAAGTCTAGAGACATCTTAAAGTTGTCTAGTTTGAGAAACACTGTGCTAAGTGAATGCTGCCTATTTAAAAGGGTGGACTCTTTCCTCTAATTTAAAGATGAAATCATACAGATTGGTTCAGCATTCAAGAAAAAGTTGCATTTGTGCTATGAGTTATGAAAACATCAAGGGTGTTAACTGAAAACACCCATTTGAAGCCCATCTTCTTAATTTTGCAAGGTGAAACCATGTTGTACCTTATCCCTCATTTTGCTGCACAATATATATCTAGCTTTTTATTAAAAAAAAACAATTAAGTGTGGACTGGAGATTGGCCAAGACAGTAGTCCTCAATGGTACTACATCCACATGGAGAGAAGTAAGCAGTAGGGTACCACAAGGCTCCATCTTAGGCCCAGTACTCTTCAGTATCTTCATTAATGACTTAGATGAGGGAATAGAAGGGGAACTCATTAAATTTGCAGATGACACCATACTGGTAGGAATAGCCAACACCCCAGAAGACAAGCTCAGGATCCAAAAAGATCTTGACAGACTTGAACAATGGGCCCTATTCAACAAAATGAGTTTTAATGTGGAGAAAAGCAAAGTTTTACATTTAGGCATGAAAATCAAAGGTTTAAGTACAGATTAAAAACAGTAACTGTGAGAGGGACCTTGGAGTCCTAGGGGACAATCACTTGACTATGAGCCAGCAGTGTGCAGCAGCAGCCAAAAAAGCTAATACAATCCTGGGTTGTATAAACAGAGGCATAGAATCAAGATCATGCAAAGTATTAGTACTGCTTTATAAAAACCTAATAAGACCACACCTGGAATACTGCAACTCATTTTGGTCACCATACTACAAAAAAGATGTTGAGACCTTGGAAAAAATTCAGAGAAGAGCAATTAAAATGATCAAAGGCCTGGAGACTAAAACATGAAGAATGGCTGCACGACTTGGTTTCGCTAGTCTAAAGAAAAGAAGAAATAGGAGTGACATGATAGCAGTATTCCAGTATTTGAGGGGCTGCCACAAAGAAGAGGGCGTCAAACTATTATCTAAAGCACCAGAGAACAAGACAAGAAACTATGGTTGGAAACTGACCAAATAGAGAAGCAACCTGGAATTAAGGAGAAACTTTTTAACAGTGAGGACAGTTAACCAGTGGAACAACTTGCCTCCAGAAATTGTGGGCGCTCCATCACTGGAGATTTTTAAGAGGCTAAACAGTCACTTGTCTGAGATGGTATAGGTTCTCCTGTTTGAGCAGGGGGCTGGACTAGAAGACCTCCAGGGTCCCTCCCTATTCTATTCTATTCTATTCTATTCTATTCTATTCTATTCTATTCTAGTATTTTGATGGTAATTAGAGATTTTCCCTATCTGCCCACCTGCAACTTTTCAGTTATTTTTGTCAGAATAAAGCATAACTCATCCAGGTTCAGGAACGCAAGCCTATTAAAAATCTTCACTTTCAGAAGCAAGATTTTCTTAGCAATCCCCAAATCCCCAAAGACCTATGTAGAAATCTCAGATAGCATGTAATTTTCAAGAAAGAAAGACATGTAGTTCCCCCTTTTATACATTCTGCTAAATTTGGACTTACCATTTTTCTCCCTAACTCAAAGACTGATTTAGTCTTCCTTAATTCACTTGAGAGATAAGAGATTCAGAAATTGAATGCAGGCTTTTAAAGTACAGTGCCTTCAGCTAGTAATATGTTGATGTTAGTAAAATACTTACACATCTAAGGAAAGGAATTCAATATTCTGTTTTGAAGCTTTTGTGGTAGGATATTACTTATGCTGAATAGAAATCACAAGATTTGGTTCAGATTCTGAGTTGGTCAGTAGTTATAATACATACTGAGAGTAGGAGCTGTGATGTTATGAAAGTAAACAATAAACAACACATGTGATATACATATTACTAGGTCATGAACCTTATCAGGCATGACCTGTGACCGAATCCCATCAGGAAAGGCCACTTGCTAGCCCTGATGTTAGTGATTAACATAACCCTCTACTTGATTGCATTGGCTTTTGATCACTCTATACAATTTGATTGTATTGAAATCCTATATTTTGAACCAAATCCTGTTTTGACTCCCTATAAATCCACACAGCCCAAGTAGTTTTATTTTTGTAAAGGTTTTAAAATCAACATCTTAAATTCTGGGGGGGGGGGAGTTTTCAAGCTACAGTTTGCTTTTCTATCATTTCTGAAAACTAAACACACACACAACACACATACACACACACACATATATAAAGTTCAGCTGGAAACACCTGCACATATGCATCATGTTAAATGAGGGGAAAAGAACTTTTAAAATTATAGCAAGCTGTGTGTGTGTGTGTGTGTGTGTGTGTATCTTTTCTGAAAGACATGTATGGTTTAACTGCAGACACAGATATCCTTTCAGGAAGCATACCGAGCAAATGAACACATCAAGCAAATCTTATTTTGAGTTTTACTGAAGGAAAATAAAAGCTAGTAAAAGAAATTTAAATTCTGTGTGCCAAGGTTTGATTACACATATGCAATTTTGTTATAACATATCCCACAATGATGACTGGCGTTTGTAAAGCATGTGCTCAAGAAGGTTTGTTAACTGAGTAGTTGAGTGACTACTCAGCAGATACCCAGAGCATAATCTACAAGGATAAATGTGTATCAGTTAGTAAAGCAGATGCTGGTAAAATATTGTGGCCCGTCTGGGCAGAAACATTTGACTTTGACTTTTTAAATTCTCACATGCTTTTGAAAACAAAAACAAAAAACAACCCACCATTTCGAAGATGATGACCTCATGTATCAGAGAGGCTTTAAGAATTCTACAAGGTTTTTTACACTGTTGGAGATGCTCTCCAGCACCTGGAGTAACTCAAAAGAATTGTTTCTCAGGGTACATTCTCTGTGGAAAGAAAGCCCCTGACCACAAGTTGCAATAAAGAGTTGGTTTCTTCCGGCCTCTTTGACTGTCACAAAAGGAGTTCCAATTCTGACAAAACTCACAAGCAACAGAGGAAAAATTGAGACAATTATCATGAAATATTTAACACGTAGGCTGTGAAAGGTCCCCAAGATCTCTGAAAAAAAACAACAACAACCCTGGGGGTAAATAACTGGGTTTTATTTCTTGTTATATAAATACCATCAGTTGGACGTCACCCAGAAGGATCTGATTTAGATTCTGCACTCTCTGAATTAATAAGAGATCTGTATGAAGAAGGGCACTACAAACACAGAAGGGAACTGATACCGCCAGTAAAGTTTGCTGCAAAGGAGACTATTTTGAAATGATATCCAGGGAACAGGCCCAATACAAGATTCTTATCTTGAGTCCAGATTCTTCATTCAATAAAATGTTTGGCTTCCTTTAAGATTAATTTTTCAGTCTTTCAGGATCACCCTAGGATCATCCTTGGCATTTAATATAGACTTCTTTTCCAATGCTCTTGAAATGGCAAGAGTACTGTATCTGCTTCTCCCAAAAGGATAGCCTTCAAGGTTAAAACATACATATTCATTTTTATAAATAATATAAATAGATATTATGCCCAATAACTCCTGAAGAGAAATGTTCTAGGTAAATGAACCAAAAGGGGGAAGGGAGGGAGGGAGGGAGGGAGGGAGAGAGAGAGGGAGAGAGAGAGAGAGAGAGAGAGATTGTTTTCCTTAATCCATCAAAATAATCATTGATGAAGTAAGGCATAAGCAGAATTTCTGAAGCTAAGCTCTGAGCTAACCTTGCTATAAATATCTATCTTATAGACACTGGAGAAGCACATGCACTACTGTCTAGAGTCATAACAGTATTATCTCTCCCAGGAATCTTCTTGTATCAGCCTTCAATAGCCGAGGGGCGAACAATCTCTTAGAGATTGTCTGCATTCCCATGAAGTCTTAACCAGTAGACCCATTTATCTCTTCCAAAGTGAGATGAAGTAAAGTACCGGTAACGTGGTTGCTTGATCTTTGGAAGCAGGAAAAGAACTGCTCTGATTGATTGATTGAGATGGCTGCCCATCTCACAAATACAACTCTAGGCAGCCAATTAAACTTAATTAAAAACAATATAAAAACAGTATCAGTAAAAGCATAAAAATCTACAATGGTCATCAAGAGCAAACCCAATAAACACTTAGCATTAAAAGTAACACCTCAAGAGACATCTAACCTCCTGACCTTCATGACTTGCAGCACAACTAGGTCTTCAGCAATTTGCAAAAGGCTGACATGGTCAGAACTAATCTAATCTCAAGGAGGGGCATATGGTCTTTCAGAGGGGCCCGGTGGTATGTGATGGAAAAAGCCTATTGTCCCTTCCTATTGTCTCCTTAGATGGCATTTAGCAAGTATCTGAAAGATGCCCTCCTCTAGGACCTGGTGAAAAGGACAGAAAAGTGGTACTGTAAATTACCTAGGTACAAAAAAGATTTCAAAGCCAACATGAGTTCTCGTGAAGCCCATGCCACAGAGAATTGAGTGTGACTTATGCATATCAAGGTTTATCTATAGCTGCACACCCTGCTGTATTCTGGGCCAGATATAGCTTCCAGGTAGTCTTCAGGTACAACCCAATATAGAGTTCTTTGCAGTAATCCACTCGGGAGATGGCTAAACTATGAATGACTGTAAGAGGCCCTCATAGAAGCCATGAGTCCCAAAGGACCTCCGGATGGTGTACTGCAGTGGTTCTCAACCTGTGGGTCGGGACCCCATTTGGGGTCGAACGACCATTTCATGGGGGTCACCAAACAACACAGTCCGCCATCTTTTCTCCTTTTCCTTAGCTGTGCTACTCCCTTTTATTCTATTGGCTTTTGAAAGCCAATAGAATAGATTCTCTTGAATAGAGTCTAATTCTATTGGCTTTCAAAAGCCAATAGGAATTGTCCAGGCTGTCTCTGCCCTGCTGAGCCCGCCAAAACTCCCATTCTGCAAACAGTGCTGCAAGTTGTCTGCAGCGAAGGCGAGCTGTCTGGAAGTTTCCATCCCTCCCTGCTGAGCAACTACTAAAAATGTAAGTAAAAGAGGGCCAGGGGTGGGAGGCTGGTGGGCGCAGGGAGGGTTGCTGGTGCACGTGGGGTCCGGCAGGTGCCTTACCTCCCTTGGGCTGGGCCAGCTGGTGGCCCAGGCGATGGTCGGCCTGCGCCGTCTCTGCCGCTTGCCAGCTACGCCTCGGCTGGCGCAGGGGGCGGCACCACGCATGCACGGTGCTCCCGGGTAGAGAAAGTCCTCAACTTACGACCGGTTGGGTAGTCCTCAACTTACGACCCATTGGTTAGTCCTCGACTTACAATCGGTTGGGGTCGTGGCATTAAAAAGGTTGAGAACCACTGGTGTACTGGGTTCTGTTTGTGGTATTGCAACCCCATTCAGAACTAAAGATGAAAAAAAATTTTGAGTTCAGGGGGCTCTGAAATACAAAGCCATTCATCTTGCCAGGATTGAGCTGAAGCTTGTTTTTCCCCATCCAGATTTCCCACAGCTTCTAGATACTATGACAGAACCTCCATGGCATCACTAGAGCGAAAACGGTGATACCTCAGTTTGTGCTGTTGGATGATCTCTTCCAGGACTTAATGTAGATGTAGATAAATAGGACTTGGGGGGTGGGGGGGAGCATTGAGCCACATTGTGATTTGCAGAAGATTTCAAAGAGATGATTAGCCTTGAAGCAAAGTACCTCCTTGAAGTTTTGTAGAGCTTGTAAGAGTGGTTGTTTTCTAAAGTAATCCAGAGATGATAGAAGGGATTCCAAAAATATCTTAGAATGGGTGTCTTGCTGCCAACGCACTTTTCAGAGAGAGAGAGAGAGAGAGAGAGAGAGAGAGAGAGAGAGAGAGAGAGATTTTCAATCCGCTTTCCAAATGTGTGCTAATGTCTTTGAGAAAGATCATTTATCACAAGTGCACTGCTTTCATATACTTTACAATGCAGTGCCATACTAATGACCATTACCCACCCAGGTGTTCATATTTGTATTGCACCTAAAGCTTGAATAACTCATTTGTTTTTTTTCCTAAAGTGCAGAAAAAGATCATTAAAAAATTTGATTTAATCAGCTGAAAACTTAACTTTATGTAATGCTGGAAAAAAATATATTTGATCACAATGGGATCATGGGAATTTGTGGGTACGAAAAAGCTACAGACTACGGTCCAAAATATATGCAAAAGAAGAAAAATAAGAAGCTGACAAGGCTATAAATATTCAGCCTTGAGAGCAGTGTAATTATCCAACCTTATTCACATCTAGAATGTACCTCTTTAGCTTAAAATTAGCATCAATCGCTTGGAATTCTTAAACATGCTATTAAGGAATTACCATATTATTAGGGAATAGTTATGTTGCTCCAAGTTTACTCTCGGCATAAAGATGCCGGCACACAAAGAATATTCCTAGTTTTTTAGAAAAAGGAACAAAGGAAGGCTTTACTACATTCAGGGGCTTCTGTGTGCCATCCTTGAATCCAGGAACAAAAGATGCCAGACTTCTGAAGGAGTCGAATGCCTTATCCCCCAAATCTTTCAAGGTTCCCTCTAACCCTTGGGACAGGAAATACTTTCTCTCTCTTTTATGTCTGTGTGCTTATTAATAAAACATTAAAATACAAAGAATGTTTAGAAAGACCAAATATTGAAATAGAAAGAAAAAAGCGGGGGAGGGGAGGGGAAGATAGCACAAAAAAGGTCTACCACACTTAAATTCAAAAGAAAACCATAGTAAGGAAAAGGAAAACAAAACAAAACATAATGAAATAGCATCCTTCCCTTCCCTTTATATCCCCAATCACAGGGTACAATTTTAATACTTAAATGTTGCAGCTAACATTGGTAATAGTTTCTATTTGAATTCTTAAAAAATCCCAAATAGTAAACCTTATTCTTATTCTGTAATATACCGTATGGAACGTGTTATTCTTGCTTGAATTTAGACAAGCTTTTAGATAACCGGGAAGCTGGACAGGGGCAAATACAGCACTGATCCCAAAGAAGGGCAAGATTTAAATTTTACCTAAAAACTATACTCGAGTATCATTATTGAACAATAATTATTGAATATTCACAATTACGTTAGCTGAAAGGATGAAAAATGCTTTACAAGATTTTATCCACAAAGATCAGTATGAATTTTTACCCAAGAGAGAATATTAGACATGCCCTTAATGTATTAAAGTGCTTGGAGGAACAGAATGAAAAATAAGCTGCTTTAAAATTTCCTCATGCAGAGAAAGCTTTCGACAATTTAAATTGGACTTTTCTGTTTAAAAGTTTCAATGGCACGGATTTGGGAAAGAACTTCATTAGAGGGGTGAAATAGATGTATACTTCCCAAAATGGAAGAAAGGTTTGTGCATGTGGGAATTTAGTCCTGTGAAAAACAGAAAGAAACAAGGCAAGGATGCCCACTTTCACCATTGTTATTCATTCTGGGTCTTAGTTTTGAATAAAGACATAAAATGAGAGAATTGCTGGGCTGAAAGTTAAATAAAGAAGTCCATAAACTAAGAACATTCACCAATGATGGTTTAAATTCTGGAGAACTCTCTAGAAGGGATAGATGTATTAATGGCAAAAGTAAGAGAATTTAGGGCATTGGCTGGATTTAAAATTAATAAGGAGAAAGCAAGGATGTTGCTAAAGAACACAAAGTTGGAAGATCACAAAGAATTGTCTGTAAAAACTGGGTTTCAGATTGAGAAAAAAGGAAACATTTGGGTATTTATTATAACTAGCCTGAATTTGTATGTGAATTCAAAATACTTATCTTAAAGTATGGAATTTATGTATGCATGTATTTATTTATTTATTAAATTTATTTGCCACTATCTTGTCATAGTGGTACTTTAGGTGGCTCACAACAATAAAAAGGAAGAAATGAAAAGAGTGTAAACAGAACGGAAGTAAAATAATAGAACAATGAAACGAACAATGAAAAAGAAGATGAGAATTCATCAATACGATAACAAAAAGATGGATGGGTGGAGAACAGAGAACGGGGAGTGGGGGGAATGGAGTCTGCCATCAATCCAGCAGTCTCCTGCAGCTCTCCCATCTGGGACTCTCCCGTCAGGTTCCCGTGCCAGCTGGGAGAACCAGGTCTTCAGGCTCTTGTGGAAGGATAGGAGGATAGGGACAAATCTTAACAGTAGAAGATAAGATGTTCCAAAAGGCAAGTGCTGCAGCAATTGATTCTTCTTCTGGATCCTGATAGTCAGAGTTCTTTGACTGGATCTGAAATAGGTCCTCTCTGCCAGCACAAATAGGACAGGTTTAAATTAAGAATGGGAGATGGGACTTAAGATGTGAAAAATTGCAATTATCGTTGGGAAAAATTCCTGTGCTTAAAATGAACGTATTACATAGATCCTTGCTTTTATTTCAGACAGTATCTGTACTGAGAAACGATGCCCCATTTAAACAATGGCAAAAAGACATAAAGAAAAGATTTATTGGGCATAGACAGAAAGACTTAAAGATAAACATACTCCAAGGTGCCAAAGAAAAAAAGAGCATTGGGTTATCTGATTTTAAATTGTACTTTGCTGCCTGCTGTTTGGTTTGGATGAAGGAATGGCTGTTGTTAAGAAACAAGATACTCTTAGAATTAGAAATACATGGTCTGAGATTTGGGTGGCATAGCTTTTTTTTGTGGTATGATAAAATTAAAGAAAATGTAGATTTTGAAAATCGTTACATTAGGAACGCCGTATTTTGGAAATGGAGCAGATATAGACCCAGATTATGCCTGAAAATACTTATGTTGACCTCATCCCAAGAAGCATTTAATACAAAACAAATAGGTTTACATATCAATATATCCGTTTATGACAAGGGACATATCTGGACTTCCTTGACAGAAAGTAAAAGAGCTTTGGAGATCCTAATAACAATTCAGATTGTTATTTGAATAAACTCTTGAAAACATTTTGCGTGCTTTTGGATTTTTAGTCTCCAAACTTCCATCAAAGTCAACGTGTTCATACACTAGAAGACTTTTCTTGAAAGCTTTCATCTTTTTTCCCCTTGAGTATATTTATCTAAATTCAGATCTAGCACTTCATTCGTCTCTCCCACAATAAGTATTTCTGGCTCTGCCTCTTCTATTAAAATATGAAAAATATTTCATAAAACTGTTCTTTGTTTAGCATGTAGATGGGTGCAGATATTATTAGCTGTTCTAATACTTCCCAGAGGGGTAACTTGAGATAGATTATTGTTTCTTTGTTTGCTTGTTTTATTTTTCCAAGCACTGTTCTTGACCTACCTATTTGTGTTTAGTAAACTTGTGCAGTCTGTTTTTGTCTGCCTCTTATAAACAAATAATATCAGTGTTATGTGTTCAGAGCTTATTAAAATTGCCACTAAAATAGGATTAAATCAGAACCAGACTGAAGAAAAGCAACATTAATCACGTTAAATGAAAATGGACCCAATTTATTCTTAGCCACCTTTTCTGTGTTGTTTATTGGGTAGGGACCTCATCTTTCTAGATTGTAATTAAAGGGGTGGCCTTTGCCCAAGCGATAAGCATATCATATCAATGTGATGGTACTCAGGCCATCATTTTGTGTCTTCAGAAATAGCCAGATGGGTGTTCATAACATTCTTTCAATATTGCTCCTCAGAACTTGATTTTATAGCACCCTGTCTTCAATTACAGAGGTGGAATACAACCATCACAACAAGGCACCATTGACAGCTTATCTTCTAGGGATCTAATTTCTTTTGTCACCTGTCCCATTTGATGGCAATGGATTGCATCATAGTTTAATTGTGAGTTATACGAGTACCTGGTTTTACTGGTCCTGAATTTTCCTACCTTTCGCTTCAGTAGAGATTCTGAGCTCTAATATTGTGCAGAGAGGGATGAAATCGTTTCTCTATTGACATTTTGCACAACATGCCTGACTTTATATGTTTCAATCATGTTCTCCATTTCTTTTTAATCTAAAAAGCTCCAAATGCTTTGGTCTTCCACTGAAGAAGAATTGCTTTGATGCCTTAAACATTTTGGTTTTCCTTTCAATTTCTACAATAAAGTTTTCGGAGCGATGACCAAAACTGTATAAAATATTGTATAGCACGCTTGCATCTTCAGTTCATAGATGGGCGTTACTATGTTGGCAGTTTTATTTTCAATTCCTTTGCCAATGATTCTACTGTGCATTTTTTTACAGTTATTATATATGAGCTGACATTTACATTCAGTCATTCACTAGATATCTAAAATCCTTTTTCTAGTTAATCACTGATAGCTTAGAAGATCCTTTTAATATAGATGAAGTTTGGATTGTTTCCTCAAATTCACACACTTTACACTTGCTATCTTTCATTTGCATTTGCCACTCATGTTTGGATAGATTTTTTTTTTCAAAATCTTTGCAATCATGCTGAATATTTTGATGTTATCAACAAGCTTTGCCGGCTCACTGTTCACTCTAAACTCCATACCATTTGTAAATAAAAAGCATCAAACTCAGTATAAATGTTAGGGAAATCTCATGTTTAGTTGTGAAGATTGTCCCTTTATTCTTATTCCCTGATTCCTGTTCTTGAGTAAGATAATGTCAGGTTCCAAACGGTTCCCTATTTTACTTACTTTCCTTCTGTCCTTCCATCTTTGGGACCTGCCAGTTTGTTGCAGGGGGGGGAGCCCAGCATTACTTGCATGTTTGTATTTGTTCGCCAGTTCTGTTTCCTTTTCCTGATTGCCATGGGGAGGAGTATGGTAGCTCTTCAAAGACGATTGCGATGAGCCGGATGACAGTGAGGCCAGGAAGTCACGTGCCAAAAGCAACGGCTGATCGCCCCGAGATGCCAGCTGATTGGATACAATTCAAGTCTCCGCGTGGCTTTGGTGGGAGGGGTTTACGGCTTGGATGACTATACGGCGTTAGCGAGTTTTTACCTCAGACCTCGCCTTGATCCCCCACTGTTACTGACCCCCAAATAAAAGAATCCTGTTTGTAGCAGTGATTGCCTCAAGAGTTTGAATTCTTGGGAGGACAGCTGAAGTGGATCGTTACAGATACTAATCCATGAGAGAATCTTACCTTTTTTTGTTATTTTTGTAGAGAGTTTGTGGTAATGAGTTTTATGAAAGGCTTTTTGAAAATCAAGGAGATACTCAGTAATGTGCTGAAGCCAGCTTGTATCAACTCACAAGAGTCAACTTGTGGAGGCCTAGCATGCCAACCAGCTGCAATGAAACTGGAAGAGTTGGGTATCATGCATTTATCAGCACACCACTGTATATAATACAGGCTGCACTTCTATCTATATCAGTGGTTCTCAACCTTTCTAATGCCACGACCCCATAATACAGTTCCCCATGTTGTGGTGACCCCCAACTACTTATACATCACTGGGTGCCAGGGGCGTGGCCAAAGAAAAGGGGAAAAAATGGCGGACAGCCTTGTTTGGCGACCCCCGTGAAATGGTCGTTCGACCCCAAATGGGGTCCCGACCCACAGGTTGAGAACCACTGATCTATATGCTTGCTGAAACCCTCAAAAAACGGTAGGCGTTAGCCCTCTAAGGTAGACAAGTATAATGATGAGTACTACTTATGTCATTATTGTAAGGTTAAATTAACAGAATTTTGCAAGACTGAATGCATTTCTCCCTCCTGTCCTTTAACTCCAAAGTTCCTTCTAAAATGTTTTCCATGCCCCCTCTGCTTCTGCAGGCTTCTTTTATGTGCCAGTTGATCCAGTTGGCACCTCTTCTTCCTGTATCCCAGGGTCATTCTCACATACCATTATAGTAGGTAAAGTGCACATCCTACAATAAAATCAAAGCCATTTTCCTTCCTTCCTTCCCTCCCTCCCTCCCTCTTTTCCTCCCTGTTGATTTTGGTAAAATAGCAATAACATTAGTATTCTCCAAATAGCTTGATTGTACAGTATTTCTTTAACTAGGAAAGATGGCCTCTGTAAAGGAGAATGAAGTTAATTCACAAGTTTTTCTCTCTTTAGTATAATCCTTTAACATGCCAAGAAACTCAAATGAAGAAATCTTGGAATGCCATCATCTACAATTTTACATGAACAGATATATATTGTCAAGGAAATGCCCCCCCAAACCCCCAAATATTTTATTTTATTTCTTTATAGATGAAGAAATGATATACGGTATGTTTTTGTTTAACTGGCAGTGGAAATGCAGCACAGCTGGCCTTCATTAGACTGCTGGAGGCTGATGGTTTCCTGACATAAACAAGTCTGTTCCCCTAATATCCTGATTTCTAAGACAATTGTAAATGAACAATCCAGAATAATAACTCCTAGGCTTTTGATTGGAATTGGAAAGTTTTGCAGATGGAACTGTTCATCATCTGGAACGGTCTTCATACTTACAGAAATGGTTGTTTTTCTTCATTTGTTTGAAGATTTTCTTTTCAGTAACACATTCTGCCAAGCTAGTCTATAATTTCCTTATCATCCAGTTAACTGTTTTCAGAAATTGAAATCACATTAACTCTTTTTCTGGCTGTGGAGATAGTTGCTGATTTGGGGGGGGGGGATGCATTTCACACTTTTTAAATAATCATTGGAACTCAGTGGTTCTTTTTGCCATCAAGGTCTATAACTTTGTCTTCATTCTTAGAATTCTGCTTCTGAAAGAGTTTGTTCAGATGCAGAAGACATAGGCTTTATATCCTCAGCTGCAAAGATAGATCAAATAATTCATTGAATTTCTCTGCAATTTCCTTACCACCATTTAGGTCATCTTTAGGTCATCTTTGCAATTTCCTTACTCTCCTTTAGGTCATTTTTATCCTATGACTCATTGGTCGCACCACCTCTGTGTTCAGTGGCCTGTTTTAAATATAGTTAAAATGCTTTAAAAAGAATCATCATTCATGCTTTATTTTGCTTTGCTTTTGCATCCTTGGCAGTTTGCTTGCATTTTTTTTGTAAAAGGTTTCTCTTTCCTTCTTCCAGTCTCTGACAAAATTTCCATTCATTGTTTTTAGCTTTGTTGTATGCCACTCAGAGTCACATAGTGTGAGATTGGTGGCTACAACAAACAAACAAACAAACAAGTTTCTTTGATCTGTCTCATTAGCCATTAAATGCTCTTTAATTTGGTATCTTACATCTTGAGTTGAGGTATGCTTTCTGGAAAGGTGTTCTTTATGACAGTTCCTAAATAATGCAGAGGAACTTAGTACTTTTGATTCTCTCTGAAACATCCTTTATACCAGGGGTGTCAAACTCGCAACGTCACAACATATCGCAACTTTTTTTGCTATTGCCGGCAATAGGGTGGATAGCAGCTTCGCTATGATGCATCCGGCCTTTGGGCCCGCAGTTTGACACCCCTGCTTTATACCATTATCTTATTTGCAGTCAGATATGACTGTTTTGGACATTTTGAGCAATTATTCCCTTTTCCATGTTAAATGCAGCGGCATTATGGTCAATGTTTCCAAGTTGTTCAATACTATCCAGAGAAAATGCTGCTATCTAAGATTAAACCCAGCATGATTTTCCATCTGGTTGACTGCTGATGAAATATTCTAGACATACATATTTAGCTATCTAGAAATTTTGCCTATTTGACATGACATGGCCATGTATTTTTGCTGTCTGTGATTAAGCTAACCATTCAGTGTGTTCCTCTTTAAATGCCTATGTGATTTCATCTTTCATCAGAAGACAGTCAAGAGAATAATAGCATGTCCCCAATACTAATTTTCTTTCTTTCTTGAGCTACATGGTTAACTCCAGTGGTTTGATGTCATTTCACCCCTTAATTTAAACAGAGGAAGAAATGAATAAAAGGATTGTGTTTTACTGATTATAAGTCTTCTTTCAGTTTTCTTCACATCTCACCTTTTAAAACCCCCCACTGGGGCTGTGACAACTCCATCAGCATCATTTCACAAAGGAGCAGTAGTAAGTATTGAGTGTGAACTTACAACGTTATGCCTTACTCATCAGTTGCTCTGCCAATTTGATGACCATATCTATTAATTTACCAGAAATAGTTTGGTATTTGGTTGAACAGTAAAAGCTACAGAATAATGATTATGGGGTAAAACACAGGCACTGAGATTATTCATTCACAGCAGGAAACGGATGCACAACTGAGGAGGTATATACAGTAGGTCATCCTGTAATAGTCTTTCCCATACTGCTAAAATATATATGTATTATTTCCCAAACTCTCAGTATTCTAAGTTCTCTGGTTGATAAAGATCATCATCATCATCATCATCATCATGTAAAAAGCAAACTAAAACTTGCAAGAACACATATAAATACCAAATGACAAATAAGCAGCGAATGGCAGCATGACAAGAGATTTGACATCTACATGAAGCAGCAAGAGTTTTTCTTAAAAAAAATCTGGCCTTAGTGCATATTTATGGAGGGTGTGATTTGGCCTCTCTGCATCAGAAAACTAATATATGACCCTGATCTTTTGTTAAATTTAACCCTGCATCCAATATAGTAGACTTGGATTCTCATATTCCTTTTTTTCTCACAATCTAACCCCCTGCATTCTACAGAACCCTTGTAGTCAAGAAATCAAGATGGCGCCACAACAATGCAATCAAAGCTCCATCTGGGTTTTGTGGGTGTTGCACATCACAATTGCCATCTTGACTTTTTTTACCATACCCCAGAGAGACTTGCTTGGAATTATCTTTTTTTTTTCCCCCTCTCTTCTGAAATTAGTTAGGGATACCAGCGAATTGAAACTGAACACATTTGGAAGGCAAGTTATGAAAAAGAATTCTGGACTAAGCCTTGTTTTGAATTGTTGTATTTGTCCTTTAAATATCTGACCTCCTCCAAATAGATGGGGCCAAGATAAACACACACACACACACACACACACACACACACACACACACAGATGTATATGTGCATATATGTATCTATATGTATATTTGTATGTGTATTCATTTACATATTTAGTATGTTTCTGGTTCCTCATTTTATCAACCCCAGAAGGATGGGAGGCTGAGTCAACCATGAGTCGTTCAGAATTGAAGAGCTGGCAGTCAGCAGAATTAGTCTGCAATACTGCATTCTAACCACTGCGCCACCACAGGAAAACTGGACAGTAGGCTGTGCACGCCTGAACTTAAAATAACATTGCAACACTCCACCTGTTTTGTACTTGTGTTACAACACTGCATGCCAGAAAGTAAAGGGTAGAGCTTGTATTGTGGTATCAGAACACGTTGCATGACATTTTCTTTACTCTGTATCCATACCTGCTCAGAAATAAATCTCATTAAATTCAAGTCAGTTTATTTTCAGGGATGCATATATCTATCTAAACACTCCATGTCAGAACACAATCCCTTCACTTCCATTTTTACCCTGGGCAAAGCCAGCTATGAAAGTATTTTATTTATTTGTGTAATAAGAATTGTTATAGGCACAATCTAGCGCTGCGTCTATCCGAAGTGGGTCTGAATGAGTTCAGAAAGGTTTATTCCCAATAAGGCTGTAGATAATTCAGAGACCCACCCAGTATTGACTTCCTATAACAGCTTCTGCAAAAGAAAAGAAAAGAAAAGAAAACACTTTTACCCCCTGTAATCTTCCTAATTATATAAACAAAACATCATCAGAAAAACACATTTATAATTAGTGATTCACATTGTATGCATCAGGACTTTACTCCAAATAGGTAGGCTAAATATTCCCTTCCTAGTGAGGGCCACATAGGATGGACTTTGTAATATTTGAAATATTGGTTTTGTAGTACTGTTGCACTGCAGACTAACCTCACTTTACTTTCTTTAATTTAGCCGACACTAGCCATTGCTCAAGCCAATTATAAACTCTGATACTGCTGTAGATGGAATGTCTTTTAGGTTCCTACCAGATGTGGCATTCACATTGGTCAGGATAAACATGTCCAAAAGAAGATCCCTCAAAGCAGTAAAAAGATCAGCAACTCAAAGCAAGGTTATTGGTTTGGGGTCTGTGGGGTCCGATATTTTTCCAGGATAAGGCCTTTCTGCAGGACCACATCTTGAAAAGCAAGATGATCCTGGGAACTTCGTAATGGCTGAAAGGTATAAATAGTGTGGGAAGAGCAGGCCTAACCATGGAGGAGGGTGGGAGAGTTGTCAGTAATGCTACTTTTTTTGAGGGCAGGAATTTTTGCCCAAGTGTATGGTTATCTCTTTCACCCCTGTGTTATAAGATTCAATCAGGGAAGCCAGATGATCTGTTGCCTCCAATACAACCGTATGTCTTACCACAATTCAAACTACTTCTTTCTTTCTCACAGGAGTAGAGGAGATGAATCTGCAAGATCGTTGCAAGACCATTCAGCTTCAGTTAGGAAAAAGAGATTTTCCAAACCCTTTTCTTTTATTAACCCAGTGAATAGGCTTGCAGACAGGAGGAGGTAATTAATATAACAATGATTTTTCACTGTTTACAAGGTTTTGTATATCTGGCTTCTGAACTTTTCAAGGTTATTTACGTATGTGGTTTAGGGCCCACTCAGCCTAAAGCTTTCCCAAAAGGTTCCTGCCTAGATTCCTTTGAGAAGAACCCACATAAGCAGTCACAGGAGAATATTGTGATCCTTGAGTGGTACTTTTTAATACCATCATGTCTATTTATACTAAATCACTTTCCCTTTTCTAGTTCTTCATTTGATTTCCATTTGTGTTATTAGGACTGCACTTTTATCAGCTCATCCTTTACCCCATCTGATATATTGGAGTTACTGTGTAACTGTGATATATTGGAGTTAAAAGCCTGCATATTCCCACAGGTTTCCAGAGGATCTTTCAAGACATTGGTCCTGTCAGCTCAGTACAAGGTTTGCCTAAGGCACTTTGTGCCAAGTGACACCTAAAGCACACCAGATCAAAGTACAGGATACTCCTAAGTCTTCTCAGAATGGTTTTAAAGGAATATTTTACTTCAGAACCAAAAATCAAACCATTTCAGCCAATGCTGTTATGCAACTGCCTGCTCTTTGTATAATAGGACTTACTAGATCTAGACTGCAAAAATATAGAAAACCATTAGATGGCAGTAAAGATATATATAGAAAAGATCTGTTTCCCTCTGGTGGTCATCCATGTTTTTGCAATCTTAAGCTGATACTGTAAATCTCTCTATTCAGCCAATTCAATCTGTTTTTAGAACTTTTGAAATTTAAAGAGAGGATAATGCATGATTTGCCATCCTCCCCTCCCCTCTTTTTTTAAGATATGGAGAAATGACTCAGATTGCCCAGAAGGAATTATAAGGGTGGGCTGTGTAAATAAATGTAGAACTGATCTTGGGGAAGGTAGGTGAGAGCTGTTAAGAGCAAAAGGAAAGAGCAAACTGTTAGGGAGAAATTGCAGATAGGTTTACCCAATCTTGAGATAGAAGGAAGTGTGAGAAAAAAATTCAAAAGTGCCCCACCTTGATTTTGTTTAGTATCAGATGGGACAGGGAGAACCTTGTAAAGGCTTTCAAGATTTTGTCATTCTGTCTTAAGAGCATTCCAGGAATCCCTGCAATGCCTATTTCTTGGCTGGACCTACCTCCAAGGCATCAATCCTGGAAGCCTCAGTATAGTCTCATTAGAAAGACATCAAACCTTGCTTTTAGAAGTTGAAAATAGTGAGAGATCCTCCGGGCATCCTGCTGTCCACAGAAACAGTGGTCAAAGCATTGTTACAGCCTCAGCTGCAAGTGAAATGAAGCTGAAGAACGTCCTGATACCATTACCCCTGAATTGTATCTGAAGAGGGATGAGAGGGAAGAAAGGAGAGGAGAGAGAAAAGAGTAAAGGAGGGGAGAAGGAAGTAGGAAGGTTGGAGGAGAAGAGGAGAAGTGGGGAGAAGGGGGAGGAGAGTGGTGAAGGAAAGAGAAGAGGAGAGGAAGAAGAGGGAAGTAGGGAAGAGAAGAAAGAGAGAAAAAAGGTAGAGAAGGAGTGTGGATACAGTGAAAGGGGAAATGGGCGAGCAACACCAAAAGTCATGTGTATGTATTTATTTCATTTTATTAAAAGTATCTTATGTATGAATGTAAAAAGAATGTATGTTAACATCTGATAAATATCATGGTATATGTATGGGGGAGAGTTTGGAAAAATAAAAAAATATTTTTTAAAAAAGAATGTCCTGATACAACTATCACAGCAATTGGGGAAAAGCCTATCTCAACCATCTACCCTCTCTGTCCGGCAACAGTCCTTCAGAAAACCTCTTGATTGCCTTAACTCCGTGGAGATGAATTCCTTGAAGGTCATTTTACACATCAACAGAAGACCTTTAGGATAGCTGTCAGGCAAGAGCCACAGAGATGACTTTGGGGGAATTACATAGAAACAATTATTATGAAGCATAATCAAAAGCATGCTTAAACCCAGGAAAACATAAAAGCATAAGAAAAATGCTCAGGCTGATACAGGTTTTCAGCATTGATGGTCAAGACTTGAGGTAGGACAGATAACGAAATGGATGCCACTAGTCAGAGTGGAAATATATTTTACAAATGTATGTTATTGTAATAGGAGTTTATAAACTTGTTTTTCCCTTCCCTCCCTCATAATTCCAGCAGATTACCTTCCTGGATTTAAAGCATGTTTTTGTTTATGTCAGAGGTGTCAAACTGCTGGCCCATGGGCCGGATGAATCATGCTGAAACTGCACCCACCCTAGCTCCGGCAATGGGAAAAAAGTCATGATTCGTCGTGACATGGCGACTTTGACCCCTCTGGTTTATGTAACCATTGTAGTTTCTACCTAATTTCTCCAAAGTCATCTTAGGTTCATTGGCCCATTTATTCAGATGAGGTATTTTGTCCATCAAGTTTGGTCAAGCCACTGTCCTGAAAGTTCTTAACACTGATTTCTTTTCTACGTGTGACAGGAATATTGATAGGTTTGCCTGTTTTGTCAATGCACTGTAGCTGTTTTAAAGTGGCCATTCCCTTACCAATTATACAAATAGTCCTCACCAAATTATACGGATAGTCCTTACCAAACATTCATTCAGTGATCGTTCAAAGTTTTAATGGCACTGAATGAGCCATTGGAACTTCTTGATGTTCTGGCCATTAGATCAGTGGTTCTCAACCTGTGGCTCAGGACACCATTTGGGGTCGAATGACCATTTCACGGGGTTCACCAAACAACGCAGTCCACCATTTTTTTCCCCTTTTCCTTAGCTGTGCTACTCCCTTTTATTCTATTGGCTTTTGAAAGCCAATAGAATAGACTCTCTTGAATAGAGTCTAATTCTATTGGCTTTCAAAAGCCAATAGGAATTGTCCAGGCTGTCTCTGCCCTGCTGAGCCCGCTAAAAGTCCCATTCTGCAAACTGTGCTGCACCAGTTGAGTAGTCCTCGACTTACGACCAGTTGATAGTCCTCAACTTACGACCGGTTGGGGGTCACGGCATTAAAAAGGTTAAGAACCACTGCATTAGATCATTCCCGTGGTCACCTGATCATGATTTGGGCCTTGGCAAACTGTCTTGCAGAAGTTGCGATTCCCTGCAGTCATATAATTGCCATTTGTGACCTTCCCTGCCAGCTTCCCACAAGCAACGTCAATGGGGAAAGCCAGTGGGGAAGATTGCAAGCAGCTCTGGTAAATTCAACCAGCCTTCCTACACTCATGTGGCGTAGTGTCCTGCTTTTCTTTGTGCCCCATATATATGCACTTGCTCCACCTAGTCTCCCAGGATCTCCCCCAGGCCATCCCTTGGGCAACCCCATGTTTCTTACCTGGGTCTCCCACTGCTTCCAACCTGCACATCTTGGAATTATAATGACAGCCAGAACTGGTGTCACATTTTATGAGCCCCTCACTTAATGATGGCAATCCTGGTCCCGATTTCTATTGTAACCCGAGGATCGCCTGGGTTTGTTTTCTTTTGCAAACTGCTTTTGAATGAATTGTTGTGCTTTAAATTACATTCAGAATCCATGCTTCCCTAAGTGTAAGTTTCAAGGTTCAGCAAGTATTGCCTGACAATACAGACTAAGTAAAAGCAACACAGATAAGAAACTAAATAGATCAGATATGGCTTCAAAAAAAAAAGAAAGAAAGAAATAAGGAGATGAAAAGATAGGAGAACTTCTTTTTAAAGTGTCTATGGAGATTCTCGGTCATCCAGGTTACGGTTGTCCAGAGGTGCTTTTTCAAGTGGTAACTGGCCTTTCTTGTTTTTCTTTGAAGACGTTTCACTTCTCATCCAAGAAGCTTCATCAGCTCTGCCTAGATGGTGGGGAATGGAAGGACTGGAAGAGAATCCTTCCATTCCCCACCATCCATCTTCAATGAAAAACAAGGAAGTCCAGTTGTCTCTTGAAAAAGCACCTTTGGGATTCCTTTTGCAGTGTTTCTCAACCTTGACAATTTTAAGGCATGTGGACTTCAACTCCCAGAATTCCACAGCCAGCAATGCTGGCTGTGGAATTCTGGGAGTTGAAGTCCACATGCCTTAAAATTGTCAAGGTTGAGAAACACTGTTTTAAAGTCTAATCATCAAGCTCATAACTCTCTGGAAGACAAACAGCTGGTGAGCTCAAACCCTCTTCCTTGCCTTTTCCTTTGCTGTCCCTGCCCCTCTCCACCCCCCGCCCCACCAGGGAAAGATACGTGTCAGAAGGATCCGGCAGCACTGAAAGAGATGTGAACTATATTAAGTGAAATAAATAAGGAAAGTTGTGGTTGCCACGGGGAAGGCGATGGGGAATTTGAAGCGTTTGAGTTTGCCAGGCGGTCATCCTGATCTGGGGATCTCTCTGCATACTGTGTCAGGAAAGAGGTTATCTCTTCTGGCCCTTTATTGCAGCACAACATAGAACTGGTTTCATTAACCAGTCTGATTGCTAGGAGAGGCTGACTCAGGCAGAGATGGCAGTCTAGGCTTCCTGTAATTTTCTTTCCGTGCAGACAACGGAATTGTTAAAAGGCTATTTTTAGTAGGCGCTGGAGTGCGGTGACTCGTGGTTGCTCTTTTGCAATGAAGAGAAGAGAAGGTGTGTGTGTGTGTGTATGTGGGTGTGTGGCCCGAATGGATCTCACCTCAAGGAATATAAAATGAGAATCACTCTCACGGCTTTGAATGTGTTTGAAAATTATTTGCTTTCTGCAGACAGAGGTGACTTTATTTGGAAGGGAGTTTGAAATCTACAAAATTGCAATGCACAGTATCACATTCACATAATTGTTTTAAGCTAATAATCAAAAGTATTAAGTTGGATGGTAAAAAAAAATAATCCCACACCTTGTTAAAAACACGTGCACCATACCATTTCTTGGCAGTGAGAGCAGATACGCATTTCAATTGCTTTGTCTCCTTTTTAATGTAATGCTTTCTTATCCCAAATGAAACCCAGTAAGAGTTGATGACCATCAATAATGCCTTTTTTCACCTTGGCAGATGACAAAAAAGCTAGATGGACTGCTTACCTAATTTCCATTTGTCAATTCTCTTGGTTCTTTAAGGGAAGCCACACTCACGTCTTAGGTGCTGCTTTGAGACAATTTGAATTATGAGCAAAAATTAGTTCACAATAATGGAAACAATATATTATGGATAGTGGCTTTAAGAATGACTATTCTGCCTGATGAGGGAGTTGGCATGGCTTTAAAACTAGGATGGGATCTCGGAGTCCTAGTAGACAATCACCTAAATATGAGCCAGCAGTGTGCTGCAGCTGCCAAAAAGGCCAACACAGTGCTAGGCTGCATTAACAGAGGGATAGAATCAAGATCACGTGAAGTATTAATACCACTCTTCAATGCCTTGGTAAGGCCACACTTGGAATACTGCATCCAGTTTGGTCACCACGATGTAAAAAAGATGTTGAGACTCTAGAAAGAGTACAGAGAAGAGCAACAAAGATGATTAGGGGACTGGAGGCTGAAACATATAAGGAACGGTTGCTAGAATTGGGTATGTCTAGTTTAACGAAGAGAAGGACAAGGGAGGACATGATAGCAGTATTCCAATATCTCAGGGGCTGCCATAAAGAAGAGGGAATCAAGCTATTTTCCAAAGCACCTGAAGGCAGGACAAGAAGCAACAGGTGGAAACTAATCAAGGAGAGAAGCAACCTAAAACTAAGGAGAAACTTCCTGACAGTTAGAACAATTAACCAGTGGAACGATCTGCCTCCAGAAGCTGTGAATGCTCCAACACTGGAAGTTTTTAAGAAGAGACTGGACAGCCATTTGTCTGAAATGGTGTAGGGTTTCCTGCCTGAGCAGGGGGTTGGACTAGATGACCTCCAAGGTCCCTTCCAACTTTACTACTATTATTATTATTAGGATGTTATGGACAATTGACTTGGAAGATTGACGTACACTAAGGATATACTGTTGAGTAAACATGCATAGGACTTTCTTATAATTTAAGATCTAATATTAATTGTGAATGACAGAGGTTAGAAGTTTTCTGTATTCAAAGCAGATGTTCTCCTACTAAGCTAAACAATTCATTGATAAGGTAAAAAGCCTCTTCCATCATGCATATGCCTCCTCCTCCTTTCTTGCTCTTAATTGTAAGTCATGCTTAGCATACTACTAATTTTCTAGTTTAGATGACTGTTTATTGTACAAATCATGGAAGGCACTTCATGGGACATTTTGATAAATAAAGTAATTTATATCAAAACTCTTCCTATCCACTGAGCCATAAAATGCTACAAAAATCTTCCTGCTGTTGATCCTCTTGAGCTTGCTAAAAGGGTGGTCTCTCAAGAATTGTATACTGTGTATAGTCATTTAGTGGCTGCTTGAAACTTTGGATAAAGATCCATGAAAACCATTTCAGTAGCTTAGGGTAGCTGAAGAGCTTAATTTATTACTTGGGTTGTCTCAACAGTAATGAGAAGGAAAGAAGTATGGTTTTCTTCTGCTTTCCATTCTTCCTTTTCTTGTTGCAGCCAACAATCTGGACATACCGCAAGCAGATTTTAGAGTAAGTGATGTTATATTCCAATTATATTAGTAGGGCTAAGAGAAATGAACTAAAATGGTGCAGCTTCAAAATATAAGACAATTGGTGATGTGTTTATTAATGTGTATTTTGGGACTGTATTTATCATTTTACTTGAAGAAACAACAAGATTACAGCTATTACAATTAGTGGATATGCAGTAAATATCATGTTACTAATGTACTGTAGAAGCTCCTACTACAGAGTTATTGGCGGAGGTCATAGGAAAGTTTTATAAGAAATTGCTAGAACTATTAAATCCAATATCCCAGAAAGGATGTACTACTAATAGAGGATTGGAATGCAGAGGCTGGAAAAGTGAAGGAACTGGAAGACTTGAATTAAATTGAACCAATTATGCAGGACATAGGTTAATAGAGTTTGAAAACAGAATTGCTAACACCTGTTGCAAGCAGCATAAGAACAGTCTCTTTGCATAGATATCACCAGATGCACCTCTTCAGAATCAAACTGGTCATATAGTAAGAGACAGAAGATGGAGGAATGCAATTAATTCAGCCAAGATACTTTAAGATGCAGACTATAGAATAAACTAGGAATTATTAACTAACAGAGGGATTATTATTAATTAACAGGGGGATAGAATCAAGATCTCATGAAGTATTAATACCACTTTACAATACCTTGGTAAGGCCACACTTGGAATACTGCATCCAGTTTTGGTCACCACAATGTAAACAAGATGTTGAGACTCTAGAAAGTACAGAGAAAAGCAACAAAGATGATCAGGGGACTGGAAGCTTATAAGGAACGGTTGCTGGAACTGGGTATGTCTAGTTTAATGAAGAGAAGGGTGAGTGGTGACATGATAGCAGTGTTCCAATATTTCAGGGGCTGCCATAAAGAAGAGGGAGTCAAACTATTCTCCAAAGCACCTGAAGGTAGGACAAGAAGCAACAGATGGAAACTAATCAAGAAGAGAAGCAACCTAGAACTAAAGATAAACTTCCTGACTGTTAGAACAATTAATCAGTGGAACAACCTGCCTCCAGAAGCTGTGAATGCCCCAATACTGGAAGTTTTTAAGAAGAGACTGGACAGCCATTTGTCTGAAATGGTATAGGGTTTCCTGCCTGAGCAGGAGGTTGGACTAGATGACCCCCAAGGTCCCTTCCAACTTTATTATTATTATTATTATTTGTGTTGAATATATGACTTTAAAAATTAAAGTAGCTCCAGGAGATCGGATTTGTAGGCTGAATAGCCAGAAAATAGTCAATATAAAAATCAGATGTAGTTCACTTACTGTATACAAAAGAGAATACTATGGGAAGAGATAAAAAACTAAGAAACCAACTTTTCAAAGAGGAAAAGATCCATATAACTTTCAGATCAAGCTATATAAGGGCCAGAATAAGATGGAGGATGAAAGATGCACAGGAAGTAAACACCACTTTCCAGCATCAAGCAAGAAAGGATAAACAGAGGTGAGTCAATCCAGGGACCTTTGGTTTGTGTTGCGGCGGAATGGGACACAGGAAGGTAGAGCTCTGCCTTCCGTGCCCAATTTTGCCCTGCTGGGTGTCCTAAAAAGGGTCTAAAATTGCCCTGAAGAGGCAATGAAGAGAAGGAGTGTCTTGCTGATCACAGAAAGATGGCAGTCTTTCCATTTGATCCAAGGAAAGCCCTCCAACACCAACAGGGGAAAGACCGGCTACATTCCTGTGACTGGCCATTAGCTGCTGACAACCAAAGAGGAAAAAAGCACAACTTAATACATCGTAAACAGCACGTCTGGAACTGGGTGAGAATATTGATCCTTTCTTTATTATTTTACAACTAAATTTCCTGGGAAAGGCTCTCAAGAAGCAAAACAACAACAACAACAACAAAAAAACCCTCCAAATGTAAAAGGAAGCGGCATTTTAATTTTATGGGGGACAGAAACATACAATATTGAAGTGGAAGTAACATAAAACTACAGCTTTAATAAATTTGAGAACTGAGATAACTGTTAAGATTTTCTCTTTGAAAAAAGAAAAAATATTGAGGCAAAATATAAGAAATCAATCCTTTGTTTTAAGAGTGGAAAATGGACTTTGAATGACATTTAGAGGTGGATTTGTGTATAGCAGTATAATTTGCTTTGCTTGGTGATTCCTACCCTGGAAGAACAGCTGGCAATAAAGGAAAATATTTTGGCATACTTATCATCCTGATCTTCTTTGATTATAAATAACTACTGAGTTTGGACTTTTAATGTCAAGAGCTAGTGAGAGAGAAAGAAAAATTTGACCTTGGACTACACCTGGCTGGGAGAGACCTTTGAGCTGCTTTCAGAGAGGTTGAATATTTTGAACACTTTGAATATTGTGGATTACCACCTTGCCTGATTGACAATTTTTGGATACTTGAGACAAGGGATTACTATAAAATATTGCCTTCCGAACTGAATCTATACTTTGGAATATATTCGATTATAAAAGATACATAGAAAGACCAGAAAACCAGTCTCCAGGAATGATGGCTCAAGAAAAAACAAACACCTTCCAGAAAGAAATATATTCTATGCTACAACTAATCCACCAAACAATTGTTGAATGCAAAGAGGATATAAAAAGAAATCATAATGAGACTAAAAACAAGTTAGACAATATAAACGAGCAAATCTCCAAATTAAATCTACAACTAAAAAGCTCTCAGATAACGACCACAAAGTATGAACAAATAATCCAGAAATCAGAAGATGAAACAGAGGAAATGTATTTAGAGATAGAAGAGATAAAAGAACTGCAAGACTTAGCTATAATAACAAAAACGCAAAAAAACTTTTACCCCTTAGGTCTGCAAAATATATCTGATGGCAAAGAAAAAGATTTTTAAAAGGGGAATATAGAGCTGTTAAGGGAAATGTCACAACTTGAGAGACAGGAAATGAAAAGAGAAATGGGAGGAGAAAGGAACTGGGAGTTGTTTAAGGAATATAAATGGGCAGAATTCTCTCCCCCCCCCAAATACCCTACCCAAATTGTTTTCCTCATGCCAAGCAATTTTCACAAAAATAGAAAGAAAATTCCTGGGTGATCTAATTGTCCTGGCTTGGAAAGCGACTTGGCAAAGAAAGAAAGCAAGAGTCAGATTTAAAAAACAGAAGACTTGACGTTCTAAAGGGGGCATTATATGTTTAAAATACTTTTTTTGAATGAGATTAAAAGAATAGAAGACTTTTAGATATAATTAGACGTTTACAATGAAAGATATGATTTAGAATTAAGATAGCATTTTTTCTTTTTTTGATATGGGAAATATGAAGACAAGAGAAGGATTGATTTGAATAAAACTTTCAGCTATATAAATGTAATTAATTTGAGGAAATCATAATTGATAAAGATATTTCAAATACTGATGGGAAATCAAATTTTAATAAGAGTATGAAAAACATGATATTGATTAATGAATTGTCATTATTGACCTATGAATTGATATTATTGTTATTTGAATGATATTAATAAAATATGATGAAGATGCTTATATCTAACTTTGTATACATTAACAGAAACAAAAATTATAATGATGTAATGAAGGGAAAATAGAAAAAATATGGAGAAGAAAGGAGGATCAGGGAAAAAATACTGGATTGTGTAGTATTGAACAGATTTATATTGAAAAAGTGAATGTTATATATTTGGACCCAGACAACATGGTGTTTACTAATTTTTTTAAAAAATAAAACTTTTATATAAAAAAAGAGGTGTGTCAATCCAGAATGTTAACAAATAGAAGAAAAGGGAAATGAAAGTCTTTTCAATAGATCAAAGAAATCACAGGGAAATTCAAATAAGGTAAGACCATTCAAGATTAATCAAAGGAGAGATTTAAGAGAAGTAAATGAGGTTAAAGAGGGATGGAAGGCCTAGAATGATAGATATATTTGTGGAAAGAGAATATATTGAGGATTTCCCCCGTGAATGTGGTGTGAGAGACAATAGACAAGCACTAGATGCAGATTTTTTTAAAAAACAACAACAACAACAACAACACTGAATTGTTTAAAGCTGCAGGTGGAAAAACAATTCATGCTAACAACTCTGCACCAACAAATATGGAACAAGACTTGCTAGTCCAGAGAGTGCCAGTTACCAAACTATATTGCAGTAATTCTTCATGCATGCAAAGATGTGCTTCCAGTCTTAAGAAGAAAAATAAAATGACACGTGGGGAGGGGGAATATTGAATGAGTAGGCAGGTTTCCAAAAGAAAGAGATACAAATCAAACAGATACTATAAGATGGACAATGAAGAGAGAGAGGGAGGAAAGTAGAACGTGAGATTTTAAGAAGGAAGTTTATTTCTGCTTTATTGACTGTAGCCAGGCCAGAACAGCTGATAATTCTTCTGAATTATTTTTATAGTGAATAACAAGCTACTGTAATGTGCTGAAACAGAAAGAATCACAATAGAAATGGAGTGAGGCAAGAATGCATATTGTCCTCATATCTGTTGAATGTAAACAGTGAATATAGAATGGCATCTGGATTCAGAAGTGAAGGCTGAAATGATAACTATTTGAAAGATGCAGACAATATCCACCACCACTATTGCAATGACACTTAACTATTTACCATTTTCACAGCATAATTCCATTAGTATACTTCACAATCCAGGAAACATAAACAAAAAACAAACCTTGTCCTAAACTGAATTTTGAAAACATACAAGATGATAGAGAGAGAGAGTGAAAAAGATTGGAGATAATATAGAATCATTACAGTAATGTGTCTAGGCTATATAATGGGTGGCAGTAGTATCTGTCGTAGCCATATTTTTGTCCTGCACACATCTGTGGCTGCTTTACCATCTTCATGTACATAGTGAAGGCAAGGCAGCTGGAATATATCCAGGAAGTACATTGGTTTGACCATGAGACATTCTCCAATGTGTTCATCTGTTGCCTTCTGAACATTTCTATTGATTGGATTTTTGTGTATGTGTCTCCTGGCCTTACTAATGTTCATGTACATGCTGGCAGTGGATATTTATATGAGTGTGTCTCAATAAAAGAGAATATTTGTAGCTCAGGGTTGAAATGAGGGGTCCTTGGTGCTCTCTCAGCTTGGTTGTTTTATTGCAGGCATTTCATTATCCAAAGTAGGTAATAATGCTATGATGATGTTACCTAGTTTGGTAATGAAATGTCTACAAGAAAACAACCAAGCTTAGAGAGCATCAAGAACTCCTCATAAGTATGTCTTTCTGTGTCTGGCTAATTATTTTGATAAAGTCAATGAAATGGAAAGCTGGAATGTATCAGAACAAAGTCTCATAACTTTGTTTTTTAGTCTGTAGTTTAGCTTAGCTTAGCTTAGCTTAGTTTACCTTAGTTTACCTTAGTTTAGCTTAGCTTAGTTTAGTTTAGCTTAGCTTAGCTTAGTTACAACATGCTCCAAATGAGCCCTAAAGGTTGTGTTACCTACATGTACCTTTGTGCTACCAATAAGAAAACTCATGTAGGAGATGACCAGGCTGAGCCTGAGGGAGGGGTCAAATGCATCATAAGCCATGAGTCCCTGCAAGAGATCTAAGTCCAGCCCACCTTGAATGCCTTCTTAATTCCTCACTTATTTCCCTTGACAGTTAGTAGCTCAGATTCTTGTAGAGAGCTTCAGATAGCAATAAATCTTTATATTCATTTGAACTGCCTAAATCTCCTGATTTCCCTGGCACTTGACAACTTTCACATGGCTTGTTCCACATTAACATGGATGAGTAAATCTCCACAGGTGAGCAAGAGAAAGGAGGTGGGAATATATTTAATAGGAGGAAATAGCTGAAAAAGTTAGAACTTTATCTAAGATTTGTCAGAGTTGATAAAGAGAGGCATTTACCTCAGGCATCAGACCTGGGAAAAGCAGAGCTGTCTATCACATAACCTACCCTTGTCCACTAAGATAGCTTGTTTCTTTCAGATAAAATGGAGCACATGCTCCATTTCCAGTTTTCCAGGGGGAAAAAAAATCAATGCCAATCCTATTTATAGTTGAAATGGGAGGGGAAATCAACTTGCCTTTATTTCAGACAGCGAAATATTTTTGGCTGGCTGGCCCTAAAATGGACAGAAAACACAGGATTAAATGTGTTTTTATTATCTTAGGGTCAAACTCCACAGTGGATGGAGGCATGCTGCTGAATTTAGTACAGTGTGTCGTGCCCTGCAAGGCCTACTTATGTGGCTGGTGTTTAAAACTGTGTAAGAAATGTACAGGTTCAAGATCTCATGAAACCTGGACAATTTCTAAATATATAAAGATCAGAAAGGAAGCTCTATTTCTACCAGTCTTTTTTAAAAAATCACATGTTGCTGGATAGAGGACATTGGTAACTCTCCCAAGTGTGAATGTGGATCCCTAGATTATTATTTCTTAGATCCATCCAGTCAACACTGAATGTCAGCTGCCACCTTATGCTTGCTTGTGCTTTGCTGCTATGCAGTGACAGACTGCCATGAGCTGTGGGGAGAGAGAATGAAGAAAGGAATGCTTGGGGAAATGAAAATTAGTTCCTGTGCCTTCTCGAGATGCTACTTCAAGGTCACCCAGATTGAAGAAGGAGGGAGCTGCATACCAAACTGCATTTAGACTGATCATTATGAAAACATCTTGCCTGAACTTGATGGGTTACACTGAGGTGGGCAGTGATAGACAGTTAAGGGAGGGAAAAGTAGAACTGAGGGATTTTGGTGCATGATTCTCAGTTCTGGCTTTGCACTACTACAATACACTCGACCTCTAAAAAAAATACACCTTTCTCAACAAACGGAGCCAAGGATCGATTCTATCTAGAGGTTTAAGTTGTGGCAGGTCTGATATGTGAATGTGATCCAAGCTATCTTCCATTATCTGCAGAAATTTTATAATTAAGAATCTGGCTAGCATATATTTCTCTACTGTGTATGTCTATTTTCCCTTTCAGCTCCTCCCTCCACTTACTTGCACACATTTGGTAAGAAAGATCAGACCATTGGTTTCTTTTTTTTCAGATTGACATGTCTGATGCTTTTATTTAATGCTTTGTTTGCTTCCTAAAATACTAAATTGTCCAAAGGTGGCTTTAATTTTATACACTAATGAGAAATGGCTGAATAGATAGATTGTGTTCATAATCGATAGTCCATACGAAGTTAGTTGATGAACAATAAAAAGAAAATGAGTGGATAATTTAAAATATAGTGGTAAATAATATATAATCCAAAATCTGCTTACTGATCCATTGTGCCAGCTTCATTGTGCCATAAACAATGGTTTACAAACCATGGTGTTTTATTTCATATAACTGGAATTTTTGGCACTCTCTGAGCTTGGTTGCTTGCTTGCTTGCAGATATTTCATTACCAGATTAGGTGACATCTTCACTACCAGAGGGGAATGGGTTTGTTCTCTGTTTATATACAGTAGCTTTCCCTGTCAGTATTGATAGGGGTGTTGTTTTCTCTTTGATTATTCCTTTATTAAGCTGTTGTTTACTTAATTTCACATAAAAGTAATGATTTGCACTTAGTTCGGCAAAATAGTTGAACTGGATTAGGGGCATATATGATAGAGAAATATTAGAAGAACTATCTCTCTATATCATGTAGAGCCTGTACTCTATGGATTAGTCCTGCAATTCTAGGTCTATGATAGATTATTTTGTTTGAGAAATTTTTATTGGAAATAATCAATATATCTAAACCAAAGGTATTGTTTCAGAGTTTTGCCATTCAAACTGTATCTCTTCAGTTCTGGAGTCCATATAACTTCTTTGTCAAATACCTAATTTATTGCAGTGTTCATTCAGAACTTAATTCTATGGGCCCTTGGCTGGTAGAAACAAATTTTATATATATATATATATATATATATATATATATATATATATATATATATATATATATATATATATATATATATATATTGTTGAGTCCTATATAGGTTGTGGACAAGAATAAAAAGAGGAAGGAGAGAAGTACAATATCAGTTCCAAATTCCTGGCAAATCCTCAGTCAACCAGAAATGTTGGCACTCATTTGAATCACCATTCAATGTTTAAGAATCTGTTTATTTTGATTTAGTTGATATTTCACAGCCATTTGTCTCGTTCACACTAGAAAGACTATGAGTAAAAGAAAATTAAGAAGAATGTAGATTGATATGGTAATTGCTATTAAGTTTCCAAATCCATAAAACTGCAGCCTCTTTCCAAATTACTTTCAGCTAATGTTTTCTGCCTAAGAATTCCAAAAGAGAAAAAAAATTGTGTTGTGTTACCACAATCAGGTCTCACTTTTCAATTATCCAACAAAGTTTGTCAAACTTACACGTCTACCAACTTAGGAAAGAAAGATAGGTGGATTTGTTGTTAAAGCTGTGGGGCATATAGGGCTGGATTTCCTGTGATTACCCAGTCCATAAAGAAAATGTGCTTTAGTGTTACACTGGATTAAATTTTACATAGTGAATGCTGTAGTGAAAGGTTAGAAGATTAAGTATGAATCCTAAAGTTATAGCTCCTGAAACTGTAGGACTGTAAGCAGGGATCCATAATTTTTGATCCTTTATCTAAATCTGTCTTCTTCCTTGTGATTGAGGAGAATTAAGTGGACTTGTGAAGAGTGGAGAGTCAATCTCTTATCAAAAGTAGTAAAAACTTGAATGTCCCCAAGCCCAGGTGAAAATTGGAAGATTGATTCTTTTCCTTCTCTATGTTTTGTACACACCAGAGAACCTGGAAAGAGGTATGGTCTTACTTCATTCCAAATTAAGTGAAGAGCTTACTTATGCAGGTTAGAAAACATCCTTGTGAAAGGCAACTGGGGTGTATTATTCTAAAGCTAACAGGGAAAAAAACATGTTGGCATTGACTTCAGAAATATCAAATATGCTAAAATGTTCCTCTGATGGATTTCCATCTGATCTGAAAGCAGAAAGGCAACATATTCAAGGAATTCCTTTCCTTTGTACTCCATTTCTGCCTCGGTCTCCATTATTTATTTAACAAATATTATTTTGATTCTTTGTTTAAATGTTGTCAAAAAGACCCTGCATTCCACCTAGTAATCACAGTTTTGGCCTGAAAAGACCTTTCTGTCACAAAGAAGTGGATCTTTTGTGGAAAAAGAATTGAGAAAAATTCTCTTAGGATTGGCTGTTATATGAAAGAAAAAAAATCTTTCTCTTTCTTGTCCAAGCTGGTCTCCCCGATTCTAAAAAAACCACATGTGATTTTATTTCTATGATTTTTTTGGGGGGGGGGAATCATTCACTGGTTTAGGAGATGATGGACTTCATTTTTGTTATCTTAGTAATTTTGATTTAAAATAGCCCATTTGATTTACTGATTCTAAAATCTAGCCCTAAAAAGTAAAAAATAAAAGACAGAAATATTTAGGTTTGACCATTGGATTATGTTTGTTACATAAGTCAGGATAGAAAGTTAAGGCAAAAATCACCTACAGAATTTAAAATATGGACATATTTGTCCATATAGTAGGAATGCCAACTGATTTCTGCATCTCACAGCAGCTGGATGTGCTCAAATGAGTAAGTGAAATTTTACACAGTATATAAATTGATTTTATTGTCCAGTAGCATTTTTACACAAATACCAATACAAAAGGAGCTATCATAAAAATTGAGGATTGCAAATGGACTTTTGCAAAATGAAAAAAAAGAAAGTGATTTATGGATCTGATGTTAGAAAGGAGGGAAAATTATAGAAAGAAGGAAATTATAATTCAATCTTAGAGAGAGGAGATAAAATATAAATGTACTTATAACTGTTGTTAAGAAGATCAGAAGCCATTTCTTTTTTTTCTATTCCTTCTTTTTCTTTCTTTCTTTTTCACTTCTTATTTCTTTTCCGTATTCTTTCCTTCAGTTCAAAATTTGTATTGTTTTTGTTCAATGGAAAACTTATTTAATTAAAAAAAAAATCCGAGCAGTGTATCCATATGTTAAAACAACCTTATAATTGGTTACAGTTAAAAATCAGCAGGAAAAACCAGGGTTAGCTTTTCTAACTATAAATGACCTTGTTAACTTCAGCAAAAGAATGTTGCTGAAAATAAAAATAGGGTCAGTCTGTCATAATAAAACCAGGAAAATGTAATGCATCAGGAGATTTCGTAACTGCTTTTCACCAAATTCTGAGAACTGATCAAAAACCTTTAACAGTGATCCTTTCACACAGTGATCATTTGAAGTGGGTTAGACTGAAATAGTCTATCTCAGAAAAAGCTATCCAATACAGGTAGTTCTTGACTTACAACAGTTCATTTAGTGACTATTCAAATGGCACTGAAAAAAGTGACTTATGGCTGTCTTTCACACCATTCCAGCATCCCCTTGGTCAGATGATCAAAATTCCAATGCCTGGCAATTAACTCATATTTACAACAGTTTGCATGTCCCAGGGTTATATAATCACCTTTTGTGACTGTCCGACAAACAAAATCAATGGGAAAATCAGATTCATTTAACAGAATAGTGGTGTTACTAATTTAACAACTGCAGCAGTTCACTTAACAAATGTGGCAAGAAAAGTCATAAAATGAGGCAAAACCTAACAAACTTCTCACTTAGCCACAGAAACTTTGAGCTCAATTGTGTCCGTAAGCTGAGGACTCTCTGTATGTTTCTGTGGCCAAAGATGGTCTTGGCCCTGAGTCTTCCTTAGCTTAGTTCCGTGGTGGTGAACCTATGGCACACGAGCCATTGGTGGCACTCAGGGCCCTTTCTGTGGGCACGCACACCATCGCCCCAGTCCTAGTCCTAGTTTATGTCAGGGTGAAAAATAGCAAATTAAATCTAAATAGCATTATTTGCTGATCCAAAAAAATCAGGGAGGGAGGGAGGGAGGTAGGAAAGGAAGGAAGGAAGGAAGGAAGGAAGGAAGGAAGGAAGGAAGGAAGGAAGGAAGGAAGGAAGGAAGGAAGGAAGGAAGGAAAATGGCTTTGATTTTACTGTAGGATGTGCATCTTGCCCAGTAAGGGATACAAATTATTACAAACTTAAGAAGGAACAGGGAACATTTGACCTGAAACTTTCATTTCTCATACATCAAAAATATGAATGTTTTCCAGGAAATGGAGGGTAGTACTAAAAACCCACTCCACATTCTAATAATATAGCCTTCAATGTGTTAATCTTTCAAGATACTCACTGCAGTTCTCTCCCACCTTTTCTTCCCCATTTCTGCTGGATAATGATAGGGCTGCTATTCCTCTGATATAAATATACTCATTTATATCAATAGTAGTGTTCATCGTTCAGTTGTAAAGGGGACGTCACTGAAATGGTGCAAAAGGCAAGCAAGGTGGAAACCAATTATTCCTGAGCCTAATACAACTGCTATAGAAACATCTGGCTTCTCAAGGAGAGGAAAAGAATGGGCCAAATCTGTTAATTTGAAAGGAAGGGAGCTCAAGGCCTGGAATGTAAACTTTATAGCACACAGAGAGTTTTGTGTTGTGTATGCAACAGGCAGATCCTCTGCATGCATATAATTTCTTTCTGGTCTGTAGTAACATAACTTATTTAACTGCAACCAGTTTGTGAAGCTTCTGCTGATAGCCAGTTGCTGATTGCTGAGCAGTTTCTCGAGTATCTATGTTTCCTGGTGCAAAGTCCGACAGCCTGGAATTGCAAGATGAATCCAAATTTAGTGATACTTAAAATAATACTTGGAATTTGTATTTAGCCATGAGTGACTTGTTCCATTGCTTTCACTGGATGATTCCAACATGACTATGAATGGATGAAACAAATATCTAGGAAACAAAAATAAAATAGAATAAGGCAATAAAAGAATGTCTTGGCTGAGATTGATTCCTATTTTTGGAATGTCCCATTGAATATTAAAATTTTCAGTTGTGGCACTTGTTGAGTCCCTCGCGGAAAGCAAGACACGAGAAGCAGTTGTAGTTCTCAGTTTTCTTTATTCTGTGTTCAGCTCACAAGTAGATGGCTTCTGCAACTCCCAAAACCTCCCAGCTTCTTATATAGGCATTTCTCAGGTCAATGCGATACTTTTCCCGCGCCAGCACCCGCGCATGCGCACGGCGCTGGCGACAGCCTGTCTGGTCCTGGGCAGCTTTGCACCTGCCCGGGACTGCCTGCAAACGCCCCGAGCCATTTGCAAGGCTCGGGACATAACACCCCTTTCCCCCGAGCTAAAACTACTACCAACATATAATCATTTATTTTATGCAGTGTTCTGCTTCTCAGTGCTCCTATCGTTACCTGGCTTTTGTTTAGCCAGCAATGTTATGTAATCTTCTAAGTATTTAGGAGATTTCCTTGCTCTCTGTGACCTTCTCAGCTCTGGGTTTCTGACAGGTGTTCCCTGACTGAGGGGTGACAAGAGCCTGTTCCCCTTATCATGCCTTGGTGCCTTCCAAGGACTTTGCCCCGATGCCTGGCCTGCTTGCTCGCCCACCGGGCTCGTCAGGCCAGGGCTTCTGTCACTTTGTGACCTGGTTGACCTGCCTAGCTGTAGGCCCTCGGGCCCCTTGAAGTGATAGCCACTGCTGGGGGTCTCTATAGAATCTCCTAGGTCCGTCCAAGACCTGTCAGGAGGCTGTCCAATCCCTAAGCCCCGTTCTGTGTCCGGGCTCGTGTGGGTCTCTGTACCTTCCCAAAACTCAGTTACTCCCTGATTTGGGCTAGAGGTGTTACAGTCGGGACTTGGCTCCTCGACCACCTCCCTGTAAGTTTGACCCCATGTAGTATTTGGGGTAAGGTCAGGCCAACTCTGGGGATTGTGTGCCAGCTCTCTTGCGGGGAATGATTTATTGGGATGCTCCTGGGTATCCTCCGTGACTGGAGTGCTGTGTGATGTGTGTGGAAGGTGAGTATGCCCCCAGGGCGACTCCCTGGCTGGAGTAGGCGTGAGTGCCTGTTGTGTGGGTAAGCTCCATGAATTCCTTTTCGGAGCACTTGCGGAAGCTTGAAATGGGCCGTCAGTGGCTCCATCAGTGGAGATGGGCAGCAACTCGTGCCCTTCCCTTTGCTCCAAAGGGTCCCCCTCCCCCCCTGGAAAAGACCCAGGAGTCTCATCTGAAAGGTCCCGCCTAGGGCGGAGTTGGTCGATGTGCCGACGCAGGACACGACCGTTGTCCAGGGCTACCTCGTAGGAGAGAGGACCTGTGACCCTGGAAATAGAAGCGGGGACCCATGTATGACCAGGCCCGTAATTGCGAGTCCAAACCAGGGCACCCACAAGTAGTTGTCTAGGTGCCCTAGGATGTGAGGTAGATGAAGGCAGTCTGTCCGGATGCAACCGGTCAAGCTTCGTAGTAAGTTTGCGCCCCCAGCGAAGTTCAGCTGGGCTTCTCCCTGTAGAAGTGGACGGTGTGGTGCGGTAAGAAAGGAGAAAGTCAGCCGACCTGTGATGCCAGTCCCCATAGGTGAGTCTTTTCAAGGCGTCCTTTGTGATGCGGACCATGCGTTCAGCAATACCGTTGGTGGACGGGTGGAAGGGTGCAGACGTGGCATGACGAATCATGTTAGCCTGTAAGAAAGCTTGGAATTCGGAGGAAGTAAATTGAGGGCCGTTGTCAGAGACGATGACGTCTGGGAGCCCGTGTGCAGCAAAAATCCCCCTCAGTACCTGAATAGTCTTTGCAATGGTGGTGCATGAGACAGGTACAACCTCAAGCCATTTTGAATGACTGTCAACGAGGACCAAGAAGAACTGGCCCTGAAAGGGCCCAGCGTAGTCAATGTGCACCCTAGACCATGGGGACTGTGTATCCTCCCATCTATGCACAGGAGCTTGGGGCATCTCTGGGCGAGAGCGCTGGCACAGGTGGCATGCATGCACCTTACCCTCAATGTCCTTATCTAAACCAGGCCACCACAAGTGGCTGCGCGCAAGAGCCTTCATACGAACAATGCCAGGATGACCCTCGTGGAGGGATTCTAAGACCCTAGTCCTCATTGAGGTGGGAATGACAACTCTGTTTCCCCAAAGCAGACAACCCTGAGAAATGGACAGCTCGTTCCTTTTGGACCAGAAACTCTGAAACTCAGGACTAGGGCAGTGCTCAGGCCAACCAGACAAAACCCAGGAACGGACACGTGAAAGTGTGTAATCTGTACCTGTTTCAGCGGTAACATCCCTGGCACTAAGAGGGAGCTCGGCAAGGCTTGGATTGATAGAATGTTGACAGCTGGCGCAGGGTCAGCTTCTACTACTGGCAGAGGCAATCTACTGAGGCCATCAGCATGGCCCATTTCTTTCCCAGGCTTGTGGAGTAAAGAAAAATCATATGCAGACAAAAAAATAGACCACCTAAGCATTCTAGGGGAAATGATTTGGGGAGTTTGCTTACATGTGGTAAACAGTCCCAGCAGAGGCTTATGGTCAGTGAAGACCGTGAAATGCCTGCCATATAGAAAATCATGGAATTTTTTAATTCCAGCAACAACAGCCAGAGCCTCCCTGTCTATCTGAGCGTAGTTGCGCTCAGCAGAAGACAATGTTCTGGAGTAATATGCAACAGGAACCTGAGTTCCATCAGACCTGAGGTGGCTCAGGACAGCTCCTACCCCGTAAGGGGACGCATCACAAGCGATGCACACAGGAAGGGACTCGTTGAAATGTGCAAGTACACTGTTAGAAGTGAGCAAGGCCTTGACTTTGTTAAAACAAGCCTCATGTGTTTGTGACCAGTGCCACACTGCTTGCTTGTCTAGTAGCCTGTGAAGAGGCTCAGCTACACTGGCTTTATGTGGAAGGAAGGAATTGTAGAAATTCAGGAAGGCCTGAAGTTCGGCCTTAGACTTTGGCCTAGGTGCTTCTAAAATAGCAGTTAGTTTGGATTCAGCAGGGTGAATCCCAGCAGCATCAATTTTGAACCCCAGAAATTTAGTAGAAGGCACCCCAATTTTGCATTTGTCTCTTTTGAGCTTGAGGCCTGTTTTCCTGAATCTTAACAGAACAGCCCTTAGCCTTTCAGCTAGAATGTGTGTGGAGTCTCCTGCAATTAAGACATCATCAAAGTAGGGGCAAACCCCCGGTATGCCCCGTAGTGTGTTTTCCATTACGCTTTGGAAAATCCCAGGAGCGACATTCACTCCAAACTGTAGCCTTTTTACCTTAAAGGCTCCCCTGTGGGTCACAATAGTCTGAGCTATAGCAGCATCATCATCAACAGGCAGCTGTTGATATGCTTGAGCTAGGTCAAGCTTTGCAAAAACACGCCCCCCCTTGAGGGAGGCCAGAATGTGACTGACCACAGGAACAGGATAGGCATGTTGCTGCAATGCCTTATTCAGAGTGCATTTGTAATCAGCACAAATGCGAATGTCCCCATTTGCCTTTAGAGGCGTGACAATGGGGGTCTCCCAAGGACTGGAATCAACAGGTTCTAGGATTCCCTGTTGGATCAGTTTGTCTAACTCAGTGTCAATTTTACTCTTTAAAGCAAAAGGGACCCTTCTTGCTTTAATTCTAATGGGAGTGACAGTGGGGTCTAGCTTTAAGGACACAGGGGGTTCTTTGAATGTGCCCATCTGGGGGCTGAAAACATCTGCAAATTCTTTGCAGACTTCCTGTAGGTCGAGTGTTTGTAAGCTGTTGAGTCCTGTGACGTGTATCCCCAGGGCCTCAAACCAATCGAGTCCTATGAGACTCGTTCGTTCACCCCCTACTACTAATAAGTCTAGTGGACCTTCAAAATTCTTGTATTGCACGTTAAGGGTGGCCTCCCCCTTAACACACACTCTTGAATTTTGAAAATCTGTTAACACAATGTCAGAAGGCCTTAACTTGGCCTGAGTTCCACTACCGGAAAAAATCTTCCTAAATGTATGCAAGGAGATGATTGAAAGGGCAGACCCTGTGTCTAGTTCCATAGTTAATGGAACCCCTTGTAGCTTCACCTTGAGTGACAGCTTTTTCTTGATGGGCTTGTGTGTGCCTGACCTGAAGATGCTTCTTCGCGAAGCGCAAAAACCTACCCTATTCTGGCTGGGGACCCTGGTACCTTTCAGACGCAGTTCTTCCTGAGGTTGTACCTTTCGTCGGCCCAGACACACAGCTGCAATGTGTCCTTGTTTGCCGCATGCCCGGCAGGTAGCGGAGCGGAAGTTGCAGTCGGTTCTCTTGTGGTGACCTCCACAGCCGATGCACTTGAGTGGAGCTGAAGAGCTTCCCTTCTGATTTCCTTCCTTCCTGGGGTGGAGACGGTCGACTTCCTCATCCGGATCCTCCTCGGAGTTTCCTTGGACGTCTTCCTGGTGCACGGATGCAACTTCTGCACTGTTCCTGATCGGCCGCATGTTTTTGACGGTGCCGCCTGCTGCTTCTTCTGCGGTGACCTCTCTTAAGGCATCTTGGAAGGACAGTACTTCTTTGGCAAAAAGCCTCTGTTGTAGATCTCGATGCCTTAAGCCGCACACGAATCGGTCCCTCAGTCGTTCTTCGAGGTCCTTGAACTCGCAGTGCTTGGCGGCCTTCCTCAATGCGGCGATGTATTCTTTGGCCGACTCTCCGGATCGTTGATCCCTCTGCTCGAAGGTGTGGCGCCATGCGATGACGGACATCTTGGGCTGGAAGTGCTCCTTCAATAGCTTCTTTAGATCTGCGTAGCTGACAGACTCTAATGGAACAGGTGCTGCAAGGTTCTCTGCGATTTCGAAGGCGTCTTGACCGCAGACACAAAGCAGGGTGGCAGCCTTCAAGCTCTCTTCCCTCACTTGGTTTGCCTTGAAGTAGTTCTCCACCCTGGCTACGTAGGACTCCCACCGCTCTGGATGTGAGACGTCGAACTCCGAAAGCCTTCCAACCTTTGCCATCTTCAGGAGACGGGTCTATCAGCCAGCCTACCCCCGAATGCGCACTGGATTGGCGAGTAGCTGCCGAGTCAACACCGTTCCGCCGCTCAGGACTCACTTGCGTAAGCTTACACTTCTTCCTTTCCAGGTGATGTAAGGCATCCCATCCTCGTCGCCAGTGTTGAGTCCCTCGCGGAAAGCAAGACACGAGAAGCAGTTGTAGTTCTCAGTTTTCTTTATTCTGTGTTCAGCTCACAAGTAGATGGCTTCTGCAGCTCCCAAAACCTCCCAGCTTCTTATATAGGCATTTTCAGGGTCAATGCGATACTTTTCCCGCGCCAACACCCGCGCATGCGCACGGCGCTGGCGACAGCCTGTCTGGTCCCGGGCAGCTTTGCACCTGCCCAGGACTGCCTGCAAACGCCCCGAGCCGTTTGCAAGGCTCGGGACATAACAGCACTGACTATTCTTTGAAATGTGAGAGTATTCCAAATACATTCTAACATTGTGGGAAAACACACAAAGTTTTATCTGAAGATCTAAAATAGACATTTTCATTTAAAACGATTGATCTCTGAATTGTGATAAAAACTTTGGAAATCTTTATGAAGTGTTAGTCTACACTAGAGCATGAAGTTGAAATGGATATTTTTTGAGTTTGATATTACAGGTTGGATATACAGTATGAATATATTAATAGTCATATAATACCTACCTTGTACACATGCTCCAAGATTAATATGCTTTGGTAGAAACTTTGATTTCATCAGTTTAAATGTAGGCCTTAATCCCACAGTCACTCATTTTATTAAGTGAATGTTTGAAGAGCCCAAAGAGAAATATAACTCTATTTCTTGATATTACCCTAATTGTTAACAGGTAAATATGGACTTCAAAAGGTAATGTAAATGGACCAGTCTGTGGTTTATTAACTGAGGCAGGATAGCCAATAGCAGCTCCCAGGCACACAATTAAGAAGCATACTTGGCACCTGACACCATTTTTTTTTAGTTTGTTCTCCCTTCTGTGGTACTAGCAGTATAATACAACTCACAATATTTGCTGCCCTGTTATGGTACTAAAAAATCAGTTAGCCAGTTTTTTTTTTTCATCCTGCCTTTATTATTTTTGCAAATAACTCAAGCTGGTGAACCTTCCTACCGGTAACTCTTCTTCCTCCTCCCATTTTCCTCCACAACAGCAATCCTGTGAGGTGGGCTGAGCTGAGGGAGAGTGTCTGGCCCAAAGTCACCCAGCTGGCTTTCAGGCCTAAAGTTGGAGCCACAGACTCTGAGTTTCTGGCCTGGTAACTTAACCACTAGACCGAACTGGCTCTTCTTTTCCTATGATCAAAGGATAGGGTCATGGTATCATGGTTATTAAAAACTAGTAATATACCAAGACAAAACGTTTAACTTGAGCATTTTATTACTTGGGTTATTTGATCCTGATGCAACTACAGCTTCTGAAATTTATTTATTTGTTTGTTTAAAATATTTATATAGCTACCCGTCTTTCAATCAACCAACTTCACAGTCGTTAGCAATTCTGGAGGAATTAGTTATGGCTCTTAAAGCAGTAACTCTTCTTAATGTAAGCCAGTAGCAGTGGTAGGATTCAGCCGGTTCGTACCACTTTGGCAGAACCGGTAGCTAATTTGTTGTTGCCCAGGCCCAGAATGGACTTCCAGAAGCGGCATCCACACAGAGAACCAGTTGTTCACATATTTTAATCCCATCACTGGCCAGCAGTAATTAAAGTGTGATAGTGTAGTAGTTAAGCTATTGGACTCAGAAGTATTGGAAGTCCACCCTCAGCAATGGAAGCGCCACAGAGGACTTTGTGTCAGTCACATTTTCAGTCCAATTTACCTCATGGGACTGTTATTGAGGTGAAAAATTGGAAGAAGAAGTTCTACGTATGTACACCACTTTGAGTTCCTTGGATAGGACAGGCTGTAAAGTGAACATTTCATAATAAAAATAAATAGAATATGAAATTCAAAGAAGGTGATGAAATGGATATCAGTTATTCATGTAATCTTTGGAATAAAGAGCATGAATAGTAAACAAATGGAGGTTTGCATCAAACAAGATGCATCTAATTTTCTTAAGATGAGATTAATATAATAGGTTTTATTGCAAGTATATTAAATACCTCCAAGGCTGATGAAGTTGGTTGAACTCATTCTGCTCTTGCAGATTTAATTTGGGAGTTGAAAAGTTAATTCACATGGTTTGGTCTTACCCTATTTGTGAATTTTGGTCTGACATCAACAAAATTGTTAATATTACTCTGAAACAGTATATACCAAAGACTCATATGTGCTTTTGGTCTATTTCCTTAGTATTAGAACTCTTATCAAGAAATGTGAATTTTTCATGCATGGGGAAGTGAGTTAAATAATTATACTACTACCTTGGGAGGTGAAATGTATTCCTGATTTGCAACTGTAGATTATTGATATGGAATGTTTATCCACATTTGAATTAATCCTTTATTGGGAAACAGGGAGAAAAAGTGTTTTTAGTAATATGGTAAAAACCTTGGGAGCTGCTTTGGGTATAACCTTTCTTAGAGTTTTTCTTCCACACGCCTCTTTTAAAAAAATTGGCAATTGTATTGATTCTTTCAAGCTCCTTTATGCACTTGTACTTTTCTTTTGTTGATTAGTTTAGTACAATAAAATGGTAGTAATAATAAGAAGAAATAGTTTTAAGGTTCTATACTATAAGGAAACAAATTATCTTTGTGATAGTTTGAAATCATTTAAAACTCTCCACAAGCATGCAACTGTTTTTTTTTTTTTTACAAATTTACATATGAATTAATAAGAGGTGTTCCTTTTCTGGGTACTTTTATATGAGTAAATCAGTGTGTAATCTTATAATAGGATTAATTTATTACAAAGGGGAAAGAGAAACATTGTAACGACAATTAGAGTGAAATGGTATCATAAAACGGATACCGTGACATTGGAGGGTTTATAATAATCAGAAAAGGGCTTCTGATAATTAAATGTTGCGCCTATTGGTGCAATCTTGAGTTTCTGCAGAATTAATCTTGCTAAGGTTTTATTCTGTAAGTGTATTTTAATTCAAATAGTCTTAGTGAACAACTCCAACATCCAACAATGCCCATCCCCAGCTGGAAAAACCCATTTCTGACTTAACGGTAGAGTATTCTTCAAGATGAAAAGTTAAATGAAAATCAGAGGAATTTGTCCAAGTCCAGAGGCATCAAAGGTTTCAACACAAGGGAGAATAAAAGAAAGTACCTTCTTTTTTTACTATAGCCTGTTATTCTTCTTTCAGTAGCTATAAATTGCTAAAATAGAGCACTAAACATGTTCAGGGGAAAAAAAGTATATTAAAAACAAAATTGCTCATGGTTCTCATATTAGTAACCCTGGCAGAGTGCCTTCCTTGATTGTAAAAGGAAATTGTGCGTTTAATTATTTAATTATGTTTCTAAAGTAATCGGGCTTCAAATGAGAAACTTAGTTTTTAAAGGATATTTCTGTCATTTATGATGTCCGTGTCTTTTTTTAAAAAAAAAAATGCATTCGCATCCCACTTTTTAAAAGGGCAAGAAGTATAGTTGCTGCCTAGGGGGAAAAAAATATATTATATCGTTTAGTCCTTCAACTATCCATTTAGAATGAGCTCCTCCAGTTTGCTCAGATAGTGCATAAATAGAACTGACAAATCTCTCCATTCAGGTCACGGAGATGAGGAAATAACCTGAATGATATGCGGGAACCAGGACTATATTCTGATGGGCTTTAAACTGAAATAGTGCAATTTGAAGTCAATTAAGCCACACAGCTTCTTGGCTGCATAATGGAAAGGAAGTCATTTTAATAAAATTAACACTGGAAAAGAGGAGAAGATTGTGGCCAAGACGGCAGTGAAGTTCAACCATAATAGGAAGTTCGGGGAATAAGACTGCCAAAAGGACGCAGATTTATTCCTGGTAAATTTAAAGGGCTTGAAATGGGCTCTGCTTTTCATTGTGGCTTGCAAAGGACTCGAAGGTTCTGTCCAAGACTGCCAAAGATCTATCAGTCTGGCAGGAGAGATGCTCCTGCAACATTTTGTGCAGAGAACAAACATTACTGCTACTGTTGTTAAGGCCTACATGCGAAATGCACCATTCAAAGATGCCCATGGGTCAGCATCCCAAACTACATTAGACCGATGCACTGATTTTCTCACCTGTCGGTATTGTGCCAGGAATATAGGCAGAACTAGTTTAGCAATCACATTTGAGAACAGCAATTTGGTCATTAAATGAAGCAGTTGCTAAGTGAAACCACAACTGACTTCCCGTCTTGCACAGTAGTGCAGCAGTTGAGGGGTTCGGGACTCCATGCCCTTCGGCTGATTTTCTTCCTTTTAGGGGACCCTAAATGGGCCAGAAGCTGCTCTGAAGAGGTGGCAAAGAAGGAAGGAAGTCCCGGGGAGCACAAAGAGACAGCAGTCGACCTGATCGGTCCAGGAGAAGCCTTCCAGAACCAACAGGAGAAAGGCTAGCCTAACTTCAGAGTCTAGCCCAAGCTATAAGCAACCAAAGTCAAAAGCACTACTTTAAGCTGATTGTAAACATTGCATTTGAATCTGGGTAAGAACATCGATTTTCTCTATCCTACTTATCAACTTTCCTGAAGAAAAAAAAATCCCAAGAAGCAAAAAACCTCCGAAAGTGAAGGAGGGGGGATCTTTGCCCCGCCCTTTTACTAATGGAAGCAGCGAATTAAACCTTTTATGGAAGACCAAAAGATATTGAAATGAAATGAAATGAAATGACTATAAAACCTAAGTTTGGATAAGTTTGAAATTGCTGAATGGTTAAGATTCTCATTTTTCTAAGTGAAACCACAACTGCGCTTAGGATCTTATTTCAGCTTTCTTTTGCTTTACTGACCCGCAAAGGTCATTCATGAAAGGACTGGTCACAAGGTTACTTTTTTAATCACTGTTGCAACTATGAGGGGTCACTAAACAAGGAAGTCACCTAGCAAGAACTATTTGTTCAGCCCACCAGAATCCCTTTTGTGGGTCCCAGAGAAAATGGTCCCTTTCAAAAATGTCCCTTCTTCCTATTTTTGGAATTTGGGTGCAATATAAGGAATAAAATGGGTCTCTTAAACCCCTATAAAATCCCAATGGACAAATCATGTCCATTTTGGGGGTTAAGCCTCTTGTACAATTTTGGGATGCAGTTCTGAACTTTCTGAGAAAAGCCCAAAAGAGCTCTCCTACTACAATGGTCCCCGGCTTACAACAGTTTGTTTAGGGACTGTTCAAAGTTACAATGGCACTGGAAAAGGTTACTTATGGCCATTTTTTACACTTACAACTGCTCTAGCATCCCCATGCTTACATGATCAAAATTCAGATGCTTGGCAATTGACCCATTGGTTGCAGTGTCCCGGGATCACATGATCACCTTTTGCAATCTTTTGACAAGCAAAGTCAATGGGGAAGCCAGATTCACTTAACAACCGTGTTACTAAGTTAACAGCTGCCATGATTCACTATGGCCAGAAACATCGTAAAATGGGGCAAAGCTCACTTAACAACTGTCTCACTTAGCAACAGAAATTTGGCACTCAGTTGTGGTCAGAAGTCAACGACTACCTGTACAATATAAGATGAACACCTTGGCTTTCCATCCCTTTCACTAAACCATTTGACTCTTCTACATCCTGACTTGATCAGGATTATTCTCATTTGGTGTTCCAATCCAGTATTCCTGGCTGGTTTACAATGAAGTCTCAATGGGTAGAATTGTATTTACCCACAAAGGAAAAGCATGTGAAGAAAGAGCAAGTTTTGTCAACGGCTCAACTCTTTGTCTAGGGAAAGGCACTGTGGGTTTTAAAAGAGTCCCTTCTTTGCACAAACCTTCCAGTCATGATCTTTTGTTCAGTTTTAACTGGTGGAAAACAAAACCACTTCCAGGAATGCAGTTGCCGTGAAAAATATAGAGCCACCTGGATAGAATCAGGACAGGCCATGCCAGAACTAAGGCAAAGCTCCTTAAGTGGGGAATGGCCAAGAGCCCACAATGCAACTGTGGTGCACTGGAACCAACTATAACAGAGGTCCCCAACCTTTTGGGCACCAGGAACCGGTTCCATGGAGAAAAGTTTTTCCACAGACCAGAGACTGCATGGTTTTGTGTGCTGCCTGCATCCCACGGATGGGGCTCTGCTTGTTTGTGCGGACCAGTTGCTCACATGCAGTGGCCCAGTACTAGTCCATGGACCAGGGGTTGGTCCCCTGAACTATAAAACTTATAGTTCAAGAATGTCCCCTCAGGAAATTTCAAGGCAAGTGGGATGATCTCACTACAGTCGTATCAGAATCAGTTAAATAGTTAGCTTCCTTAGATACAGAAATATAACATCTATTCCATTACAATTCCATTGCTCCATATTATGGTGATTCTATTATGGTTTAATCTTAGTTTAATTTATTATCTCGTATATTGTATTGTCCACATATTATTCATAGATAGATAGATAGATAGATAGATAGATAGATAGATAGATAGATAGATAGATAGGCTGATGCTTTATTTAAATTAAATTTGCATATCAGAGATTGCATGACCTCTGTAGATGCCATATGCTAAATAAATAAATAATGAATGATAAATCTCATTCTTGTTCTCTCTTGACCATACCAACCTTTTCCCTGACATCATCTTATTATCCTTTCATACAATTAGAAGGAAATCTCACTTCAAGTCATGCTCAGCTCCTGCACAAATAGCTTTTTTTGGCAGCAGAAGAGCAGTTTGCCACAGTCTTCTTCTAGGGTATGTGTGTGTGTGTGTTCCTTTGGTATCTGAGTCTAGCCTACAGCTCTGGTCTTGCTTCTAGGTCTGAGTGAGTGTTCTGCATTTCATAAGATCTGCCTGCAAAAAGCCATTTTCCAGACGGCAACACTGGAGAACCCTTTAAAAGGGTCCTGTTGGTTTTAGACACGGCACTAACAAGTCAATGAGACCGGCTTTGTGATGGCATAATTTGGGATCCTCCTGGCACTGAGAAAGGGCAGAAATGGTGGGTGAATACTTGACTACATCTTCCTAGTGAGAACTTTCTGATTACAGACCCTAACTCTGAAGCAAGACAAAGTGCTGACATTTTTCAAGTAAGTTGTTACCTACGTGTCCAAATGAGTCAGGAAAGAAGTGAAATCAGATTGCACCAGTAAAAACAGATGTGTTCCTCAACCACTGTATCTTCAGTCCTCCCTCTCTGTCAAATGGTTTCTAGAAAATTGATATCTCTCCCATCTCTGGCAATCCTTCAAGGTTTATACTTTAATACTCAGAATGAAACAGAACGGCAGCCTTTTGCTCTATATCAACAACCGTTTGGAAACTGAAAGGAGACTATTAAAGCTTTCTTCCCTGAATTGCAAATATTTGTGTATCTCCAGCTTATACATCTAGGATATAAAATACATGCCTAGCCAAGGTCTTTTGGATCTGCATGGTGAAAGGGTTAGGTTAATTATGAAATAACAGAAAGTCCACTAAAATGTTTTTGCTGTATGCAGGTTTGATCAAGGTTAAAAGAGAGGTGGATAATTAAGACTTGATATTTCAAAATATTGCACATTACAGGTTGGTGTATACATTTCTCTTGAAAGGAGTGCAACCATTTCATAAGAAGTTATGAAAGACATGCACAATTTAGTATTTGTTTTTATTTAAACATTATGAAACAGGAACTAAGAAGTTACCTTGAATAGCACAAGGTATACCAAATAGGTATCTTTTCCACCTGCTGAAGCCACTTCAAGTGAGAGTGGATAAGTTGTTTTCTGAAAGCCTATATTGCATCTTGGTTTATTGAAGTGTCCAAAGGTTTATAAGATCTTCAACTCAAGTTTTGATTGTTTTAGGTAACTACCGTCACTTCTCATCAGTATTAAAGGCAGGGATCAAACTGAGATACTCAGGAGACCAATACAGACTTTTTAATGTACAGAGCAGCTTGGTTCTGTCACTGTATACAATCTTCTCTCTCAAAGCCTGATAGAGGTTGAGATATAAGGATGCCCTGTATTGTCGTTGTTGTTATTATGGTTGGTCAAACAGTCAGCCGGATGGATTTTGCAATTTTTATCCACCTCCCTGGTCCTTCTCTGGCACCTGGAATAGGCCATATCCCTGCTTGGTGGTGTTAAAAGTATCATGGCAGAATGTAAGCTGTTCCACGTGAAGCTGCCTTTTGCAATTGACTGATGGTGATTTTGTCAATGCCACTTGGTGATCAGTGGTGTTCCAGATCAGTGGGATAAATAAATAAAATGTGAGGTATAATGGATCAGGACAACAGATGAGACAATTTGTGAATTATGTTCCTGCAACGGAATGACATTTGTTTTATGCAACAGCCTGATTGCCCTAGATGGGCTCAGCCTTCTGGCATCAGCAAGAATTACTCTGTTTTCATCAGTTTGGATTCCCATCTGCTTCAAACTTCCCATATTTCCTCCAACATTGTAAGGTGGAGGTGGGATAGAGGTTTTCTCCTTACCCCATTATAACCAAATGGCTGCTGGCATTTCCCCCCACCTCTATCCAAAGGAGCCACCACTGAACAACAAACAGCACCCATCAGCAAGGGCTGGGTCTACCTTCATTGATTTTCGATGCACAGAAGAATGGATGAAGAAGACAAAAATAACAGAATAACAGAGTTGGAAAGGACCTTGGAGATCATCTAGTCTAACCTCCTGCTTAGGAAGGTTATCCAATCTCTTCTTAAATACCTCCACTTTTGGAGCACCTACAACTTCTGGAGGCAGGTTGTTCCACTGATTAATTGTTCTCATTGTTAGGAAATTTCTCCTTAGTTCTAGGTTGCTTCTCTCCTTGATTAGTTCCCATCCATTGCATCTTGTCGTACCTTCAAATGCTTTGGAGAATAGGTTTACCCCCCTCTTCTTTGTGGCAACCCCTTAAATATTGGAACACTGCTAGCATGTCACCCTCCCCCCAGTCCTTCTTTTCATTAAACTAGACATATCCAACTCCTGCAACCATTCTTCATATGTTTTACCCTCCTGTCCCCTAATCATTTTTGTTGTTCTTCTCTGTACTCTTTCTGCAGTCTCAACATCTTTTTTATATTGTGGCAACCAAAACTGGATGCAATATTCCAAGTGTGGTCTTTTCAAGGCATTATAAAGCGGCACCATCACTTAATGTGATTTTGATTCTCTCTCTGTTAATGCAAAAAACCAAAACAAAAAACCCCCAAAGAGTTGGGCTAAAGAGTCCTTCAACCTGAGCCAAATGATATGTGCCAAAGTATTACGAAGCAAAAGGTGAAATAAATAGCAGTGGAGTTTTAAGAAATTTGAGTTAAAATCAAAGGTATTTCAACTGAGAAATATATAAATATATATACCTTGGTAGCCATTTTGCTGCTTTTTTGCACAATACCCTCTCCTGCATTTGTATACAGGATTTACATTCCACACCGCTTTTTAAAAAAATCTGTTTACCCAACAAATTCTTCTACAGAGCCTTTGGTTTTGCTGATTTTTTCCAAGTATATACAATTTGCAGACCTGGTGACATTATTTTCTACATCTATTTAAAGTTGATCTGATCTATTTTACAATGTTCTGCAGGATATGCAGAATCACTTTATATAAGTGCTAGAAAAATGTGGCCTTTTAACCGTCGTATCAGTTTATTAGGTTTTTAAAAATGTATTTGCTTTGCTATCAACAACAGTAAGCAGGAGGGGGGAGGCAAAAACGACAGAAAATCCATTTGAGAGAGTAAATGGACTCTCTCTAGGTGCACATATACGAGTGAATGTATATAGGGAAAGTACTGTTAGGAGCACAGATTAGAAGAGGCACCTTTTAGCATTAGAATGACAAATCATAAAAGATGACACACTTTTAAAAAGATGATGTGCATTGGAGACTTTATTATTTCCTACCCAAAGCAAAAAAGAAAATTGGCTTAAGCTGGAGAATCCAGTGGCTTGAGATTGGAATGCAAAATTTAGTTGTAGTGCTGCAGTAAGTAAAAAAGAATTCAAAACTGAGATGTGGGCTGAGGGAAGAGAAAATTGTGGGTTGGTGTTATTGTTTTAAGAAAGAGTTTGACATACTTGCCAACCCTCTACCAATAAGTGTTGGCTGGGGACCCTGGTACCTTTCAGACGCAATTCTTCACGAGGTTGTACCTTCTGGCGACACAAACAGACGGATGCGATGTGGCCTTGCCTGCTACACGCTCTGCAAATGGCGGAGCAGAATCTGCAATCAGCTTGCTTGTGGCACCCACCACAACTGAGGCATTGAAGAGATGCTGGGGCCTTGCCCAGACATTCCTTCTGCCTCCTTCCACCTGGCTGATGAAGATTAGCCACCTCTTCTTCAGGATTATATGAGCCGAGGTGGCGCAGCAGTTAGAGTGCAGTACTGCAGGCCACTTTAGCTGACTGTGTTCAGCAGGTCAGCGGTTCAAATCTCACCGGCTCAAGGTTGACTCAGCCTTCCATCCTTCTGAGGTAGGTAAAATGAGGACCCAGATTGTTGGGGGCAATGTAAATATATATATATGCATTGCTTACTGGTGTACACCGCTTAGAGAGTGCTTGCACTTAAAGCGGTATATAAGTCTCATAAATAAATAAATAAATAAATAAATAAATCCGCTTCCAATTCTTCTCTAGCATCCTCTTGATGGACTGTAGCTGACTCTGGAGGGCTCTTGGTGGGCCGTATGGTCTTCACAGCCCTGCCTGCTGCTTCCTTAGCTGTCACCTCTCGTAGAGCATCTTGGAAAGAGACATCTTCTTTAGCAAAAATCTTCTGCTGTAAGTCTCTGTTCCTTAAACCACATATGAAGCGATCTCTCAGCCTCTCTTCCAGATCCTTAAATTCACATGGTCTGGCTGCTTGCCTTAAGGCCGCAATAAAATCCATAGCAGATTCACCCGGCCTCTGGTCTCTCTGCTCAAACGCGTGCCTCCAAGCAATAACAGATAACTTTGGCTGGAAGTGTTCCTTTAGCATTTTCTTCAAATCAGTATACGTTACTGATTCCAGAGGTGCAGGGGCCACCAGATTCTCTGCAATTTCAAATGCTTCCTGTACACAAACACACAAGAGAGTTGCAGCTTTCAAGCCATCCTCTCTAATTTGGTTTACTCTGTAGTAATTCTCCACCTTTGCAATGTAGGAGTTCCATCTTTCTGGGTGTGAGACATCAAAATCAGCCAAACGACCAATCTTCGCCATCGTACCTTGCTTCTTTCACCACTCGCTCCTCTGGAAACTTCTGTTTAGGGAAAGGATCTTTTAGCCGAGCTCACCCTCCAGCGACACTATACTGGCAGGCTGGGATGCTGATTCAGAAGCCGTCTTCCCTCTTCAGGACTTTCTTGGTAAGTCCTCAAAAGTTTTTCTTTAGTTTGCAAAGTATCCCACCTTCGTCGCCAGTGTAAAATACTCTGTTTGCTTGCGAATGATGAGGAAACATGGCAGATTGAACAGTTCTTTATTTCTCCTTTAGTCAATACTCCAACTCCAAGCAAAGCACAAAAGGCTCGCAGGTCTTTTATAGGGCTTGAACCCGGACAGAGTGAACCAATAAGAGTTCTTCTTTCTTTGCACCTTGTGCATGCGCACAAGGCTGGTGCCGCTCTGTCTGGTCCCGGGCAGCTTTTAGAATGCCTGGGACCATTTGCAACAATTCTGGGCCTGTTGAGTTTCTTTATCAGGCCCAGGACACAACCCCATGATTCACAACATTAAACTACAGGAGATCAATCTGTAAACAATCCATGATCATTGGAGAACTAACTATCAAGAAAAAGAGATTCCTGCAGATTTTCTCATCTAGCATGTAGGTTTGACCCAAAGATCCCTGAAGGATTTGAAGCGTTCATCAACATGACAAAAGCTGCAGCACACCATTGAGATCCTAGCTTCCTCCCTTTTGTTTTGAGTGTGATGTTGCAACACACATACAAAAGGATTGGATCTTGTATTGTACAGCATGATGCTGCTCTCATCATTTGCTTCTCTTTGGTACCCCCCCCCTCCTTCTACCAATGCCTCTGTTCTGATAGCAAAGCTTTAATAGGCACAACTAAATATTACTTGGCTATCTCTGGGCTGTCATGCCACAGCTATTCTCCTCGCCACACCATTCTTTATTGAACTCAAAGCTCAGCGGGGCAAAATTTAATATACAATCTGCACCCATTTAATCACTGACATTGTTTTGATAACAACTGCTGTTGTTCTGTCCCAGAGATTCTCTTTCTAGCTTTATTGCAGAAATGGTGAAGATAGCAAAATGCCTAATTAGTGCATAATGCAATCCAGGGGAAAAGAAGCATTAAAAAAGCTTTAATCTGGGGGACACGACTAAGGCTTGAAAACAGAAGGGAGCAGATTGTCTCTGTTGCTTTTTAATGTAGGTCAGAACCTCACTGCATCAATCTTCAGAGGAATATATCTAAAATATTGGTACCTGGGCAACTTTCTTTGGCTTTGACCTCAGTTACAAAAATGTTAGTTTCTTTTCACTTCAGTCTCGGCAGATAATGATGCGTTCAGGGACAAACCTCTGTCCCTTTTTTGACATTTTTGGAATGCTGAATGTTGTATTTTGATGGAAATGCATTCTGAAAAGAGGACAACTTGGCTCATTTAATAATGCAGCCTTCGTTTCCAGTTCAGGGTTTTAGCCAGCTTCTAGTGAAGCAATCTCTCCTAGCCAAATGCTTATCTATGTGGAGTACTAACTTCATTTTGCAATAGAGGGGAGAAAACAGAACCAGCTGAATGATAAACTCAGAATGATTCATGATGAGAACATAGGATGCATTACAGATGGGAGAATATTTGTGCATTATTTAGCAGCAATAATGCCTGAGTTCATACATTATGCAGATATCTTTATAATCAGGGAAAGGGGGGGACCAGGATGGCTGCAGCTTTTTTAGATCTGCCATTAGCTACTTATTTGTGTGTAACATTTAATCTGACACAGCGCCTCAGCCTGTCAATTGAGAAGGTTATCATCAGGAATTAATGAGGGCAGCAAAATATAAATAAAAAAGGTGATGAATCAGATTGTGACTGGGAGAGCAATCTTTTGAGAAGATATTGGCAACAAGTGCAAAGGGGCCTTGTGGCAACCAATGCCCGTTTTTTGTTTGTTTGTTTGTTTGTTTGAATTACAGCAGCTTCCTCATTTAGTCTTTCTGATACCTACCCAGAACTAGCGCAGAAAATGTGGTTTGAACCAGTAGCTTCCCATCGTATACTCCAATTATAATATCAGCAGATCTGCACACAAGCAGTCAGAGAAATCACTCAGCCAGTCTAAAACATTCACATCTCTTTACAGAAATGATACTTTGTTTTAGTCTAAAAACACAGTCATTAAAATCTTCAGCAGTTGTCAGGCGTGAAAGACCAGGACAACACGTGAAGTTCCAATTAAACTGATTTATTGCTCATGCCTATGCATAGGAATCTAATCAATTAACGATTAGCAATATTTTGGCACTGGATAAGGGTCAATGGACTTTAAGGGGAGTTGAATTTAGTCCATTTGTGCTGATTCCTCCTTTGACTCTGCCTCCAGAGTCACTGTTTCCCCCCCCCCCCCGCCTTGTAATCAGTCTCTCTTTCTATCTATTGGATTGTTGTGGTCACTGAATGCACAAAAATGAAACTCAGCTAAAAGCAGCATTACATTTTTTTAAAAAAAATGAAAGAACAGCAACTAAATCCATATTTAGAGCTCACCAAGCTATATTACATTTTGCTGGATGAGTTTACCTGATACTGTATCTTAGCCCAAATGTCCAGATTTTTAAACTCTCCCTGAAGACTAACAAGGCTTGGGTTGGTTCTCCTCTCCCTTTTCATTTCATTTTATTGTTTGTGCCCCTAAAATGGTATCTCAAAATGGATTTAAAGCCATCATTATTTCAGAGTGCAATCATCTACATCAGTGTTTCCCAAACTTGACAATTTTAAGGCATGTGGACTTCAACTCCCAGAATTCCACAGCCAGCGTTGCTGGCTGTGGAATTCTGGGAGTTGAAGTCCTCATGCCTTAAAATTGTCAAGTTTGGGAAACACTGATCTACATGATACAGAGCCTTCTCTGTATGGCCCTGATGTGGAATCTGATGTTCCCATGAACTAGATTTGGTTCCCTCCTGGCTCTTTTTTTTTTTTTACAGCAAAGATGGTTTCCTGCTTTTACAGATTTTCAAATTAAAAGAATAGATGGTGAAATTAATGGAGTTGATGGAAATGGTAAAATTGACTGCTTTGATTAAGAAAACAGGCTACCTAGTTTTGTTTCTACTGGAAAAGCACTTTGGGATTTATTTATTTATTTTGCTTGAAACTAAAAGAAATGAAACTTTAATTTTGGCATTTGCCAATCAGAACTATTTATGGTTATGAAAAAAAATGTGTTACTGTTAATCTTAAAGTAAGAGGTTATTCTATGTTATAGTTGTATCTGTACCAAAGAAAGTAAGAAATTATTTATTTTTTATTCCCCCCCCCCTTTGGTTTTCCTTTTCTGCACCCCTAACTTTGTTTCCTTCTTTCAAATTTATTTTTCTCTTTTTATATATTTTAGTCTTCATTGAAATGTGATAAAACCTTACCAAAAAAATAATAACGCTTTTCTCTTTTGCTTAACTGTTTTGCCACTCTCTGAGCAGGTGACAACACATGTCTTGACCTTGAAAGACTGGAGCTCAACAAAGTTAGGCCTGAGAGGCTACCACGGAATATCCAGGTCTCTAGGCAAGGTTGGCAAGTCCTTCTTACCAAAAGAAGACAATAGCAGAAAATTTCTACACCATTATTACATTTTCTACACTTAAATACTTACACTGTTGTTTGTATGTTACCTTTTAAGTTTCACAATTCTGAAAAAATTAAATTGGAAAGCAGTTTTTAAATCCAACCCGAGCAAGGATTTTATAATCTGAAACGCCCATGACTGAAGCACTGTGTGCTGAGAAGAAAGTGTTTCCAAAGAGACACCAACTCAGAGAAGACCTGAAATCTGAAAATCATTACATTGAGCACAGTTAAATTAAAATGGAGAGGCTCAGGAGCTTGAATGGAAATTGGTGGAATGTACCTGCCATTAACCTGACTTCAGATTGAACTGTAACACAAATCCTCTTTAGACCTTCCCAGGGCATATAATTTAACCTGAAAAAAAGGCACAGTGAGAAATATGCTAGCTCTCTCCACCACTCCCTCTTCATTCTGACCATTCTTGTGTGTATAAAGCTCCTGTCTGCCTAAGGCAGCTTCTCTGTGGTGAGGAAATCAGCCCTTCCTTCCACCTGTTGAAAGAAAACATCTTCATCAGGGTCCAGTCCAAGCTGGGAATAAACAAAATGGAGACTGCTTTAGAAAGAAGGTTGTAGTTTATTGAAGAGCAGAACCACAAGACATATGGCTCTGGAGCAGCTGACCACATGTTGCAGGGAGTGGTGGGTTTTTATACCTTCTTGGGCTTCTGTTCCTGTTTCTGTGTCAAGAACTTTGACCTGAGGTTCAGTGTGTTCTTTTGGTATTCTGATGGTAGTGGGTTAATCCTATTATTTCTTAAAAGTTCATGTCCTACTTCTCTGGGGCTGTGGCTGATGGCTATGTCTGTGTTGGATTTTTTGGGTGAGGGGTTACTGATTTTAATTCTATCACTCTGCTATTATTAGCTATCAGTTTTGCTGCAAGGGATTTCAAAAGATCCTATCTTGAATGGGTTTCTGCAGATACTATTTGCTCATGAATGGGGCTGAATGGGATTATGAAATCTGCATTTCTACAGAGCTGGCCTGCTCAGTTTCTGTTTGGGGTTATTAAGAAAACCTGGACCTGCTTTCCTTTGGAGAAATATAATATTCTGCCTTTTTAATATTCCCTAAAATATTTCTTTCTCTGGGGAGGGCTGATTTCCCACACACCAATAGCAATAGCAATAGCACTGAGATTTATATACAGCTTCACAGTGCTTTACAACCCTCTCTTAGCTCTTAGATAAACTCTTAGCAGTTTACAGAGTCAGCATATTGCCCCCAACAATCTGGGTTCTCATTTTACTGACCTCAGAGGGATGGAAGGTTGAGTCAACCTTGAGCCAGTGAGAATCGAACTGCCGAACTGCTGGCAGCCAGCAGTCAGCAGAAGTAGCCCGCTGTTCTGCATTCTAACCACTGTGCCACCACAGCTCTCAGTGGTAGCTTCAGAGGAGAGAGGAGTCTATATAACAGTCCATCATTACACAGCTTATGAATATATGTGGGGTTTTTTTTGAGAATCCATAATTAATTCAGAGTCTGATGAAGTAGTTATTCCGACCATTTGCATCTTGTTTCAATATACTCAGTTGAAATGTATTTCAAGTTATTTCACCAGGTGTTCAGTTGTGTAACTGGTATGATGAGGTGGTGACTAGGAACTTGCTGCCAATTTCTTTATGTTTTAATTAGCGACACTCATTTTAGTAGTTTCACATAGCATGCACGCACTGGTTCCAAGAAAAACATTGCAGGGATGATGGTTCTTAAATATCTGGTACTCATTTTTAAAACCATCTTCCCGTTCTTATAGTTTTCCCTGATATTTGCCCCCTGTCCCTATGTCTCCCTTAGCTTGAAGCTATCTGCCTTAATACATGCACATATTTGATGATACTCTTACCCTATTTGATGCCAGTATAGTGATAGACTGAAGAAGGTCATCAAGATGTTAAGATGGTTGCTGAACAAAGGAACAGAACATAAACAAACTCTTGGAAGTTGGTAGGCAGGAGTGTGATAGTGTAAATAATAAATTCATTATTGACAGCCTAGGGACAGAAAAACCCCTTTCTATCATTTTCATGCTGAGTGACAGCATTCAAAGCTGTTGGTTCAATATGATTTTCTTCTATACTCTTAAGGAATGACTAGAACCCTGCACAAAGTTATGCCTCCTTAAGCTGATTTCTGCTTACATTGTCCTCCTAAATATGTTTTAACTTTAAGTAGGGAAGAAAAGGTTCTTCATAACTTAATTGGTTCTTCCTTTGCCCAATCCCACCCTCAACTGTGTCATTAATATCTTTCAAATATTTGTCAGTTGTTGGCATGGAAGGCGGTGGGAATATATTCTGTAGTTTATCCTTTCTGCCAGAAATGCTTATTCTCCATGCCAGAATTAACCTTCTGAAGCAGGAATGTGATTAGATCATCTGCAGGATATTTTGGAGGTATGCAGAGTAAATTCAGGAAGCCCAATAAGACATGGTCCTCTGTAACTAGGAAAGTCTACATTTACAGGGAAATGTGTAGGCGATGAGACAAATGCAGTTCTGTTTTTATTTTATAGCCGTAATGGGCTATGAGAATAACCTTGAAAGACTGGAGGAAGGGCTGCAGCCTAAGCAATGACCTCATAAGAGATGCCTGAATCCAAAGTAGGAATGGAGAAGGAGAAAATATCTCAGAATTGACCCCTCCTAATTCTCTGGAACATAAAGGCAGGGAGGGGGGGAGCACTTTCAGACTTGCAAGATTCTGTTACTGTAACCTTACGATGATGATGATGATGATGATGATGATATCCATTTAGCCGTGTCTGACTCTTGACGATTCTATGGGCCAGGCCTCTCCACATCTTCCAATCTTGCACTACTTCTTTGAGTTGTTCTGTGCTCTGGTTAGTGTTAGCTTTCATGGTGCTAACCTTAAAATAAGATTGTGCTAGTATTCTTGATTTTGGTTTCCTGATCTGGACTACTTTAATGGCTGACAAGGGCTCCCAGATGAAAAGGGGAGCATGCAAAGAAATATAGGATTGTAATACTGTGTTTGAAAGGCCACACAATATTTAACATTTGCAGAGAGATGACATATATATGAGGCAAAGGTCTGTACTTGCAATTATTCTTTGGGTGATTCTTGCCAGTGAAGCAGTGGTAGTAAGTTCGCACTGGTTTGGCAGAACCGATAGCTAAATTTTGCTGAGTTTGGTTAACTGGCTGAATGCACACCGCTTCCGGAAGTCCAGTCTGGGCCTTGGAGGCCTGGAGGAGGCCTCCCAGGCCTAGAACAGCCCACTGGAAGTGCGTGGATGCCACTTCCGGAAGTCCGTTCTAGGCCTGGGAGGCTTAGAGGAGGCCTTCCAGGCCTAGAACGGCCCACCAGAAGTGCGTGGATGCCACTTCTGGAAGTCCATTCTAGGCCTCAGAGGCCTAGGCCTGCATCCAATAAGAGAACCAGTTGTTCAGGTATTTGAATCCCACTGCAGTGAAGGTCAGCTGATGTTGAAGCAGAGGTTGGGGGGAGAGTACTTCTGGCATCCACTTTGCTTTATCATGGCTTTGTTTCTATGAAGTTAAGCATCTGTTTTCACTGAAGTCTGCCCACCTTTAGGAAAAGTATGAAGACTTGGCCTTCCTCCCCCCCCCCCAAGCATTAGGGGCTAGTGGTGTGAGTTGCCTTTTGGCTCTTATGCTATGTTGCTTGGTTATCATTTTATATTTATATATTGAATATGTTCACAATTATATGGTGGTGGAGGTGGTAGTTTATTGTTTGCTCAATTTTGTTTATAGTACACACCACCCAGAATCACACTGTTAGAGTTGGGCAGCCCTATCAACCTTATTAATAAACAATGAAGTAAATGGATACTCTTGAATATATATCAGGATAGGGATAAACATGCTTCTACTCTACTCACGAGTTATTCTCCCCATAATATAAATATAAAATGGTGAGCAAGCAAGCTCTTATCTATATAGTTCAATTACTGCTTTCATTTTGTTATAATTCTTAAGTGAACCAAATATGCTTGGCTTTCCCAAGAACAGTTAATCCTCAACTTACAACTGTTTGTTTAGCAATCATTTGAAGTTCTAATAGCACTGAAAAGAGTGACTTATGACTGGTCCTCACACTTATGGTCATTGCAGCATTTTCCCCCCTCCCCCACAGTCATATGATTAAAATTCAGGCATTTTGCCACTGGCTTGTTTTTACCACTTTCAAGTACATCTTGGGATGATGTGATCACCATTTGCAACTCCTCACAAGCAAAGTCAATGAGGGAAGCTGCATTTTCTTAATGGCTGCATGACTCACTTAATGACTGCAAGGATTCACCATCCCAGTTGTGATGGTAAGTCAAGGTCTACCTCTATCAATGTTTTAGGCATTGGATTGGCTCATGCTTTCATAAATGTAAGACGTCGCCCTACTCTTCCTTTGATTCACAAACATACAAATTCAGATCCATGGCTGTGTATTTGCTTGCTTAATCAAACACACATGAAGAGCCTTAATAACTTAAAACAATTATCTTAATACAAAACAAGCCATGCTGCTTTTAATGGGGCTAATGACGAGGCCTATAGCGAGATTAAAGAAGTAAAGGCCTATTAAACTTAATGCTCCTAAAGATAGGTATACTTGAAACTGAGGAATTAATTGACAATATTTTTCCTCCAGTATGAAAAATAGTAAAGTAGCAAGTGTGGAAAAAGGAAAGAAAGAAAGAAAGAAAGAAAGAAAGAAAGAAAGAAAGAAAGAAAGAAAGAAAGAAAGAAAGAAAGAAAGAAAGAAAGAAAGGAGAAAGAGAGAGAGAGAGAGAAAGAAAGAAAGAAAGAAAGAAAGAAAGAAAGAAAGAAAGAAAGAAAGAAAGAAAGAAAGAAAGAAAGGCCATCTGCCTATTGATATTAAAGATATATATTACTAGCTATCACTGGATCATTTTCCACAACTTGAATAACCATATACACTTACATTGTGTCTGTTCCCATTTTTCTAAGCTACAAAGCTACACATGTTACTGTTCATCATAGAAAAATTGCTCAAGCTTCTTGACCATTTTATCAGATCATTACAACACTCTTTCCAAGTTTACAGTGTTGTTTTTGAGGAGACATGGCTGAAACAGATAGATTCATCAGTTATGATATTGGCAATCTTCTTTTCTTTTCCTTAGCTAATGATCCAGAGAACAGAATTGGTATTTTTATAGCAGTAACTCTCTGAGCTCAGTGTTTTCACTGAGCTGTCCATCATGTCTTCAAGAGCACTCTTCTGATCAGTCATCTTCAGCATGGATATGAATTTTATTCTTGCTCTGTATTCTTGCTTATCCTGAATTGCAATTGCCATTTAAATATCCATTTCTCAAATTTGGACAATTGTTCTAACTATTAGGAAATTCTCCTTAGTTCTAAATTGCTTCTCTCCTTGATTACTTTCCATCCATTGCTTCTCGTCCTGCCTTCAGGTGCTTTGGAGGATAGGTTGACCCCCCCCCCCTCTTTCTGGTGCAGCCCCTTAAATATTGGAACACTGCTATCATGTCATCCCTAGTCCTTCTTTTCTCTAGACTAGCCATACCCAATTCCAGCAACTGTTCTTCATATGTTTTAGCCTCCAGTCCCCTAATCATCTTTGTTGCTTTTCTCTGTACTCTTTCTACAGTTTCAACATCTTTTTTATATTATGGCAACCAAAACTGGGTGCAAATTCCAAGTGTGGAATATTAGGAACCAGGCCACATAAGCAGTGGGCAACCAAGCAAAGCTTCATCTGCACCTGCATGGGATCTAGGTTATGCGTGAACCCTCCTCCCAGTCCATGGAAGAATTGTCTTCCATGAAACTGGTCCCTGGTGCTTGAAAGTTTGGGGGCCACTGGTGTGAAGCCATACTATCATTGCCTCCACTTGCCTATGGAGATTCTCAGTCATCTAGGGCATGGTTGTCCCAAAGGTGCTTTTTCAAAAGGCTACTGGATTCTCTTTGGTTTTCCTTGAAGACGTTTTGCTTCTCATCCAAGAACAGAAGAAGCTTCTCGTATGAGAAGCGAAATGTCTTGAAGGAATAACAAAAAAAATGTCCAGTTGCCTTTTGAAAAAGCATTTTTGGGATATTGCCTCCACTGTTACTCCCCGTTCTTCTTCATTGTTCATGGTCACTGGCCTCAGGTGGTATTGACTTCTATGCAACCATTCTGCATTCTTCTCTATAACCCATAACTCAATTTTCCCTTTGTCTTGTAATGTTCTTTTAAGGATTAGTGATATACCTATGAGATCACTGCTGCCATTTAATCTGTGTCGTCCTTTGCCTCCTGTACATACTTCCCTAGTGGGATATGTTCTTGCTGTTGGTGCTGTGGGTCATGACTCTTCTGCCCCTCAACATCTGTGAGAACAAAGTTTTCTTCACTGACTGCACTGTTCGGCCTTTGCTATTCAGGTTTCTGCAACCTGTAATGTGGCCCTTATTGAATAGCATTTTTTTAGTTTACACGTCAACTGGAGAAACCATGAGGTTTCTTCTTCTGTGCTATTAGAGTTGGAGGGGAGAGCAGCTCCCAGCCTTTGGGCTTTGGATGATTGCTTTGCTCCTTCCCTTTGGCCTGTATCTCTCTGTCTTGGTCCTTATTTAAGATACCCAATTCCTCATTTTTTTTTACCTGTGGGTATAGGCTATTGGTCCTGCTATCATCCTCTTGGACCCTAAACAATCAAAGGTAAGCCTTCTTCCATTGCAACTGGTGAGCTAATACTGATGGGAGGGTTATGTTCTCCTGCTCCAGAATCAAGAGGATTCTTGTAAACCCCACAGTTCTCAATCATTTGGGACTTTTTTTTTTTTTAGCACTCTACCATTGACTTCCCTTCCCGCCAGAGCTTCCCAGTTAAGAGAAGCCTTTTGCTGATACCCAGCACTGCACTAATATATCCCAACCCCCAAATAAATTGGGCTGGAGAAGGTATCACATTCCAGTTTAGACATGTGTTGCCAAGTAGTTTCTTCAACTCAGACTCATCCTAACTTCAAGATACAATCTAAGTCAGGGGTAGGCAACCTTGGCTCTTTTATGACTCGTGAACTTCAACTCCCAGAGTTCTGGGAGTTGAAGTCCACGAGTCATAAAAGAGCCAAGGTTGCCTACCCCTGATCTAAGTAAATCACAGCTTTTATTATTCTGTTTTCATTTTTTTTTAAAAAAAAAATCTCTGCAACAGGGCATTATGTTTTCTGCACTGAACATTTGGCTGGTAGGCTTGGTCAAAACTCTTCCATGCGCCGGCTTCCGGTACGAGGCGACGGCGATGGCGGCTATCTTCTAGCCATCCAGCTGGGGAAGTGTCAGAGCCGCGGAGCACAGCGTGCATCAGCTGGCCCGCGGCTCAGAATTCCCTTCCTGGGCAAAGGGAAGGGACAGAGAACGCAGGAATAGAGGTAGAACCCCTGAACCCCCTCTGGATTTATTTCTAGAGGGGGTGAAAGGAGTGTTCCCTCGGAGCTCCTGCTGATCTCCGCCTCCCAGCTGTTTTTGCTTCCTAGGAAGCAAAAGAAACCGCCGCTTCTATCTCCGTGTTTATAGTATTTTGGTGAGTAATTTTTAAACGGACAGAGCAGTTTAAAGGATTTTTGTTATATAATTTAGGTGTTTATTTTTTTTATTATTTGATTTTGACTATTTTTCCTCCTTTTCTTTGTTATATTAGTGAAAGGATTTAAGATGGCGTTTTGAAAGTGTCGGAGTTTTTTTTCCTTTCCCTTTTGTTTTACTTTCCCTTTTTAAGGACTGGATTTTGCTTTTGTTTTTGGTATAGAACTTTTTTTTTTTTTTTGAATTGTTTGCTCTTTTATCTTTTATTCTTTGGATTTTCTCTGGATTTTCAAGGACTATAGTTTGTCTCTTTTTAAATTCTTTTTCTTTTTCTTTCCTCCTCCCTTCTTGTGTGGAGGGGAAAGGGAAGTGAGAACTGTGCCTTTTAAAATGGCTTCAAAGAGACAGCAGCCTTCTTCAATACCCAAGGTTGTTTCTTCTCCTATAACTTCTACTGCACAATTACAACAACAATCTAAACATGTACCACCGGCTCAGCCACCACCCTCCCCCCCTTTGCCTGGACTTTCAGCACAAGAGGTTAGAGGCATAATGGGAGAGATTGTAGTCCAAATGAGAGAGGAAATGAAGCAATTTGCCTCACAGATTAAATCAGAAATTAAATCTGATCTTAAAGAAGAGATAACGGGGATAAAGACTAAATTGGAAGAAAATAATAATGATTTGCGACAAGACATACTTGCAGCAGTTTCAGGTTTGGCTAATGTGGTGGTTAAGCTCGATGCAAGGCTTGAGGAAGTGGAAAACAAAGTTGATTCTTTTGATGATAAAATTCAAGATGTGGAAAGGAAGGTGGAGTCCTCACAAGAAGATATCTTGATGTTTCAGTACAGACAGATGGAGTATGCCTTGAGGATTAGAGGCCTCAAGGAAGAAATGAATCAAGATTTGGTGGAGGTGGTCCTTACTGATCTGGCGGTGGCCTTGGATATGGATAAAGGAGAATTACATAGAGAAGTGGAAAAAATTTATAGACTCAACTCCTGGATTGCTAAGCAGAAGAATTTGCCTAGAGATGTGGTGATTTATTTTACAAAGAAGTCCCTGCGGAATGAGATTATACAAGCTTTTTACAACAAAAGATTTCAGATTGCTGCCCAAGATGTTATCATTCTAAAGGAAATCCCATCCAAAATTTTAAGAAGCAGGAAGGACTTTGCTTTTTTAACCAATGAGCTTAAAGCTAGATTGATGCCATTTAGATGGGAAATTCCGATGGGTATTGTCTTGAGCCATGCGGGGACACGCTACAGACTGAATACAGTTGACAAAGCTAGAGAGTTTTATACTTCGGTCCTGGGTGCAGGCTCAATTCCATCTGGTCAGAAATCTTCAAGTGGCAAGGAAGTCGACCAGCAATCTGAGGCATTAGGTTTGGTTTCCGCTGGAATGATACAAGCTGAAAGGCAACGCCAGATGGAGATTAAAGAGCAGAGGATGACTCGTGCAGCTTATAAGCGTAAAGAGAAGGAGCAACGTAAAAAAGAGCCCAAAGAGAATTCTTCTGGAAATGCATCACCGCCGGTGGGAGGAGCAAGACCCAAGAGTTATGCAACACATGCAGCTCTTTCAGATCTTGATGGTGTCTTCTCCAGGCTGCGTGCCAAGGGAGATGGCAAAGTTTTTGACCTGGAATGTTAATGGATTGAATTCTCCTCAGAAACGGAAAAAAATCTTTTATTATTTGAAGCAACATACCAATGACGTTATTTGCTTACAGGAAACTCATATCTTACTTAAAGATCAGAAATATTTAGTTAATGCTCGTTTGGGATCTCATTTTATATCTTCTGCTCCTGGGAAGAAAGGGGGAGTTGTTATATATGTTAAACAAAACCTACCAGCTTGTCTGGTAGAATCAGATCCCCAGGGGAGATATGTGATGATTGAACTTGGTATATATGGTAAGAAAGTACTCATAGTGGGACTTTATGCTCCAAATCAACAACAGGAACAATTTTATAAGCAGTTACATCAAAAAATAATATTGCTTGACTATAGATCAGTGGTATTAATGGGTGATTGGAATGGTGTCTTAGATATACAAAGGGACAAGAAAGGTTCCTCTCCTTTTTTTAAACAAGCAAGGCTACCTAAAGCTTTTTTTGATATGAAGGAAGACTGGGAATTAAGGGATTATTGGCGGGAATGTAATCAAGAGGAGAGCGATTTCACTTTTTTTTCTGATAGACACCAATCTTTTTCAAGAATTGACTTTTTTTTGATTACTACGGATTTGTATAATAAAGTAAAGAATGTAAAGATTTTTCCTAGATCACTGACGGATCATAGCCCAGTTTGGATGGAGCTGACTCAAGAGAAAGAGGAAAGGAGATCCTGGAGAGTTAATGAAAATTTGTTTAGACAAGAGAAGAATGTTCAAAAGTTAAAGGAGTGTTTAAAGGACTATTTTGTTTTGAATATGTATAAGGGGACTTCAATGTCAATGGTATGGGATGCAGGTAAAGCATTTATGCGTGGTGTTTTGATAAAAATGAATAATTGTCATAAGCGGAAGCAGATTCAGAAACGTAGAGAACTTGAAGACGAAATTAAATCAAAAGAAAGGGCCTTGATTTTAAATCCTTCTGATGAAAGTATTAAAGAATCTGTAAAGTTATTAAGGTCACAATTTAATATGTTGATAGCAGATCAAGCTGCAACCAATTTATTGTTTATGAAACAAAATACATTTTGTAATGCTAATAAGCCTGGGAGATGGTTGGCTTATCAATTAAGAAAGAAACAGAGACAGAGAATAATAGAGAAAATAAATTACAAGGGTAAATTAGTTTTTCAGAAGGAATTGATCAAAAAATCTTTTTTGGATTATTATCAAAAGTTATACAAATCTACTAACGTGCAACTGCTAGATATAAATAAATATCTAGCTGACGCAAGTTTTCCCAAACTGACTGAGGATCAGAAACATGAAATTAATGGCTTAATTACTAAGGAGGAAATTGCCTCAGCAATTCAACAATTGAAATTAGGGAAAGCACCGGGTACGGATGGGTTAACAACTGTTTATTATAAAGCTTTAATGGAGGAGATGATCCAACCATTAAGTGATCTTTTTAATGGTATCTTACAGGGTTTAGAGATTCCTCCTTCATGGCGTAGTGCTTTTATATCATTGATTCCAAAGGAGGATCAAGATCTTACTTTACCAAAAAATTATAGGCCTATATCTCTTTTAAATGTGGATTATAAGATATTTGCAAAAATTTTGGTAAATAGGCTTATGAGGGTGGTGCATCATCTTGTGCATAAAGATCAATCAGGGTTTATAACTGGAAGGTATATGAAAAATAATGTTAGACAAATTATTAATCTATTAGAATATTTAGACAAGAACAACCAAGTTCCTGCAGGGCTCATATTTTTAGATGCTGAAAAAGCATTTGATCAATTGAATTGGCATTTTATGCTAAGAGTAATGGAAGAAATGAATTTTGGCGAAAAGATATTACAAGCCCTTACGGTAATATATCAAAAACAAACGGCACAACTTATTGTTAATGGAGGTTTGTCGGAGGTTTTTACAATAGAGAAAGGTACTAGACAGGGGTGCCCTTTATCGCCATTGTTGTTTGTTTTAACATTGGAAATATTATTGATCAAAATTCGAGAGTCTCAGGAAATTAAAGGAATAGAAGTTAACAAAAAAGAATATAAGTTGAGAGCTTTTGCGGATGACTTGGTTGTTACTTTGTCGCAACCTGATTACTCTGTAGTAAACTTATTACAGTTGATTCATCATTATGGTTTGGTTTCGGGTTTCAAGATTAATGTAAATAAGACTAAAATCTTACCTAAAAATATGTCTAGTCAGGAGAAGCAGATTTTGGCTAACTTGACGGGTTTTGAGATTGTTAATAAGGTAAAATATTTGGGGGTGATGTTGTCTGTTTCTAATGTAAAATTATTTAAAAACAACTATGAAAGGTTGTGGGTCAGGGTACAGAAGGACTTGAAGAATTGGGAGAAGTTGCAATTATCCCTCATGGGAAGAATTGCAGTGATAAAAATGAATATTCTACCCAAGTTTCTTTTTTTGTTTCAAATGTTACCGATTTTGAAAAATGAGATTAACTTAAGTGAGTGGCAGAAGGGTCTTAATAAATTTATTTGGGCAGGGAAAAAGCCAAGGGTTAAGTTTAAAATTATGCAAGACTTCCGTGAGAGGGGTGGACTCAAGGTACCAAATTTGAAATTATATTACGATGCGGTGGTTCTAACACTAATTAGTGATTGGGTAAATTTGACAAATCCTGAGATACTTCATTTAGAGGGATGGGATTTACTTTATGGGTGGCATGCCTATTTAATATTTAATAAAAAAATGGATTGGGTTTTTAAATCTCATATTTTAAGAATCTCTTTAATTAGGACTTGGAGAAAATATTATAAAAGTGATTTTAAAGTTCCATTATGGGCCATACCTTGGCATGCGATAGAAGGAATAAAAAGAGGTGTAAAAATGGATATGGTGTCTTATAGTCAGCTACTTAGATGGGATGGGCAAAACTGGCAGTTAAGATTACGGGAAGATTTAGCGCAAGAAAATATTATTTATTCTTGGTTCCAATATAGGCAACTAGTAGATAAATGGAAGGTGGATTGTAAATTGGGTTTTCTTAGAGAAGATGGAAATCTTATTAAACAAGTCAAGGATCAAAGACAAACCCACATCAAGAGAATCTACGGGGTATTAGTTGAAATGGACTCAGAAACGGAATTAATTAAAGACTGCATGATTAGATGGGCGCAGAATTTTGGTGTCCCAGTCTCATTGGACATCTGGGAAACCATTTGGGTGAGAAATGTCAAATTTACACAAGCACAGAACCTTAGGGAGAATTTTTATAAAATGTTTTATAGATGGCACCTTGATCCACAAAAAATGTCTCTTATGTACCCTGACGTACAACCCAAATGTTGGAGATGTGGTTATACGGATGCTTCCTATTATCATATTTGGTGGTCATGTAGAGAGATAAAAGCATTTTGGATTAAAATATGGTGGAATATCCAGAGAATTTTTAGAAGGAGGGTAAAATTTACTCCGCAATTGTTTTTGTTGGGCATTGTTACAGATTGTGATACAAAGGAGGTTGTATTGATGTTAAATTTGATTACAGCCGCGAGGCTGTTGGTTGGACAATATTGGAAGAAGGAATCTTTGCCTACACTGCAGGAATGGTTTCTTAAAGTGTCCTATTTGGCGGAAATGGCAAAGATTTCGGCTTTCTTAAAGCAACAAACGCAAGAGAAGTTTCTTGCCGTTTGGGACAAATGGATAAAATTTATACAATTTAGATTGGGTATAAAAAAATATCACATAGTTTTTTCATAAGTTTTATTTTTATATATAGAGAATGTTATATATAGATATTTATATATATATATAAATATAAATTTTTTAATTTAATTTTTATCTTTATTTGTTAATTTTTAACTAAGCCTATATTCTGCTCTGGGAAGCTCAGGGGGGGGAAGGGAGGGTGTTTGTGAGGGGTGGGGGATGGGGGTTTTTTTTTATATGTAATGTTTAGTTTTTTATTTTTTTTTGTATATGTTGTTTTTTGTTTTGTATTGTTTTTGTCTTTTTGTAAAATCTATAAAACTTTCAATAAAAACAAAAAAAGAAAAAAAAAAACTCTTCCATGCCGAGCAGATGATTGCACAATCTAGGCCTGTTGCCAGAGAAGAAAAGAGAAATATGCTTTTGAGAAATTTTTTTTTTTTTGATTGGTGTGAGAAACAGAATTAGGTACTAAATAGCTTGTTAGTTTAATCCAGCAAGGGTGCTACTTGAAACTGAGGTAGTTGTTAGTTTGTTAAAATTGATTCTACCCCAATGTTCAACTAGATTTGCCTTATTTAAAGGAAAATCAAGCTAAATAACACATGAGATATGACTTGCTCGTGGTGACAGTGTTTTTTTTCAGTACCAGAATAGTGCAGCCAATTTTGGTCACCATATCACAAAAAAGATGTTAAGAGTTTGGAAAAAATTCAGAGAAGAGCAACTAAGATGATCAAAGGCCTGGAGACTAAAACATACAAAAAACGGCTGCAGAGTTTGGATTTGGCTAGTCTAAAGAAAAGAAGAAATAGGGGAGACATGATAGCAGTATTCCAGTATCTGAGGAGCTGCCACGAGACAGAGGGGGCCAGGTTGCTCACCAGAGCACCAGAGGGAAGGACGAGAAACAATGGTTGGAAAATGATCAAAGAGAGAAGCAACCTGGAATTAAAGAAAAACTTCCTGACAGTGAGGACAATCAACCAGTGGAACAGCTTGCCTCCAGAAATCATGGGGGCTCCATCACTGGAGGTTTTTAACAAAAGACTAGATAGTCACTTGTCTGAAATGGTATAGGTCAGGGGTGTCAAACTGCCAGCCTGCAGGCCGGACGCATCATGAGGAAACCGTGCCCACCCCATTGCCAGCAATGGGGAAAAAGCTCCGATACATCACGCAACGTCATGTGACATCCGAGTTTGACATGTCTGGTATAGGTTTTCCTGCTTGAGTAGGGGGCTGGACTAGAAGACCTCCAAGGTCCCTTCCAGCTCTATTCTATTCTATTCTATTCTATTCTATTCTATTCTATTCTATTCTATTCTATTCTATTCTATTCTACTCTACTCTACTCTACTCTACTCTACTTCTATTCTATTCTATTCTATTCTATTCTATTCTATTCTATTCTATTCTATTCTATATGGCTATGCATGCTCATCTAAAGAAAGTTATGGGTGATGACTTTCATATTCATTTTCTTGACATATTAAATTAGTTACACAAAGTCCATGATCAACCAATAGACAAATTTCATGGGGCCGCACTTAGAATTCTGGTCATTGGATCCCAGCAAAAACTTTGAATTAAAGTATTTATTGGGATCTATAAGTATAAAGACCATTTCACCCAGTTTAGAGCCCTTGAGCTGCAGTTTCATAAATGGCCAATCCTGTTCAGGTTGATATAATAGTAAGTGGACCTGATTTGATTCTAGAATCTGGAACAAGATTCAGAAAACAGAGCTCTTTCTACTTTCTATTTTGGCATCTTTTATTTTCCAGTAGAAAGCAATTCAATTTGCAGGCAGTCTAGGGACTTAAGAAAAATGAAACCTCATAAATTTTATATAAATCAGTGCAAAGATTTTCAAAGTATGCTCTGATTTTTTTTTTCCAAAAGTGCCTTAACTTCATTGTTTGAGAATTGAATATGATTAAATTCCATTCTTTGGAGAATATTGTTGCCAAATTGGTTGGCTTTCTTTTTTACTTTTTGTTTTTGTGCAGAAGGAATTGACAATAATGCCCCTATGTGAAAGTGATGGGGTTTATTGTTGGTGGTTGACAAAGCAGGATAAAAAATGAACCTGTTGACCTTTTTCATAAAATAAATAAATCACTATGCTAAAACCAGAAAAATGGTGTGTGCCACCACTCAAAAAATTCACAAGCCATTCAAGATAAGAATTGCACAAAGAGCTACTACTAATAATTAGACCGTTGCTTCTCAACTTTGTCAGCTTGAAGATGTGAACCTCAGTGAGAATTGCTCACTCAGCATGCTAGCTGGGGAATTCTGGAATTGAAGTTGCCAAGGTTAAGAAACACCAAATTAGATAATGCTTGGAGACCAAATGGTAATACTATCTCTTTCCATCCACCCATCCCAATAAGATGCTGCCTTGAAATGATTCAGTTTTGATTTGATCTGAGGATCACTCAGAGAGAGACATGTCTGTCAATAAATATTCTCTTTCCATGGAGCTGTAGGCATATATCAAAATAATATGTTCTGATCTTATGTTGGAATGTTGGCTCACACAGCTTTGGATCAGGAACAACACTAACCTGCAAATGAAAGTAGTAATGATTTTTATTAGCACAAGAGCAAAGAAACATCTATAACCAAGCTATTTAAGTCCGTATCCTTATTGCAAATCAGGAACTTGAGATAAAGGTAGTGGGCATAATCCATTTCACTCCCAAACTCGTTTTGATATGAAATGGGTAGCAAATAAATTTAATTTCTTGAAGGCCTAGTAGTATACTTCACATGACCTTTTTTTTTTAGCTCTGAAGTTCAATTGTTCAAAAAGGATTTCTTAAACTATGCAGTGTCAGAGGTCACTAACAATTAAGCTTGGTGAAGCTCAAACTCTACCACTGACCCATATCATAGTCTCTATATTTCTCAATCACACTCAGAGTGACAACACATCCACTCTTCCTGACAATCAGGAAGATAATGAAACCCTAGATGAAGTATGGGACGATGAGTCCATTCCAGGGTTTCTTTGGAGCCACTGTTGATCGTGGACTCTGATGCACACTCAGCAGTTGTGCACTGTCTTCTCATATGCTTTTTGTTTCTTCTGACCTAAGGTCCAGTAAGGAATAGACCAGGGCTGGCGAACCTATGGCACAAGTGCCACAGGTGGCACTCAGAGCCCTCTCTCTGGGCACGTGCGCTGTCGCCCCAGCCCTGTCTCCCCCCGCAGCCGCCTCCTCACCAGTAGCCCCCCAGAGGAGAGTTGCCCCTTAGGTGGCCCGCATGGAGCAGCGCAGCCAAGGACATGGCAGCCGGGCAGTGGGGACAAGACTCCGCCCTTGCGCCCCATCATGCGCAGTTGATGCTGTGGGGTGCGGGCAGAGGGTGTGGCTGCCACGGCACTGCTGGGCTGCCTGGGTGATCTGCGGCGGGCCGTGAAGGTGGTGAATGGGCCAGACGGGGTGGAGCGGGCAGGATGGGGGTGAAGCGGGTTGGCGGGACAGGGTGGGGCCAGTTTTTGGGCACTTGGTCTCTAAAAGGTTCACCATCACTGGAATAGACCTTTCATTTGACCATGAGTCAACTCTTTGTTGTTCTATGGCTAGAAGATGTTGCTTCTGGGTCATTTCTATGCACCTTCCTTTCTACAGAAGGAGATAGCGCTACATAGATTTACTGCATAGCATTAGAGTTACTGAGTTCCCTAATTCACAATCTCTGGCTTTTCGTGTTTATTGTGTTACAAACTTGACTAAACCCATTCTCTCATTCAGCTTCTGGGAGCAGAACTGGAACCCTTCAAATACCGATCCCTTTGCCTTTGGTTAATATATATCTCTGTACACACTCACATAGACAAACAGGGCTACAACTTTTAATTACAATTTTAATGGCCAACTTGAAGCAGCTCTAAACCCCTGGGCCACTCCAACAGAATTAAAGTTGCTGTGGATCCTATAACTTTTAATGAAACAGAATTTGCCAATAAGAAATAAATGGTTATATTTTGCAGAAATGTGAAATTATTTCCTGAGGTCATTAATAAGATAGATCATTACACCGGAATATGTCCTTCTACTGAAAAAAAAACCAGGAAAAATAATAGCTACCTAAACACAGAAGATACTACTATGTGTTCTTTGTTTAATCCAATGCAAGCTTCCAAGTTAAATGATTCTGTAGAGATGTAGAATAAACATATTCACAGCAAACCTGGAAGGCATTTGAACACTAATAATGCGCTGTTGAGCTTTGCTACCATCTGCAACTATTGGCCTTAAAAATTGCTTTTCTCTTTCCTCCACCCACACTTAGCCTAGTATTGTGCATTCTTGGCTACAGGTCAAGCTAAGAACAGAGATAAAATTATCTATGATAGTAACATGTTCAAACTAACTCCTTCAGAACTGTAGCTCATTTCCTTGACATTGAAAGCTGTTATTTATTTATTTGCTTTTATTGTTGTTCTCACTTCAGTGTCAGTGTTTACTCTTGTGACACAAGCCTTCACCTCTGTGTTCATGCTGCAAGTGAAAAGCCCAAGCCATTTTCTTTTGTGTTATTATAAAAGAAAGGAAAGACTGGTGACTCATTCGCAAAACACAACCATTGAGATAGGTCCATGGTTGCCAATAACTTTGGCTGAAATAAATAGCCAATGTTTCATTGGGCACAGTGGGCAGAAATCCTGAGATATAGCTTCCTTTGAGTAAGGGTTGCCTCGCTTCCTAAGGTGGAGGTTTTATTGCAGTCAATGTTATGTGATTCTATGGTAGTCTGATGAGTCCCGTCACATGTGTAGAGAAGATAACATATGTTTCTTATTTGTATGAAATGTTTCTTCTATGGGATATGAATGAGCCACTGAATGCACATATTCCAATACAATAATTTGCTTCAAATGTTTTCAACTGCTATGCAACAATTATCCGATTCAACTGCTAGTATGGTGGCAAGACCAGTTTTAAAGTGTGACAGCCTACTAACAGTAGCTGGAGAGAAAGCAAAGTTAAAGTTCTGAGCTAGCAATATTAACAGAGCTAAAAAAAGGTGAAGAACCCTAAAGTAGCATATACCTGGCACCACAAAATAACTGATAGACCATGGTGGGATTCAGCCAGTTCGCACCGGTTCGGTTTCTTGAGTTCAGAGAATCGGCTGAACCCATGCTGCTTCTGGAAGTCTGTTCTAGGCCTGGGAGGCCTGGAGAAGGTTTCCCAGGCCTGGAACGGCCCACAGGAAGTGTGTGGATGTCACTTCTGGAAGTCCATTCTAGGCCTCGGAGGCCCAGGCTGAATCCACGCAGAGAACTGGTTGTTCAGGTATTTGAATCCCACCACTGTGATAGACCCAACTTTGAATGAGGTGATAAAATACATAGTCAGGTGCCAATAAAGGAGAATATTTGTAGCTTGGGGTTGAATTGAGGAGGTCCTTAGTGTTCTCTGAGCTTGGTTGTTTTCTTACAGGATGAGAACTGATGATGTTAGCTAGTTTGGGTAATGAAACATCTGCAAGAAAACAACCAAGCTCAGAGAGCACCAAGGACCCCACATAGTCGGGTACCGAGCAATGTCACAGAAGACCTCATCAGTCAGGTCCTACTCAGCCTGTTCTATACATCGAAGTTACAATATAATGCTGGGTAATATTTATAATAATCTGAGAAGCAGCAGAAAAACCAATGATTCTGTGAAACATTTCAAAGGGAGGCTTCAAAGACACCTGATTTGGTTTTTAGCTTTAAAGCAGATCCTCACTTCGGTTTGTGAACCTGCTTTGATGGAATGATTTGACTGAAGATTCATAAAATAGACGCTCCCTTTCAAAACTTGGCCCAGACTAATTTTTCCCCCCATATTTTATAAAACTTCTTGGAAGCGCTTTCTTGCTGCATTCTTGGTGCCATTTTAACTACAAAAAGATCCACATAAGGCAGGGGTCTTCAAACTTGGCCCTTTTATGACTTGCGGACTTCAACTCCCAGAATTCCTCAGCCAGGCACGCTGGCTGAGGAATTCTGGGAGTTGAAGTCCACAAGTCATAAAAGGGCCAAGTTTGAAGACCCCTGACATAAGGCAACGAAGTGTGTTGGTTTTATTGGGTGTTTCTTCTTCTTTTCTCACAATAGTCAGCTCTCCATTTAGATAGAGGCCAGAGTGGGGCACAAGATCCAGTCTCTCCATTTAATCCCCAGACTTGATTTGTGCTAAGAAAATCCTGCATCCCGGGGCAAAAAAATGCTATTTCCCTCCCCCCCCCAAGAAGTTTGGTTCTTGTACTTATATTTATTCTTGTATTGTTCTTGTTCTTGTATTTAAATTTAATGTCGGGCCACATCAATCTTCGGCAACCTGGTAGCCTCCTTAGATTTCTGGCTGTATTTTTGCATATTCAGGAATTGAAATCACACACCCCTAGGGATTAAGGGTGGCTGTGATATAAACCGAGCAGCAACAATAGATAAAAAAACATCTATAGATACTTCAAACTTTCTAGGAGCAAGGCCAAGGCACTTGTGGCAATAGAATTTTTGAGTGTTTTTATTTTGTTTTGTTTTGTTTTGTTTTTAACAGTAAAAGAGATTATTACAATCCATTAAACCCAATTTGGAATCTAAACAAAACAAAATGGAGAAAAGCTTTTTCCTGACAACTTCATTAAGCGGAGTACCTATTTCACACCAAAATATAGCTGGGATGCCATCTTCATCATTTTACCATTAAGATACAAAGAGGTTGCAGAGACGTGAAGTTCTACAATGGTGTTTTTATCCTTCAGACCTGCTGCTGATCCATGGCAGGAGAAATGAGCCCTTAGTAATTTCAAAATTACTCTGAGTAAAAGACAGTAACATATTCTTTCCAACCTCTTGCCAGGCATTTTGTTAAAAAAAAAAAAAAAGCAATCACCGTTTAAGCCATGGGCCTCGTAACAAAGAACTATATCCCCATTTCCCCATATACCCTAAAATAATTTCCTAGTTAATGTAACGTCTTTTATTGTAAAAGGAGAACACCCTCTTTCCCCTTCAGCATAATCCAGCTAATAGGGTCGCTCTTTGAGCTGGTTGTGGTTACCATGCCTTCCATCATGTAGAATCCTAACAACCATTATAATTTGTTTCTAAACAGATCAAGAGCTATTTACCAGCTCAATGTTTTGTGCACAGCTGGGTCCCTGGCAAATGTCCAATATCCATTAACATTTAAAAAATTAGTCCCATAATGCATCTTTTCCATGGCTTGAGGAGGATGCACACTGATACATGTTGGGAACCAATTATACTTACACCATCATTAGCCTGGTTGCATTCAACTGCTCTGTAAATGAGGACTAATTTAGTTGCCAAAATAGTCTATCTTGAAGGTTCACAATGACCTTAGACTGCAAGGGGTGAAAGAACACACAAAAAGAACACTCATTCCCCTTCCACTTTAGAAATGGAAGGATGTGAGTAAACATGTTTATTGCTGGCTTAATCATGGTGTGCTAGTCAAATGCCCACTGAAGGCAGGAAATGCATTGCCATAAAGATTAACTATAGCTGAGTAAAGGAGTTAGCCTTCCTCCCTCCCTCGCTCCCTCCCTCCCTCCCTCCCTCGCTCCCTCCCTCTCTTCTGGATCCAACTTTAGGTTTGCAGAAGACAGACCTTCTACCCCACAAGATTCTAATTAACGAGCCCCATTTGACCTGGGGCAAAAAGACACATATGTACTTATTCATAATGATATGGACACAACCAGTCTCCTTCTATTTCTATTTTTTTTTATCCTGACCAATCTGCAGAGACATAATCTGAGATCTCACTGCTGCATGCAACCTTCACAAAGTTCTTGACATGGCTCCCAGAAAATCTTCCAAGATGGCCACTTAACAGAAGATGGACATTCAGTACAGATGGAGAAATCATAATAATTGAATTTAATTGGGGTGTACAACCACAATTGAGTCCAAGATTTCTGTTGTTAAATGAAACTTTTGTTAAGTGACTTTCCCCCCCTTTTATGGCTTTTCTTGCTACAGTTGTTAAGCGAATCCCTGAAATTGTTAAGTAACATGGTTGTTAAGTTAATCTGGCTTCCCCATTGACTTTGCTTGTCAAAAGGTAACCGAAAGTGAGCATGTGACCCCATTTAGCATGTGACTAAATATGAGTCAGTTTCCAAGCATCTGAATTTTGATCACGTGACCATGGGGATGCTGTAATGATCATAAGGGTGAAAAACTGTCATAAGTTACTTTTTTTCAATCCTGTTGTAACTTCGAATGGTCACAAAATGAACTGTTGTAAGTCAAGGACCACCTATATTACCTTTTAGCTTTAATTGTCTTGACTGGGAGCAGCAGCTGGATTACAATGTCTGGGTTCAAAAGTTAAGCAAAACTGGACCTCTTTAGTACTTGGAATAAGGGGCTATGAGAAAATCCCAAGGCTATAAACTTAGCTTTGAAGATGGGGAGGGAGAGAATTGTGTTTTAATTTCTGTCAGAAAACTACAAACAGGACAAACACAACCCGCCAGGGAGTTTATCTTATTTTAATTAAATCAAATTTAAATTTTCTTTAGTTGTCTCATTTCAATTAAACCCCGTTTCATGTTCTCCTAGCCCCACCCTACCTTGTATCCTGTATGGGGCCTATATTTTTATGAAGCTTTTTTCTGTCTAGTCACTCTGATAGAACTATCAGCTGTGTATATGTACATGAAAAGGCATGCCCAATGACTGGGGAAGGTAGATCTGGTCCATATAAGGTCCCTTTTAACATTAGCTCCATGACAGAGAATTGGTTTTTTTTCCTGAATTCTACCTCACCCAATTACTGCCATCTCTTGTTCAGGAGAGGAATTGAAATAGTCTCCTCCAGCACTTCATTGGTGAAAAAATAACAACAACAATAATATAATAAAGTTGGAAGGGACCTTGGAGGTCATCTAGTCCAATTTCTAGCTCAGGCAGGAAACCCTATTTTAGAGACCGAGTGCCCAAATTGCAACCCAAAACCCACTTATGCATCGTCAGGTGCCGGGTGAGTGTGGCCCATTGGGTGGGCATGGCTGCAGTGGTAACGGCAGACTGGGTGGGACTAAAAAGTTCAATCAATCAATTCCAACTTTGCAAGATTTTTTTTCCCATAAGAAGTTGAAATTGACTGATTGATTGAACCTTCTCTTTTTTTTGCACACAACAGTGGAGGCCTAAAGCAAAAAGATTTTATAAAACCCAGCTGAAGGCCTAGGACTGGGGCGACAGCGCACGTGCCCACAGAGAGGGCTCTGAGTGCCGCCTCTGGCACCCGTGCCATAGGTTCGCCACCACCGCCCTATGCCATTTCAGACAAATGGCTGTCCAGTCTCTTCTTAAAAACTTCCAGTATTGGAGCATTCACAGCTTCTGGAGGCAGGTTGTTCCACTGATTAATTGTGCTGTCAGGAAATTTCTCCTTAGTTCTAGGTTGCTTCTATCTTTGATTGTTTTTGGTCCATTTCTTCTTGTCCTGCCTTCAGGTGCTTTGGAGAATAGCTTGACTCCCTCTTCCTTGTGGCAGCCCCTGAGATATTGGAACACTGCTATCATATCCCCCTCGTCCTTCTCTTCATTAAACTAGACATACCGAATTCCAGCAACCGTTCCTTATATGTTTTAGCTTCCAGTGCCCTAATCATCTTTGTTGCTCTTCTCTGTACTTTTTCTAGAGTTTCAACATCTTTTTTTACATTGTGGTGACCAAAACTGGATGCAATATTCCAAGTGTGGCCTTACCAAGACATTGTAAAGTGGTATTAACACTTCACATGATCTTGATTCTATCCCTATGTTAATGCAGCCTAGCTGTCATGGTTCTGACTAATGAAACACTTCAAAGAACTTCCAGGCCTTGTTTATCCTAAAAGCCTTTATTAACAGTGTAACAGATTGACGGCACATCATGGATGGATGCCAGAATCTGAATTTCTCCTGCTTGTGTCTAACTTTTCTTGTTAAACCCCTCCCTTATTTTGCAGTCATAAGTCACATCTTCCAATTAGCCCAGAGGGCAAAGATTCACTTCTGTTCCTTTTCCCCAGCTTTCCTTATAAATCTCCTCTCTTTCTCTGTCATCTGAATTAACTCTAAAAATACCAGACAGTTCTGCATATCTTGTCAAAGCAATAATATCCTATATTAATAGCGTTGACATCAGTACTGTGTTGGCTTTTTTGGCAGCTGCAGCACATTGCTGGCTCATATTTAAGTGATTGTCCACTAGGACTCTGAGATCCCTCTCACAGTTACTACTATTGAGCAAGGTACCACCTATATTATACCTGTGCATTTGGTTTTTCTTGCCTAAATGTAGAACCTTACTTTTTTCACCATTGAATTTTATTTTGTTAAATAGTGCCCAATGTTCAAGTCTGTCAAGATCGTCAAGATCCTTCTGTATTCTGGAGTATTGGCTACTTCTGCCAGCTTGGTGTCATCTGCAAATGTGATGAGTTCCCCATCTATCCCCTCATCCAAATCATTGATAAAGATGTTGAAGAGCACTGGGCCCAGAACAGCCCTGGGGCACCCCACTACACACTTCCCTCCATGTAGATGTAGTTCCACTGAGGACCACAGGCTGAGTACGACTGGTCAGCCAACTATGAATCCATCTGGTGGTGATGCTGTGTAACCCACATTTTTCTATCTTATCAAATAGTAGGTTGTGGTCTACTTTATGCCTTACTGAAGTCCAAGTAAATTATATCCACAGCATTCCTCTGGTCCACTAATTTTGTTACCTGGTCAAAGAATGCAATAAGATTTGTCTGGCATTATCTGTTTTTGACAAACCTATGTTGGCTTTTGGTAATGACTTTGTTTGCCTCTAGGTCAGTGGTTCTCAACTTTCCTAATGCCGCGACCCTTTACTACAGTTCCTCATGTTGTGATGACCCCCAACCATAAAATTATTTTCGTTGCTACTTCATAACTGTGATTTTGCTTAAGAACCATGTTACTAATTTAATCTCTCTCTCCCTCTTTCTTTCTCTCTCCCCCTCTCTCTCCCCCCTCTCTCTCCCTCTTTCTCTCTCCCTCTCTCTCTTTCTCTCCCTCTCTCTCTCTCTCTCCCTTCCTCTTTCTCCCTTTCTCTTTCTCCCTCTTTCTTTCTCCCTCTTTCTCCCTCTCTTTCTCTCTTCCTCTCTCTCCCCCCTCTCTCCCTTTCTCTCTCTCCCTCTTTTTCTCTCCCTCCCTCTCTTTCTCTCCCTCTCTCTCTCTACCTTCCTCTTCCTCTTTCTCCCTCTCTCTTTCTCCCTCTTTCTTTCTCCCTCTCTTTCTCTCCCTCTTTCTTTCTCTTTTCCTCTCTCTTTGTCTCTCTCTTTCTCTCTCTCCCTTTCTCTCTCTCCCTCTATTTCTCTTTCCCTCTCTCTCCCTCTTTCTCTCTCTCCCTCTCTTTCTCTCTCCCTCTCTTTCTTCTCTCCCTCTCTCTCTCCCTTCCTCTTTCTCTTTCTCCCTCTCTCTTTCTCCGTCCCTCTGACCTGTAACAACACAATGAGGGAGCCAACCAATCCCAGGATGTAGATTCTGACGGGCGGCCGGCCTGAGCCAAGAAGCCGGTGATCGCTTTGAGCCGCCACCACGGCCCGATGAGACCATGCTGCACCTGACAGGCAGCGCGTAATGGCCAATGAGTGCTGGGCAGGGGATGATGCTTGAGAGGTGGCTACTGAGTGTGCGGCACCATTGTGGCTGTCAAGCCCCGTGGGCTTGACATTCCTACGAGGGAAGGGGCCCACGCTGCCAACCGCCGAAGCATGCAGCCGGCCGCCAGAAATGCCACACAGGAAGAACAGCCTACTGGGTGGCGTGTGGGACTCCGGTGCACCCTAGGACGGCCCGCCAGCGCCTGGTTAGAGCAGTTGGCTGGCATTCCATTGTGGCTGGCTCCGGTGGGGTGGGGATTCCCTGGCATCATGGAACGCAGCGCGGCAACGTCACTGATAGGTGGGGCATCCTGAGGAGGCCGCTGGCACCTGGTTGAAGCAGCTGGCTAGCACTCCATTGTAGCCGGCTCTCCCGTTGGTGGCAGGGATCCCCCACAGTTTGCGGCTTCTGCTGCAGTGCCTGGATCGGTTTCCCAGCATGTGGGTGTTGGAATGTTCGATCGGTATCCTGGTTGAAAAGCCCTGGGATAGAGGAGCGGTGTCTCGGTTCCTAAGACCATCGGAAATATGTGTTTTCCGATGGTCTTAGGCGATCCCTGTGAAAAGGTTGTTCGACCCCAAAGGGGTCGCGACCCACAGGTTGAGAATCACTTCTCTAGGTGATTCATTGCTTGATTATCTTTTCAAGAATCTTCCCAGGTATTGAGGTCAGGCTGATAGGTCTGTAGTTTCCTGGATCCATTTTTCCCCCTTTTTTGAAGATGGGAACTACATCAGTTCTTTTCCAGTCCTCTGGTAGTTCCCCAGTGCTCCAGGATCTTTGAAAGATACAGTTTAGTGGTTCTGAGATCACATCTGCCAGTTCCTTCAGAACCTTGGGATGTAGACCATCTGGTTCTGGTGATCTGAACTCATCTAGCGTGGACAGGTGCTCTCTTACCATTTTCCTGCCTATTTTAACTTGTGTTTCTAATCTGTTTTTTACAGTACCATTTTTGTTAGGTTGGACTGTTTTTTCCCTTTGTGTAAATATGGATGCAAAAAATGAGTTGAGTAATTCTGCTTTCTCCCTGTTGCTTGTCACCACTTTCTCCCACTAATGAGTTAAATTGAAGTTAAATAGAGATCAACAACCTGAAGGTCCTTTGTTGTCACTTCTATTTGAAGTGACTGTCAGGATCTCATTGATGAAAGAGAGGACTACTAGAGAGATCTTTGTCCATGGTATCTTCAAATCTGTAATTGGTCCTTGGACATAGTTATGAAAAAATGCACGTTGGCTATTTCTGCAAATTATCCTGGTTTATATTGATCCAAAGAGATTAGCTTGCAATATTCCTATTCACCCTGAGGCAAAATAAGAGATCAGCATAAATATGGTAAAACCATGTAGGGTCTCATGAACTCCACAGTTTTTTTAAAGCAATATTCTGAAGAATAAAAAGAATTACTGTGAGTATGACAAAAGAAAAAATGCATCCCCTTTGCTTAATTATTTTGCCTCATACTATGAAATAGCTCCTTGGAGGTCAATTATATTTCTGTGATTTCTTGAAAGAAAAGAAAAATTGCCTTGATTTTCTGTTGAATGTAGAACTTGTGACACAGGATGTGTTTGATTTAAAAACAAGTTTCAGAAACATATTTTGTATTAGATCCATGATGAGTTCCCTCTAAACACAACATAATGACACATCTGATACAATTTCACATCACAAGCCTCAATATGGATCCCTCATCCCATTAGATTGGTGATTTCAAAATACAACGACAATAAAAACATTGCATTATTATATATGTTATTGGTATACATTACATCAGGATTTTAGAATAATTTCTTATTCAGCTCGAAAAAGCACGTTAATGTTTGGGTCTTAATGGAAAGGTAATAGAAACAAATATATGTGACAAAGGTGATAAACATTTCAGTGGTGCATGACCATGAAACTGAATAAACAATGGCACAACCTAACACTTTGCTTAGTTTTTACGTTGCCAATGAGTGTCATTTGAACAATCATCTTGTTGCTATTTATTTTTAAGAAACAATGACAGTAAGGGTATATGACCACTTAGATTTTCCTTTCCAAAATTGGGAGGAGGACTTTAGTAAGGATTGACAGGCTGATATAAGAAGCTGAGCAACGGACAGAAATGAGCCAACTACACCACTCTGTTGTCTGAAACCAATTAAATAGTCGCAACCAGGGACTACATTTAGCTTGGTCTTCTGGAAGGGAAGGTCTTCTGGGGGCATGATGGCTCAGTGGTTAATGACATTGAGCTTGTCAGCTGGAAAGCTGACAGTCCAGATTCGAGACCCAAACACCATGAAACAGGGTGAGTTCCTGTACCTTGCTCCAGCTCCTACCCACCCAGCAGTTCAAAAGCATTCAGATGAGAGTAGATTAAGAAGTATCACTTCGGTGGAAGGGTAACAGCATTCTAGGTGCCTTTGACATATAGCCACGCAGACCACATGACCAAGGAAATGTCATCAGACAACACTGGCACCCTTGGCCAAGAAACAGAGATGAGCATATCACTGGACAGGGAAACCTTTACTAATATTCAGACACATCTCAAAACCTTTATCTTTTTTTTCTGGGAATGAAGTGGCTCATGCCTTAAAGATACTATATCTTTAAGAGGATAGATACCTCTCCACATTTTGGCTCTACATGGGTAGCAGGATATATTTTTCATACAGCAGGATGTTCTGCTAAAAATCCATGCTCAAAATTGGAAGAGAACAAGGTGAACAGTGGTAGAGTTGTTGTTTTTTTAAATGCAAAACCACATATATTGACAATTACCAGACCAAACCACACATTAAACTGGAGCTCTACTGTGGTATTTGCACATCTCTGAATTTTGCAGCGCAGTCCTTAAGACACGCGTAGATTAGTGGGAAATGGGAACAAAAGAGCTTATCGTTGAAAAAAATAACAGGCCCAAATATGTGGCATTAATCAATGTGGCAAGCCAAAACAGCATCTAGAAGGAAAAATGTACTTTAATATAAGTGTAAGATTCTGTTACTTGGAAAAGAAGAAACTCCACAGAGACATGAACATGAGATATAAGACATTTAAGCTTGGAAACAATGTAAAGCAGAAAAAAACCCACATTGAAACTGAAAACTAAGCAGATGTTGATAATGGTGATTCTTGGGCCTCTTGTCAAGTGGAACTTACTGGAAAAGTGGGTATCTCCAGGCGTCTCTCTAAATGTGATCCCTACTTTTTACGGGGGGGGGCATAGTTAGAATTTGATTATGGGATCATGATAGGTGCATAGAAGGAAAATACAATTGTAATAGAGACTATGGGGAATCACAGAACCATTGAAACATTGATTCTTGAATTGTGTCAGATTTTAAAAAATGCATTGTAATAGGAATGGCATGACAAGTGAGATTACTCATATGCATATCTCTCTCTCTCTCTCTCTCTCTCTCTCTCTCTCTCTCTCTCTCTCTCTCTCTCTCTCTCTCTCTCTCTGTCTCTCTCTCTGTGGGGGTGTGGGTGTGGGTGTGGGTGCGCATAGATTTTTGAGGACATTATGACTACACCAGCACCAGATTCTGTAATATAATTATTTAGTATGAACAAGGAACTTAACATCTTGTAAGGGGAGCAAAACCGGCTAGCTTAGCGATTCCAGGCTCCTGTTGGGCCATGTTGGCTGCTGGAATTGGGCATCTGGAAAGCGTGGATTTGAAATGTCATCACTGGTTTAAGAATATCACATTATGCCCACAAGCAGATTGCTTATTCTTCAGTGATATCCTTTCTGGCTGTCAAATAATGCCTGGTTTTCAGACATCCAGAACTGATTGCCGAGCTTTCAACAATGGCATATTTCAGAAGAACGATGCCATTGAGCAGTGCAAGAGGAAAAAATGGACTTCTTCACATGTGAACGTTCAGGCTGTTTGATAAAAGAATGCAGAGGGACTGAAATATACAAGCCTTACTTATGCCTAAGAATTTCACATGTCCCAATGGTTGTACACACCTACTAAGGCATGCAAGAATTCTCTTTGTCTTTCTAATGAATATACTTTTTTTTTTAAAAAAAATGTAACTACCTCCATTGTTCAACAACTGGATGATGGAGCTGGGTTGGATGTGGAATGGATAGCTTGTAGTATATGGACTGTACATTCAACATAACACATTGTTATTTATTATTTACTTAAAGTAAATGTCTGTCATCCTTTATCATATAGAAATGTTTCTCATCTAATGATAATGACACCAAGAAATGAATCCTACACTTCTGTTTATTATTTCAGTGAAGAATAAATAAGACACAAAAATGAGAAAGAGAAGAAATAGCAATGAGATAAACAGTTCATCAGGGAAACGTAAAATAAATACACAAATAATGTATGCTGTAGGTTCTGAATTTATTTACAAATAACAAATACAGAATTACAGTTGTAGGTATAAATTTTAATGGCGTAATTATCATTATAGCTTTTGATAGGCTATTTATATTATTTTATAACTAGGCATGGCTTCAACATAACTTTGTATTTATTATCTATAAATGAATTGAGGACCTACGGCATATTATGTATTATGTTTGTTTTAGATTTTCTGCTTAAGCCTGAAACATGAAACATTGTTAAATATTTTTCTCCTTTACCTTGGGACTTCCTTTCATCTTATTTTCATTCATGTTGGGTTTCCTATTCAATGAATTTTGTAAACAACTAGAGTCCATTTTTAACAACTACTAAGTGACACCTAGGTTATTATTGCTATAATCACAAGAAAGTCATATACTGTATATGCCAGGGCTACAGTCCAGCTAAACTAGGTACAATCTAATTCCCACTGGGAATGAGTCCCATTGATTTCACCTGTTTAGCCATGACTAATAATGAAGTATTATAACTTTGATTGTATAGTACAATGAGTCCTCAGGTGGTTTGTATGATTTTGGCTTTCAGTAGTTGTTCTGGCTCAGCTACTATGTTTTAAAAAGTATGATTTATGGCTTATGATGTTATGTGAACTCAATTCATATGTATTTAGTCACCAATAAACCTCTCTATGGTCAGAGTTCACCCCTAATGCATATGCATAAGGTTGCAACCAAGTTCTCCATTACTGGCCACAAGACATAAATTAATAAAGGCTAACATGTTTCACTGGTTTCATTCATTTCAAAGGGACTTAGTCCTAACTAGGCTAAGGTTGAACTGGACTGTTTTTTCCAAGGGTTGCTATATCTATCTTCCTATAACCAAGCAAGTAAATAATGAAGATGCCTATCCCCATAATTCAATTTTTCACTCTTCAGTTCTGTAACAGAAATGGTACCAATTCCTAATCAGTTATAGCTCATAGTATCCATGAATGTCTGGGCCTTACATGCTCACACTTCAGAAGTGTTGAAAATTGTTTCACATCTGGAAAAGCTAAGACTTTATGCATTCCTCTCTGTAATTTAGAACTCCTGCTTTGCTGCTTCATTGTGCTGGACAGATGTTTGTGGAGGTGCTGAATGAAGAACCCCTGGAATGTGAGAACCCTCATTAAAAGCCATCAATCTTATGCTTAACCATGTTCCACAGAGTCCAACATAACGAAGACGAAGTTATACTCTACTTATACTCCATTTATACTCTACTAGCAATCATTGGAAGTTACAACAGCACTAAGAAAAGCGACTTAAAATTGGTCTTTGCACATATTATTGTCACAGCATCCTCATGGTCACATCTGGGTATTTGCATGTATTTATGATGGTTGCAGCATCAGATCAGGTGATCACCATTTGTGACTTTCCCAGCCCATTTCTGACAAGCAAAGCCAAGGGGGGGGGGGAAGCTGGATTTGCTTGATGACCATGTTGATGCACTTAATAACTGCTGTGTTTCACTTAGCAACCAGGGCAAACTTGTAAAACTGGGCATAACTCACTTTACAGCCACCTCGATAAGCATTGAAAATTCTGGTCCCAGTTGTAGTCCTAAGTGAAAGACTACCTTTATTTTCGTTGATCACAATCTAACTCAATAGACATCAACTTTCAGGGGTGCTGGAACATTTACTTCCTTCCAGAAAACAATCAAGAAGAGATGGAAGCCAAAAAGCGTCCCGTAGAACAACCCAAGAAGCGTGCAATGTAGATACAATGTATTGTACATTATGAGTGTGTGGGAAACAACCCTCGGACTGGTATTTCCATTTGCACTTTTTAATGACTGTTTCTCAACTGTCTGACTGAACTCAGAATCGCGAACATCAGCACCCAATGTGAACGACATTAAGAGTGCCAGGAGCCTCAGATGCACAGAAGAGAGAGGATCAGGAGGGCCATGCAATTGAAGTCAGGCCAGTTCATCTGGTCACTGTTCCATTCATAAAGCAAGAACAATAGTAGCGCCTCGTATGGAGTTGTGCAGTTCAGTGCATTTTGGATTCCAGTTGACATCCCCGTGTTGCTTGCAGCTAATTTGTCCCACGCTGCTGTGATTAGACTCCTGCTTCCAAGGTGGTGTATCAGTTCCCTGCTAATCAGAGGCTGGAGAAAGGCCCCGGTTTACCATTTGAGAAGCTCACACAGGCAGCTGGCGGACTCAGATCCCCACTGTCCCTTTGCAGCATAAGGGAATTCTTTGTAGTTTCTCAATACTGTAGTTGCAGAGTCCTTGATGGACAGCCGGTTAGCCACTTGAAAGCTGACCCTTGCATAATATACAATAAAGAACCAGAGTTCAATATGCTCACTGTGGGACTTTTTTTTTTTTTAAAAAAAGAATCCGAGTTCAGAGAGAGAGAGAGACCACATCTGCCATTCTCACACAGGGCCAGACTGCCCTAGAACTCTGCTCACTGATTCTGTAGCAGACACGTCTGGCTGAATGTCAGAGGTGATTAACAAGACAGGGGGGGGGGGGGAAGGAAACTCTTCTTCTAGTAGTAAGAAACAAGGCACGGTTGAAGTATGACCAGAGATGTAAAAAAAAAAAAATAATAATACATAAAAGAAATGAGACAGGTCAAAGCAACCTTGTTTCCAGCAGTGTTATCAAACCCAGTTCTTGGATTCCTGGGTGTTAAAGCAGAGAAGAAACCAGTGGGGAAGCTTCCCATCAATTTGCAAATAATTGCTTGAAAAAGAAATTTATTGGAAGTAAAGAAGTTAGTATCTGAAACCTTCTTGACCTTGGCTTGCTGCAGTGTTCCAAATTAAATTAATTTGATTTTTTTTAAAAAAAAATAAAAATACAGGAGTCATTTTAATCTCACAAATAGGAACACACTCCATTGTATTCAGTACGGTTTATTCCCTAATAAGTTCATTTGGGATTGTTCCTGCAGATTAGGAATCTACTAATTGGGACTACCCTATGAAGCTCTTGGATAAAAATTAGACACAATTATGTGAATTAACAGGAAACATCTCTTATCTCCACCTGCAGAAATTGACTTATGCCGATGTAGGATTGGCATTACATTTCTTAATGTTTAGGACATTGGAACTGCTGAGGAACTGTTCTGCAACTTTCAGCCCAAGATAAAAAGACCACAAAGAGAATTGTGGAATGCTGATGATGCTGAAGTTGCAAGGCAGGCTATTTCACATTGACAAGAACTTTTTCACACTGACAAGAACTTTCACTCGTTCTCCCTCCTTGCAGGCATGTCCAGGGCTGGTGGGATTAAACCAAAATCAAGATGCCAATCACAGTCACACAGATGTAGCCTCCCTGTATACAATGAAAAGGTGCAGAGTTTCCATTATGCAGTCAGGTCTTCCAACTCAACCCTTCTGACCACTGTCCTCCAAAGTCAAAGCTTGTGACAACACATCACATTGAATGGTGCATGTCTATGGAGAGTCTCAGATTAATGCCTTATATTTGATTTAGGGAAGTTCATATCTCAGTTTGGGTGGTGTTAGACCAGGGTCTTCAAACTTGGCCCTTTTATGACTTGTAGACGTCAACTCCCAGAATTCCTCAGCCAGGCACACAAGTCATAAAAGGGCCAAGTTTGAAGACCCCTGTGCTAGACTGATCTCTCTCTCTCTCAATACAATTTATGTGTTCCAGAGTAGCTCAGCACAAAGGAACATTGATCCTGCTATGACACCACTAATAAAAATTAAATGTAGATTTCTTAATGAACATCATTATACAAAACTGGTCCATAATCATTTTTAAGGAATATAAGTGGTTTTTGGCTGCAAGCCTGTGTGTTGTTTGAAGATAAGGCAGGCAGTCCTTTTCTTATCGTCACAATTGGGACCAGAATCTTTCAGGTTCTTAAGGGACAGTGTCCCAAGTAAGGAGTGTGGGGAGTGGGTTAGGGGGGACTTTGGGGGGGCTCCACTCATGCAGGCTATGCTTGGCCTTATGGTGCTATATCTCTGTTTTCTACTTGGATTTTGAATTCCCTTCATCTCTGGGAGGTAGCTGAAAAAGCTGCCTGCTGAAGAATTTCAGCTCCCTCATTGCACAGAAAGAAACTCCTTCAGCAGAGTGCAGTTATGCAGCTGAAATCTTCAGGATTTCAGCTTCCTTTCGGTATCTCGCTGAAGGAGTTCAGTTCCCTTCGTCAAGCCGTCCTTTTACCTAGCCCCTCCTCTCTCTCATCTATCTATCTATCTATCTATCTATCTATCTATCTATCTATCTATCTATCTATCTATCTATCTATCTATCTATCTATCTATCATCTATCTCAACACTGTGCAATTTCCAGCAGTGTTTTATAGAAGGGATAGCAAGGACTCCTGTACAATCCTGGATATTAGAGAGTGTCTTAGAATGAGAAACTCCATTATTACTTCAATGGCATCCATGGCATAGGGCAGTGACGGCAAACCTTTTAGAGACCAAGTGCCCAAACTGCAACCCAAAACCCAGTTATTTATCACAAAGTATTCAGCAATTTAACCTGAATACTGAAGTTTTAGTTTAGAAAAAACAACTCATACATTAACATCTTTTGTATTAAAAAAACAACACAATAACAAAGCTTTCAATGATATAAACAACTTTTTATTGAAAGGTAAAAGTTTGCATTTGGCATGCTTTTGAACAATTAATGTGATTTTTGCTGCTGTATGCATGCTGATAATTTGTCTAACCTTGGCTCATGCTTTGTAAGTTTGAAAGCAACACATGCAGCACTCAGGTCATGTGTTAGTCTGTTTCTGGTGTCAGATTTGATATAATTCAAAGCTGAAAACAGTTGCTCAAAAGCATAAGATGATCCAAACAAAGTAAGGAAAGCAATCCCAAGTGCTTTCATTGACTTAAAATTTGGCAGAGAATTCCACACTTTAAGGATTTCATTTTCAGAACTGTGCTGTCCTTTGTCATCCTTGTTTTTGCAGGATTGCTCTCAATAAGAGCAAGGTGTGCTTTGGCTCCATTTTCACCAGGAAGGGGCTTGGGAAATGGCTTTTTCCTGTGAAAACTTAGCCAAAGAGCGAGGCGAGCTCCCTCCAGAGACTTGTTTTGGCTAGGAAGGGGCTTGAGAAATGGCTTTTTCCTGCAAAAACATAGCCAAAGAGCAAGGCACGCATCCCCACAGAGAGGGCTCTGAGTGTCCCCTCTGGCACACGTGCCATAGGTTTGCCACCACTGGCATAGGGTAATGCATGATATGCTTCTGAAAACTGCTACCTCCTACTTACCTAAGGAGTTTGATGCTATTGGTAGTCCTTTCCTTTCCTTTCTTTTCCTTTCCTTTCCTTTCTTCCTTAGGTGCAATTAGGTGCAATTTTAAGCAGTAGAAAAAAATTATGAAAAATACTGTTCTCTCTCTTTCTGTCTGTCTCCTCTCTCTCTCTCTCTCTCTCTCTCTCACACACACACACACACACACACACACACACACACACACAGTGAGAGACACACATCTATCAATTTAATCTGTTATCTCTGTTTATCATCTATCACCTATCTTCTGCCTTTCCATTTGTGGTAGAGTTGTTTTAATGGACAAAAGTGTGAATCAGTTGAGAAACCATGTCAGCCTTTACACAGAATTCTTCAATCAGTTAACAATAAATAAATGATTCAAGTTTCCTGTTTAACTGCATTAAAGTTCTTCTAAGTATGTTGTTAAAATAGTACTGATAAGAAGAAGAATGATGAAATGGCACTAGTGATGATACTGCGGGGGGGGGGGGGGGGAGAGAAATCAAAGAATGGGGAAATGGCAGCTCTCTCACTTGATCCCAATATTGCCACTATTTCCATTTTGATGCAATTACTGCAGCATTTAGCTTCGCCTGCGGATTGTGTTTGTTCTTTGCCTGCCATTAAATATAAGTCTCATTAAGTTGAAATCTGACAAGTTCTGACTCCCCCAGATGAGAATTCTCTAGCTGTTGCTCTATTTGGATACACCATCAGGATGTAAAGCTTCAGCCAGATTTGAGAATATGCCCTGGCATAAAAATAATATCTTAATGGTTTCTCTCATCAGCTGTCTGGACGATTTAGAACTACATAAATCTTTGCCATCTCGGGAAAATTTAGCAACACAATGAAAAGAGAGAGAGAGAGAAGCTCCACATTAATCTATTTGCTTCCAAATCATTCAATGACCTGGCAGTGGATTGCTACAGCAAATTTGTGAGAATTGTGGGAAGGAAGGCAAGAAAGATTGGCTCTGTATTCTTCCCATTTCAGGCCAACTGCATTGAAATGTCAAGTGGAGCAAAGATCTTTTCTAATCAAACATGTTATTGTTTCTCTTGTGCTGTACTTTCTTCAGTAGGTGTGATGATACAGGTTGTACCCAAAGGTTTGTGCCAGAGGGAATTCAAGAGATTCTTGAGGGACAGAAGCATCACATAGTTGTTTCCCCTCTTCCCATCACCACCATTTCCTGTGCTTTACTTGGCATTGTAGTCATGGACTGGACTCAAGTTGGACTTTACACATTGTTTGCTAATAGGTTTTCCACCAGGATTAAAAGGTGTTACAAAACAGTGACATTTTTTTAATTTTTCCAGAAAAAGGAGCTGTCTGGATGCAATGGAAAGGCCTTTCCCCAACAGCTGCAGGGAATAGGGCCAGTGGTGAAGGATGTGAGGTGCGATACCTCAGATAGGTCTGGAGGGCTCCATATACAGGTAGTCCTCCACTTACAACAGTTCATTTAATGAAAAATGTGACTGATTAATGGGTTAATAGGTGATATGGGTAGCAAGCACAGCATGGAGATTTTTCTTCTCATGATGTTAACTAGGCCATGCTAGCAATTTCATAAAGGCCTTTTTTGTTCTTATTTTATTTATTTCATTTCATCTCATTTATTTATTTATTTTATTTCATTTCATTTATTTATTTATTTGCTGCCTAACTTGTCACATGATAAGTCTGGGCATCTTACAATATTAAAAGATAAAACTGTGTAATTTATAATAATACAAATACAATACGATAGAATTAACCTATCTAAATAGATGGAGGGAGGGAATATGATTAGAAGGGGAGGGGGTGAATCCAACCCCTCCCCTTGTCATCATCTGTCAACCTGCCCCCCCTCCCCATGTGAAACCCCTCTGTTGGGGCCCCAGGCCAACAGGTAGAGCCAAGTCTTTAAGCTGTTATGGAAGGTAAGAAGGATCAGAGCCGACCTCACTCCTGGGGGGGCAAGATGTTCCAAAGGGCACATTATCCAGTTTGAAAAAGAAATATTAAAGTACAAACTACCATAAAAGGGAAAAGATTCAAAGACCTTCATCCAATCAGTTTAATTGCTGACTTGTTCTCCTTTTTAGAGCCCTCACATAGCATCAGCTACTATTTCAAGAACAACTTTCTTTTATTGATTGACTGAAAATCTATCTAGGTTATCTTATAAGCTCCAAACTCTCCCAAGGCAACAGAGATATATGAAAGAAATTAAACATATGTTAAACTTTGTAGGAAAACATAATACCATCGTTTAAAGCAGAGCTTTTCGAGCTTTTCACCCATTGTACCACTTTTAGCATATGGCAACATCCAAGTACCTCCAGTCGCCTAGCAAGGTGTCAAAAACTTGATGACCAAAAAAAAAAAAAAAAGGAAAAAAGTGATGAAGTACAGGTAGTCCTCAACTTACAACAGTTCACTTAGTGACTGTTCAAAGTTACAATGGCACTGAAAAAAGTGCCCCCCCAAGCCACAGCCGAGCAAGACACCTGCCTGCCCACCCAGCGGTGCTCTTCCTCCTCTCCGAGGTTTTCATTGTTGTGAGCATTTTTGTTGAGGATTGGCAGCGGGGATGGGGTGGGGGGGTGTTTGGTTTTTATTTCCCCCATCTGCTGGGTGGTTGCAGCAGGTTTTGGTCACTTCACATGACCCTGGGACACTGTGACCGTCATAAATATGAATCAGTTGCCAAGCATCTGAATGTAAATCACAAGACCCTGGAGATGCTGCAACATTCCAGCTGATCGGCACTTCTCCTGGGCTCAGCAGAAGCACCAGGATCAGCTCTGAGCTCCAGCTGGAGCCTGGCACTGATCCTGATGCTTCCGCTGAGCCCTGACAGCCCTGCAGCTCCAGCCATCTCTCGCTCAGGCTTGTGCGGTGCTGCCACCGGTTCAGCTCATTCCCCTCCCCAACTACCACTTTTCTAGTATGGTCGCGTACCACCTGCCAGGTGCCAGTGTACCACAGGTGGTACCCGTACCACTGGTTGAAAAGCCCTGGTTTAAAGCAGCTCTTCAAAAAAACAACAACAACAGTAAAATCAACTCCAGTTCCCACAAGCAGCAGAGCAGTTTCAAATGAAGCTGAGAGATGCAAACAAATTGAAATGGGAGGAGAGGGGGTTATTAGGAAAAGACCTCACAAGCTCTGATTCATGCATTGATGTTTGCCTAAACAGTGAGCTCTGTGCTTGCACCTTTTCTCCCAGTTTCTCTCACCAGCAGAAAATGAAATAGAAATAGGGACATCTGTGCTGGAGCCTCCACAAAGAATCAAATAGGGGCACGAAAAGACACCCCAAGAGTTTGGATGAGATTTTAATTAATTCTGTTATCATTTTGATATGTTGTTGACTTTGCGGCTGTTTGAGGTTCTGATTGAGTTGTTTAAATGCCTGTTTAGTTCTGTTATTCATTCTGACAGGTCTTCTGAAGCTGGACCATAGTGTTGTGTGTGCCTGTGTGCCTGTGCCTGAGTTTGTGTGTTTGTGTGCAAAAGTGGTAGACTTCCCCCCCCCCAATATACATGTAGCACAGCAAAAGAGATGATCCTTGGAAAAATTAGCTCACTTCAAACACTCGGGGCTGAGAACAAGTTTTTGAGCTTAACAAAGTCGAAAATCTCATAAAGTCACAAGAAAGAATCAAGAAAATTGACCAGTGGAAAACATAGGCTGAACAAACCACAGCCAATATGAGCAGTTGACCTGGTGTTACATCTCACAGCAATCAATGCAAGTTTCATCAAAAGAATAAAATCGGTATTAAGGAACACTGGATTCTTTTCAATAGCTCATTTTAGAGTCAAAGTAAATATGAAGCTAATTATATAAATCCTATGAATATGATTGCTTTAAAAAACACACCTGTAAATAGCGGTGGGTGACGATACAAGTTGTACGCAAAGGTTTGTGCCAGAGGGATTTCAAGAGATTCTTGAGGGAAAGAAGCATCACATGCTTCCCTTCTTCCCATCACCACCATTTCCTGTACTTGGCATTGTAGTCATGGACTGGACTCAGGTTGGACTTTACACATTGTTTGCTAATAGGTTTTCCACCGGGATTAAAAGGTGTTATAAAACAGTGACATTTTTTTTAAGTTTTCCAGAAAAAGGAGCTGTCTGGATGCAGTGGAAAGGCCTTTCCCCAACAGCTGCAGGGAATAGGGCCAGTGGTGAAGGATGTGAGGTGCGGTACCTCAGATAGGTCTGGAGGTGACCCACCCATCTTATGAATATGATTGCTTTAAAAAACACACCTGTAAATAGCGGTGGGTGGGGAATAAGACCATAAGTTGTAAGGAAAAGAAGACTGACTGACTAAGATCATCTTGACCATGCAGAAAATTGTACCCCAAAACTGCTATTGGAAGAGAAATCCCTTTTTTGGCAGGTCATCCAAGCATGGGGAGCTTGGGCTGCCCTGACATTGTTACCTACATTTGACATTCATCTCATATTAGACTTGAATCCAAGATAAAGAGATGTCTAACAGGGAAAAAAGTGGTCCATTCATAAATGTTACCAGGGTTATATCAGATAAATTCATCAGGTAAATTCAAGAAAAATAATATTGGCATCGCAAGTGGTGTTTTTGATGGCCAAGTTCAAATAAAACTGATTTGCGGTAACACAAATTGAATGATATAGGCTATTCATTTCTGGAGAACAAATTCATAATTTGCTCATTCTTACCTATTGGATTTCAGCAAGTTTTTCCCATCTTTGTTTCATCAATAAATTGTCTAATCACCTCTCAACAGTCTTTTAGTTTGCAGCTCATTCTGAGCCACACAGTTATTTTCTTATCAAACATACTATTTGCAGGAAGGAATTTTGGTCAAAAAAATGTGGTGTGTGTGGACGTATGGGTGTGTACAAATTTACACATACCCTACAAGATCAAGAAAAATGAAGATTTCAAAATAATATACTTTTTTCTCACAATTAAGCCAGATGGATTATCTTTAGAACACAGTTAATCTAGGCCATAGAAAAATTGTTATCTTCTACAATTGTTTAAAAATCTATATTAATTACAGTTCTATCATCCTGACCTTTTCAATTTGCCTGGTTTTGTTCCCTTCCCTTCTTGGTCCACAAAAAGAAAATGATATTATCTTTAAAAACACTAGTTTCAATATTCTTAACTAGACAATTTACTGAGTTTTTCAGAAGAGGGCTGTTACTTCCCATGCTGCCTTGCGCTGCATAGTTCTTCTAAATCTAGGGAGACATGGCATGGAAAGGAAGCATTCATGTCACTGTGTATGGCTATCTTCCTTACAAACTGTTGCATTTCTGAGCAATGGCTTCAGCATTATTAATACAGATTAAAACGTCTGTTTTGTTAAAGCTCTGTCAGATGTCCTGTCAACTCCTGAGCTCAAACCAAGCATCAGTGTATATCACAGGGGACCTGACATATTCCTTGAATTGGGAAGGAGGTGTGTGTGGGGGGGGAGAAAAAGTCTCAAGAAAAAGCATTAAAATGGGGGGAACAGGTACAACTTATGAGAATTATACAAAATAAAGCAAACTGGCTTGACACAGACGATTGATTTGTTTTGGTCTTCAAGAGAACTGAAAATCAATGCAGTGATTCAGCAGGAAAAATCCTTATGTGAACTATTGTTGGTGTGGTTGCACATTTAGAACTTGGGAAACAATCCTAGAGTTTAAAGGGACCTTTAGAATATCAACTCCAACCCTACGCTCAATGTAGGAATCCAAACTAAAGCATCCCTGAAGGATGTTTGCCCAGCCATTTATAACACTCCCAGTTTATTAAGGTTTTTACATTATCAAAAAAAAAAAAAATGAGATTAGGTGATTCTGGCAAAACTAATTCTTGAAAAATCTATGTTATCTTTTGATAATGCTGATTTCTAACAGGTCAAAATCCCAAAGCAATGATGTCCTAGGCCAGGGGTTTTCAAACTTGGCCCTTTTATGACTTGTGGACTTCAACTCCCAGAATTCCTCAGCCAGGCATGGTGGCTGAGGAATTCAGGGAGTTGAAGTCCACAAGTCATAAAAGGGCCAAGTCTGAAGACACCTATCCTAGGCTGACCAGTTCATGTTTTTTATGGATCTTCTTTTTCGTCTTCTGAGAGATGGGAACAATATCTGCCTGCCTCCAATCATTTAACATATAAAGTTGCAACCGAATTTTCAGCAAGTTCCTTCAATGCTCTAGCATGCAACTCTTCTGGTCCTGGAGATTTAAATTTACTTAAAGTTACATAGATATTCCATAACATTAATTCCATCAGGCAGGGAGTACTCTCTTTGGTTTTCTTGCAGACATTTCATTACCCAAACTAGCTAGCATCATCAGTGCTGGGAGGGAGTGGGGTTTGCTCATGTTATATTCCCCTGACAGTGTTGGTGGAAATGGTCTTGGTGATCCTTTGATTGGTCTATTTACTGTTAGCTTGTTTAGCAGTTCCTTGATTGAGGTATTGTTTACTCCTTGATTGTTAGTCTGATGTTAATCTTGGTGTTAATCTCTGCTCATCTTTGTAACAACACAAAGATCACGGTCTCTTGACAGAAGTGATATGGGGAGTACCATTCATTGACAAGAAGAAGGTGTACAGTCCTCATAAACATACATACACTTCCTAATTTTCCTATGCTATGACAAATAGAATAATAAAATAAAGTGATAAATACTGTACAGCAAGCTTTCCTGTATTCTACTTCTACACCCTTGAGTTTATGAGGATTCACCACAGAGCTGAGGATTTGCAAGAACATAGACTTGCTTTGTGGGAAATATGGAGCTAAGAAATGGAAAAAGCTGAATGCTCACACATCTCCTTCTTTGTGTTACTTGATGAGATCACAGATGGAGCCAAGGTAAAGAAGGCTGGAGTTGATTGTAAGCATACCCAAGGGATATGCTCATTGAACACTTTTGTTGTATATTATTAATCCCAGCTTTTCTCTCTGTTTGAAAGATCATTTCCCTTCTGAACTCTAAGGGACTATGCAGATAGATTACTGACATAAATAACAATACATTTATTTGATTGCTTAAAAAAAATCTGTGCAACAAATCTATGCAGGTGATTTTATGCATCTAGCTGTTTTGAAGCATCAAGCTGCTGTTTGGGTCTATTCATGAAAGCTACCCAAACCATAAACATATCCACTCTCAGCTTCATCAACCTTGACATTTTTATAGAAATAGAGATAGATTCACAAGATCTTTGTCAGCTGGAATTTCTGCAGAGTGCCAGCTCTCATCACATGCAGGCAACATCTGCCAATCAACATGGAAGCTTGCATGCGACCCTCACATTGGGAAGTGCTCATGTGAATCCAGCCTTAGTAAAATAGCCTACATGTTGTTGGTTCCATTAATGCAATTGCTCACTAATCCAGCATTTAATGTTCTGGTGATGTGTGAAGGACATATCTTCACAAATCAGAACTCAACTCCAAAAATTAGGTGTCCATCCTGATCTTCCAGAATTTATTTTGGTATGTGTTTTTGATTTTGTACAACTGCCCACTTTATATTCACTTTGCAGATTTGAGAGACAGCACAACAATGTAGATTGTTCACAAAATATTGTGGCCTACTTAGATAGTAAACCAAAAAATAAAAATAAAAACCCATTTAGATCTGACATATGTTTTACTACCTATATTTTTCCTCTCATCATTCTCTTATTTAGCTTCTTTTTGATCAATGGAACTAAGATGTATTTTTTAATTAGAACATCACTATTATGGTTTTTCACAGTGCTCGCTCTCACCTTTATTTAACATCATATATTCTGCTGCAGCTGCTAATATGTAAAATTCTTTTGTAGCTGTCGGAATATTTCCTTTGACTGCCTTAAACAGCCATACATCCACTATCTCTTAAAATAATGGTAGCAGCCTAGAATCACACTTCTCATCACTTCTTTCTGTTATTGTAAGTTTCCCTTTAATTCTAAAAGACTTTCTTAAACCAATTGATGGAATCCCTCCCTGAAACTGTTTTAAATTCCCAATGTATTGTTTCAGATCATCCCAGACCAACGTCTGGATAGAAGGAGGTTTTGTTTTGGGGTCAAAAGTGCCTCTGTGGCACTTTGCTTAGGCGCTAATTCCATATTATGTAATTTATTTAGTGAGTCTTACAGAGAACAATATCTGTAATTTTCATAGTCCTGCATGCCCCAATAATAACAATATGGTGATTAATATTCACAATACTAATTAACCTGTCCCAAAGCTCACATTTTTGGTTTGGCTGAAATATTAGTTGCAAAAAATATAGCAGTTTTATGGACTGAACTTTAATGAGCTAAATTGAGAAATTCTGCATTTCCAATTTGTTTCTGCACTTTCAGTGGGAAAGATAACACATGACTAATATATTTACGGTATTTGCATGATGATGTTATTCCAAATGATGATGATATCATTTTGGTATCGTTTTGATTTGTTACAGAAGCTGCTGCAAAACGTTTGGAGCTTCCTAAGTTCACTTATCCACAAAAAACATACCGTAATAAATTATGACGAGAGGCGGTTGTGGTAGAACAGCTTACCTACCATAATTCAGGGGTGTCAAACTGCCGGCCCACAGGCCGGATGCGTCACGCTAAAACCGCACCCACCCCATTGCCGGCAATGGAGAAAAAGTTGTGATACGTTGCAACTTGCATGATGTCGCAAATTTGACACCTGTGTACTATATAGTTTCAATATGGGTAACTACTACATGCAGTTTATATGATATTATGAACCATTGACTCCCTAATGGCAAATCCAAATCTAATATATGGCTAGGTGACAGCATAGGAAGTATCAATTCTGAATATGTGCAGATGGCCCTGCTGTCTTTGGGCAGTTGCAGAGTCCTGGATGCAGGGTCATGAAAGGGCAGCAAGGAAAACACCCAATATCCTAACCCACCCAAGAATGTACAATGTCTTTAGGGAAATGCCCCAAAGGGACCATTTTTAGCTACTTCTGCTTTGGGAAGTATCTTCAGTGTGCCAGACTTACTGGGTGAAATCTTTATCTTATCTGTGTCAGCTTTGCTGGGTGGATCGCTTATGTAATCAGAAAGAATAAATACAAGGATTTCTTGTCGTTCAGGGCTTCTCTCTTTTAGAGGGGCCCGTCTTTGTTCAGCTGAATAAAAACGTAAAGCTTAAAGGCAGCTTCTGGTTTCCTGTATTTTTTTTAATCAAGCAAAACCTCAAAATCTGCACAGCATAGGCAGTATGATATATATATATATATATTTGTCCTACATACAAACACCCGCGAAAACCTCAGAAAACAAATATAGAACCTCTACAGGGAGGAAATCCACCATCTGACGAAAAACCTACATACAAACATCCACGAAAACCTCAGAAAACATACACACACACACACACACACACACACACACACAACCTCTGGCCATTTATCCACCCAATTCCCAGGATCTGGACACACTTGTCTCCATTGGAGATTGCTACCTGAAGAGGGAAAATAATAGTTCATGGCAGGATTGCTAGGTAGAAGTGGGAGCAAGTCTTCTCCTGCCTCTTTCAACCAGACTGCCTGGCTTCACTGCTTTCCTATTACTGTTAGTTGTTAGAAGGAATCATTGTGTAAACAGGACATTGTGAAAAAGGCACCTTTCCTGCTCTCAGTAATCCTGGGAGGATTGTATATATCTGGGTGTGACATGCCTCTCCTGAATCACAACTCAGCATAGGTACCATAAACTCTGGGTGAAGCTTTTCCAATGGTTTTCTTTTTCTTTTCTGTCTTCCAATTCCTGATACGACTTGACTGAAGGCAAAGGAATTGGATTTTTCTGCAATGTGCAATTACAATACAGGAACAGATTGTTGGATTGGACCAAAGACAAAATAGTCCATAGTTCTGTGTTCGAATGGGGCCAGGTCAACCTTGCTGGAAAATCCATAAGCAAAACCTGTATTGCATTGGACAGCAATGTGGTTCAGTTGTTGCTAAAGGAAGATGTTTTTATATTACATGTAGTATATACAAAAGCTTTTTCCCCAGGTAATATTTTTATTGGGTGTCTGGTGATTTTCAATCTTTTACCTCTTCTTTTCACAGCGGGCTGCTTTCGCCTTAAAATGTAAAACGTGTTTTAATATATTTTAATGTTTATATACTTCCCCTATAAGTTGCCTTATACACTGTATGGAAAGGGATAAAAAAAAGCTATTAAACAAATGTAACCAGGTTCTGCTGAAGCCAGTAGAGCAAGTCAGATTGTCAATAACTTAAGCCTCTTGCTTTCACCATGATACGCCGAGCAATTCAAGAGATGTTTACTTAGAAGTAGATCCCACTGTGTTCATTAACACTCTTGAGACATGGAGAAGTGCACATAAGACTGCAGTCTTAACTCTTAGCTGAAGCTGGAATGAAATCCATGGCTTTCAATATGCTATTTTATTTAAACAAGCAAATGGTCAGCTTCCACAGAGACATTTCTAAAAATCTTGACCATTAGCATAACTATTTACTGTATCTATTTAAGGATAAATAAGTATGAATAAAATGAATAAGTAGGTGAAATATACCGTATTTGGCTCTCAGGACTAGCATGTTCACACTAAAAATCCAGTTAAGTGTTAATTGGATTTTGTAGTTTTTTTTTTTTTTTTGCAAGCCCCTGATTTCTTCCTTTATTACTCTACTATAAAATCTGGGTTGGATTATTTGTGGGATCCTAAAATCCTGATTTCTATCAAGGACAGGATCTGCTGTAATCATTGCACAATATAGTTTTGCTTTGCCATCTGTTTTGCAGTATAAGGCCATTGATATACAATTGGCTCTGACTTAGAAACGTAGATGTCACCTGCAGCCATTGGTGGTGGCTCTTTCCATAGAGCAAGAATGGACAAGAAACAGACTAAGTGCTTTTCAGCCCTATTCTGGGAAGTCCAGAGCTTCCTAGAAACACAGCAATGACAAAGACCCAATTTAAATCCATCTATCTTTGTCTCTATCAACTCCACTTCTATCTTTTATATTATCTCTTTTTCTCATCTATCCATCATTTATAGATCATCTGTTGATCTATCTATCTATCTATCTATCTATCTATCTATCTATCTATCTATCTATCTATCATCCATCTATCAGTCATCTATCATCTATCTTTCACCTATCTTCTACTCATAAACTCCTTTTTTTAATGAAATAGCCTTTGTCCCACTTATGATTATTTTATTATGTCACTACTATAATTAAAAACCTATGTCCATAAATAGTATACCACAGAAATCAGGAACCAGATATTTCAAAAAGCTCTTGATTAGAAGAATAGCAGAGGCATACAAATTTACCCAGACCTTTAAAGGTAGCAATAAGAACATTTAGAGTTTTATCACAGAAAACCCTTGTCTCATAAAAAGGATTAAATAAGGGTTTAATGCTAGGAGAACTAGCAGACTTTCCAAATCTGCCAGGTCTCCTTATGTAATCTAACAGCACGCTGGAGGTGTACCAAAAAGACCACTGCAAAGTTTATAATGGGGAAAAGGACAGGGGGCGGGGGATAGATGGAGTGATGGATAAAAGTAGATATGAAGGAAGGTGGACTGAGCTGATTGAGATGTTTAAGGGAAAGCACATGCTTGTAGAAATGTGCCTTACCTGTAATGTGGAGCAATCTTCTTTCTCAACCTCAGCAACTTCAAGTTGTGTGGATTTCAACTTCCAGAATTCCCCAGCCAGCATGAAGGATGGAAGAAATATTGAGAATATGAATCTTTGATGATCTGTGGTAGAGCTTCAGAACCCTGAAGTTATTGCACCAATAACCAGTTTCCAGTGCTGTGAGTGGTTAAAAAGGAGAGCCCAGGAAATCAACATGTATTGTAAGCCATTCTGGAGGAGAATAACAGGCAGAGCTGGGTTTTTGTGTGTGGAGTTAAACACATCATCAGTTTAGAATCCTTGCATTGCCACTATGGATCCAAGTCTAGCTCCCTTGAATTCTGTTGATCTTTATCTAGTGCCAATTTAATGCTGACCATTAGTTAACTAGATTCTTGTGTATATGTTTGAATAATTCTTCTATGCTGCAACATTATCAATGATCCCGATTCTTTGCACCTGACTCATTCCCAACAAAATAAATACTTGTCTTTTGCTAGTGTAGACCAAGGGGAGAGGCATTTGTGTCTCCAAGTCTGCTCTCCACAAGGTCTAGGATTAAAAGTCTTCTATAAATGTACTTAGGATGTCAAAAAAGAATTAGATCATTCATCTCTATAATTATATCATCATATTCATTAGTCATTGTATTTGCCTTGGGATAAATGACAGTTGAACCCAGTGGCCAACTTTTAGATATTATTTGTTCCACAGCATGTCTTAGACCTGATAGCTATAAAGCAAAGCCACTACAATAATTTGCTTTTTCTTAAAATTGCACAGAATTCTATTTTATATAAGGAAATGTTGACCTCAACAGGTCAATAGTTCAAATTAATTACATTGCTAAAATCTGGTGTCTTCCAAATGGATCGCGGCTTCTTTCAACTAGCTAAAGACAAAGTATTTTAGGAATTGTAATTCCCAATATCTGGAAGATTATTAGAACCCCTGTTTTAAAGTATTCCCTTGAAGATTTTGTAGTATACAGGGTTTCTATTGCAGTAATGAAGAGTATCTTGATAGAAAGGCAAGCCAGAAGACAAAAAGCTAAACAACTATGCAAGTACATGTTACAAGACCAGTCTTTACGTGTAATGTGTGGCTGCACATGGGAATTAACCCTCAAAATTGCACGCAGGGATCTCAATACCAGTGAAAGGCTTGATGTTGCGTGGCCAAAGCACTGTTATGCACAGAACAATACCAAAGAGTGTGATGATTGTTTTTAAATCTCACCAGTTCTTCTTCTTCTTAATATTATATTATTGCAACATATTTTGTGAATCTGGTTTCTTCCTCACTTTAACATAAAATAAGTGGGAAACTCTTCAGTCAATAATAAGCATAAGAACTGGTTATTAAAGAGATAACATGTTGTGAAGTTTTTCATAAGCTCTGCCAGGAAGAGCAAATCTGTATCTTAGGTAAGAATCCAAGATAATCCTGTGAGACTCTATCAATGTATTATTTATTGTAGGACTCAAGACAAAAGTTTTGTTTAAATTGTGTTCTTTCCTTTACTTGAAATAATTCAGTTTAATTTAGTGGAAATGCAAAATTGAGTCATAAGGAAATCATATTATTCTAAAAATCTGTTTTCCTCCTTGTGTTTGATCCCCTCCCCAAGGTCAAGCAGAGCCCCATAATAAAAGAAAAGCTTCAGATGGTCAGCACTGGCAATTAGGAAGTATTCTGAAGGTCTCAGAAGAGGTATTTTTCTTACTAAACTTGCCTTAATGAAAATGATATGCTGCATAGCTGAAGTGTTAATTTATATCACTAGTCCATTTATAATATGCGATACATTAAATAATAAATATGCTGCCTCGGTTTTTTTCATGTCTTTTCTTTGAAGAATATCCCTGCATGGTTTTGTAGGAAGCTTAAGCAAAGAAAGAACTTCTAGAAGACTGAAATACATGCCTATTTTATGATGTTCCTGAGCTATTTTAGTCTGATTCACTGGAAAATATATTCAAAGAAATATAATGTACAACAACAGTAACAATAGTCAGCAATCTGACTGAATCATCTTCAGACATAAAAGCATGGAAATGATTGTAATTAAAAAAAAAGAGACATAGCAAAATTAATCATTTCTTTCAAAGGACAATCCTGAGTCATCCCATATTTTTGTTCATTTACTATAACTCGTGTGCTGCTTGGTCCCAAATAGCTTTGAGTGATCTACATCAAGCAACAAAAACATTAAAATAAAATCTTATTACTCTAACAAACAAATTGTCCCAAATGTTTTCCTGAAGATCCGTGTCATCAAGGTTTTTTTTTTCTTTCTTTTTGGGCTGAAGCCTCAAAGGTAGAGAATGGTCCAGATAACAGGGATCAAGCTCTTCTAGGACAATTTGCCATGGCCATCTCCCTGCAGCTAACCTGTCATCATGGTCATCTCACCAGAGCCATCTCACCACAGCCAACTTGTCACAGGACAACTCGCCATGGCCAACTTGCCGTGGCTCGTCGCCACAGACAATTCCACTCAGAATAACTCAACGTGATAAATGTTACCAACCACTGTTTCTTCGACATTATTTCCATGTTTGTCAATGGAAATAATATTGAGGAAATGGTGGCAGATAACATCATGTTGAGTTACCCACATGAAATTGTCCCATGGCGAGTTAGCCAAAGCAAGTTGTCCCATGGCAAGTTGGCTGTGGAGATATGGTTGTGGCAGTTTGGCAACAGTGAGATGGCCATGGCGACGTGGCCATGGCGAGTGTCCCATCCAGCCTAGGAAGGGAATACTCACTGAGAAAGCTTGATTGTGAGGTGCTTATGGATTTGGGGCTTTGAGAAAAGAAAGCCCTATCTGGAAAATATATTCAAAGAAACGTAATGTACAACAACAATAGATACTTTTGAAAGCCTTCTGATGAGGACCATGACAAGGTAGATGTCCCTGCTGAAATGAGACAGAGTTTATGGCTGAGATTGGCTGCTGGATGTTGGATTTGCTGCTGGCAAATTCTCTTTGGTGAAATGAGAGATTGTGAGATTGTCCACATTTACTCCAGATAACTATTCTTCATGAGGAGACACAGAAACCGATGAGTCGAGCAGCTGGGAGTCAAGGCATACCATTTACGCTCATAGACTTTATACAGGCTTTTATGGACAAAAAGCTCAACTGAGTCTCATTTCTTAATCACCCTTGGAATTATTTTTTTACTGTTTTGGAAATATTAAGACCCTTTGGAGTGATCAATCTGTATTGCATTCACTGAGTCTCCTTCTTAGGGAAATTTTAAATACAAATTTAAGAGAAAAATATATTTTTTAAAAATAAACAGCAAAAGGATGTTTAGAGTGTTTATACTGGAACGTTAAAAACATACCAAGGGTCCTAATATATTGTACATGCACACACACACATATTTATATACATTCATATATACAATAATAAAGGTCCTAAAACAGTGATGGCAAACCTTTTAGAGACCGAGTGCCCAAACTGCAACCCAAAAACCATTTATTTATTGCAAAGTGCCAGGGCCGCATCAGTATTGTGGTGCTCTCAGGAGGAGCGAGGGGGCTGGGTAGGCATGGCTGCTGGGTGGGCATAGCTGCGGTAGTCACAGCTGTGGTGGTCATGGCAGACTGGGTGGGCATGGCTGGGGTTGGGGGGTGGGGACTAGTCCCTCACCATCTCCAGGGCATCCCCAGGGGGGCAATGCCGCTTGCTCGCTCACTTCCTGCCCCGTCACTTCCAAATGCCACATGCTCACCACTCTGGCAAACTCTGCTGGTGCGATGGCGCGCGTGCCCACAGAGAGGGCTCTGAGTGCCGCCTCTGGCACATATGCCATAGGTTCGCCACCACTATCCTGAAACATTAAAGTTATAAAATAGAAGTGCTAAGAACAGTCAACTAACCAAACATCTTAGAGAAAAGATGGAATCATTGATGAGCTAATAGTCTTCTTAAACAATTGTCTGAAGTAATTTTCAGAAGTGAATAGGAAGCAGCTGATTGAAGTCGAGGAGCAAAGCTTTCTTTAATTCTAGTCCTCTGGTAGAAAAATATCTGCATTCCTTTATCCTCCTTACCTTACAGAAATGGGAAGCTGTTTACAGGTTCTCTTAGGAGCTTCACATTGAATGGGTTGGATGGAGAAGGCAAATTCAGAGATACTGAGTGCTAAGACACATGTGTCCAAATGTCAAAAAACACTCAAAGTTCAGAGGAAGTCTGTGCAAAGTCTGGGACACATATGTGACATGCTTGTGTCATCAATGTGTGTTCAAAAGACAAGCCACGGTATTCTGGATTAATTGCAGCTTCTGTGTAGTTCTCAGGGACAGTCCCAAACAGCTTGCAATAGAGTAGTCTAGATGGGTGATAATAAGAACACGAGTCACTGTTGCAAACCTGTTCCAGTTAAAGATGCAACTGGGCACTAGTTGAAGGCCACCCAAAGCTCTCCCTGGACACAGTTTCCATTTGCCCAGTAGTTGCAAGTGTAGCAGAAGCTCTAAATTAAAAGCAGGCCAACCTAATCAAGAGATACAATTAGTGAGGTCAGGAATCTGTAGTAGACAGGCAACAACATCATTTTGCTATAATTCAACTTCAGACTATTTTGTCTCATCTAAACCCTCACAGCTTGCAGACACCAGGTCAAGACTTTGGCAGTGTCTCTTGCTGCAGACAAGCTATTTAGTCTCAGACCCAATGCCTGGGCACCCAAATCTCACACATAAGCTTCGTGGAAGGATTTCACAAATAGAAGGATTTCAACTAGATCAGGCATTTGATTTTCTTTACAACTTGATAATGAACCACATTGTAAGAGTAAACAGGGCTGAAACAGGATGATGGGCATAACTTTGCCAGGAAGGTTCCCATAGAGAAGCTTTCTCTGAGTGTCTTCTAGAGGTGTTAAAATATCTTTACTCCAAACTAGTAATTTGCAAGCTAATTGGCAGTGATGGGTGTTGTACCCAATGTATTCAGAGGGCACTAAATCGATCTAAGGCAGTGTTTCTCAACCTTGACAATTTTAAGGCATGTGGATTTCAACTCCCAGAATTCCACAGCCAGCAATGCTGGCTGTGGAATTCTAGGAGTTGAAGTCCACATGCCTTAAAATTGTCAAGGTTGAGAAACACTGATCTAAGGAATGCAATCTGTGCACATGTACTATATTTTGTATATGGGTCTTTGTAACAGGTATATTCTCTCTAACACATGCCCTCAGAGTTATCTTTACGAACTGAATGAATGGATCTTCTTTAACATGACTCATTGGAGGACTGCAATCCTTTCAGTTCTGTGAAAAAGTTATTCCTAGCTATGAGTAACTTATTGTAGGAGAAAAGTAGGCAGAGCCTAGGAGTGGAGTCAAGAGAGGATACAGTTAGAATTCTTACGTATCCATAAATCACTCCAAATTCAACTCATCTTGTATTCCATTAACTCTTATCTAATGCCAATTTAGTGCAGTTAGTTGACTAGATTCTTCTGTATAAGCTTGAGCAATAAATCTTCTGAAATGGAAATTACATGTTAGCCAGATTCTTTGCACCTGACACTTATATCACTTTTTAAAAATATAAATGCTTTAATTAAAGTTTTACAAAAAGATGTAGAATATATCATATTTAGCATAGATATTCCATAAGACCTTTGACAAGTGTGTGTTCCCACAAATAAGACCCTGGTATTTTAATTTTAAAAGTGAAAACAGATGTTTGATACTTCCCTGTTGTGTCAGACTGCTGGGCATACAGTATATGTAATTGAAACGTATCCTAATGCCTGCCCTTCTAAAGTTGAATTAGAAAGGAAAAGGTTAATTTATAAATTAAAGCAACTTGGAATTAAGGAGAAACTTCCTAACAGTAAACAATTAACAGTGGAACAGCTTGCCATTAGAAGTTGTGAGTACTTCATCCCTGGAGATTTTTAAGAAGAGACTGGACAGTCGCATGTCTGACTGTCCAGTCAGCGGTGCTGGCTCAGGAATTCTGGGAGTTGAAGTCCACGAGTCATAAAAGAGCCAAGGTTGCCTACCCCTGGTATAGGGTCTCAGGCTTGAGCAGGGGATTGGACTATAAGACCTCCAAGGTCCCTTCCAGCTCTATTCTAATTAAATAATGAATAATCTATGAAAAGACATGTTCAGTAAACATTTCTCTAACAAGGATGACATCAGAAAAAATAAGTATTTTTATGACTATACTGGGATAGGATTCACTGACTTCTTGTTGAATCAAGTGATAAGACATAATGCTAAACTCCAACAAAAACTCTCTCTAAACCAGTGGTTCTCAACCTTTTTAATGCCGCGACCCCCAACCAGTTGTAAGTTGAGGACTACTCAACCGGTCGTAAGTCAAGGACTACTCAACTGGTGCAGCACCATTTGCAGAATGGGACTTTTGGCGGGCTCAGCAGGGCAGAGACAGCCTGGACAATTCCTATTGGCTTTTGAAAGCCAATAGAATTAAACTCTATTCAAGAGAGTCTATTCTATTGGCTTTCAAAAGCCAATAGAATAAAAGGGAGTAGCACAGCTAAGGAAAAGGGGAAAAAATGGCGGACTTCGTTGTTTGGTGACCCCTGTGAAATGGTCATTCTACCCCAAATGGAGTCCCGACCCACTGGTGGAGAACCACTGGTCTAAACTGTCAAAATGTAAACAAAAAGACGGAACTTATCTTGAGACAGTTTGTGAGTCAATTGGTCCTGTTTCTCTCAAGAAGAATGTTTATTAAATACTGTTCCTTTCCCTTTAGAAAAGTACCTTAAGCATTTTTTTTAAAAGATAGTCATAAAAACAAGCTAAGAACAAATGAAAATTCTTTTGGGGCAGCAGGAATGACACAGACGCAAACAGCCACTGATTTATCTTTTCTGAAATAAAAATAATAATATTTGCCACACCGACACATACATGTAGTATCAGCACAAATCAGATGCTTAAGGTCTCCCTACTTCTTGTCTAGCCCTTAATCAATGACTATTTTCTCTCATCTCTCTCTCTTTCTCTCTCTCTCTCTGTGTCTTTCTCTCTCTCTGTCTCTCTCTCACACACACAGACACAAACACAGACACAAACACACATAGAGAGAATATCATATTGGTACTTGTAATTCTTGCTTATGGGGTCTGTTCATTTGTTTTGGCATCACTTTGGCTCTTAAGCGTTGTATTAAAAGGTTTTACCAGTGCAGGTTAGCATATCTCTTCGTTTGTTTTATTTAAATATCTATAAACCATTTGAAAGGGAGAGAGTTAGCTAAAACCACCCCAAAATGAAATCTAATAATAAAATAACTCTTGAAAACAAGTGTAATAGGATAGCTGACTCATGTTGGGCAAACAGAATTATTTTAACCTTGAGTCAAAATGATAACTATACTTTTTTTTTTTAATCAGGAAGGAAGTGTTCCAGGCCACCTCTTAAGATCCTCTTCCACAGATCACCCCACAAAAACAGGATAGGTTAATGAGAGGTCTACCTTCAGATATTTGTGCTATAAAGCAGCGATCCCTAATTTTTCCAGCTTCATGGACCAGCAGGGGGGAGAGGAAATGGTTCTGCGCTAGCAATGCTGAGCATATTTGCACGTGCAGCTCCATTTGTGCAAGTATTTGTGCACCCACAGCTCACACAAATGGAGTTGCACGCACACTTACCCATTGCTTAGGCAAGTGGAGCTATGCATGCACACACACTCTCCCACCGTCTCTGAGGCTCCGTTCCAAATAGGCCATGACCCAGATTCTGGCCGCAGCCCAGAGGTTGGGGACCCCTGCTATAAAGCATCAGTAATTGGTCAGCACTAAATAGGCCACTGCTGGAATCACAGGACTCCAGTAAGCTTTACCAGCTAAATGTTGTAGCTGATGTTTCGAAGATACCTTACACACTCATCACACGAAAAGGTCATGCAGTTTGGATGCTTTCATCATTATAGCTCAAAAATTATATTGGAATGGTGTGCCTGAAAGAGCTGTTGCTTTTCACAGCCACCTCATCCTAATCTTTCAGCTCTTGGCTCACTGGTTGGCCACACTGCCTTCAAATGGCATAATGACAGGAAGGGATCATTTACCCTTAACTAATTAGCAGGGTAATTTGGCATTCACTGTTCATATCGCATCTAGCATTCATACACACCGCTAGACACAGGAGTCCCAAATGGCACCCCTGAAGTTTGAGAGCTGTTGAAGGAATATATGTTTGTCTCTGAATGCATCAGCCATAAGATTCCAGTCAAGTTTTCAGCTCTGGAATGGAGGCATTCCCAAATGCAGAGAAAGAGCTATTTTGGGCCATATGTACAAAAATGGAACTTGCCACGAAAATATATGTAAAGAGGTCTGGGATGGGGTGTTTTATTTTTGCACAAAGGATACAATTAAATGGTCAAGTTTCGTGCCTACTAAATAAAGCCCGTGTAACTGAATGAATCAGTACCGCAGAAAGGCAAATGAACAAACAGTGCTTGATTTAAATTTGTAGCTACACAGCTTTAAGTGCTGTAATGATGGAGAACTGTGCCACACAACTCATTAACCCATTTGTAAATAGAAGCGTCTTATTGGGCTTGTGTCTGGAATTGTAATGAAAAGCAGAGAAGTGCTCTCTGGTAAGAGGAACTTAGTTAATGCAATCCTTTATGGAAGCATAAGGATACATTCGGAGTCCATAAGTGAATGATTAAAGAACTACGGTGAACAGCTTTACAATATTAATGCATTGATCTTATTTTACTGCTTAGAAAACTCCCTATTTTGGTATTCTGCTTATTCATCTGCCCCTTTTCTGGCTAGACCAGCTTTCTGCATTGCAATGCTTTCTAGATACATGATATTTCAACTCCCATAATACCCAGCCAGCATGGTTATTATTTCTGCATTGTAGTTCTGCATGCTGTTCCTTATGGTTCTCTACTCCATATTTTCCTAGCGCTTTAAATTCCCCCCCCTCAATAGCATGGCATTGTAACTTTATGTCTTCCCACCTCATCAATCAAGAGTGTCCATTTTAATGGTTCTGTAATGCTACAGTTATTTATTGGGCCCATGTCTCTTTACTCAAGAGGATCACGGCAGCATACACTAAATTGGATCTCTTTACTGCTTGAAGTAGGTTAACCAAGCAGAATTTTAACTCAGCTTTTACACTTGCCCCAAATCCCAGTGTAAAATTCTATCCAACATCTCATATAGTCCAGCATTTTGGTAGCATATCCCCAGAAATCTTGTCATGAAAAAAGCATAGCATCCTTGAACTTTTCAGTGGGGATGTTGCTGAGTTCTGTAACCAATGAGATTCAGAAGTGAAGGGGTCGGACCGAGACTAAGAATTCCTGGGGCAAATTTCAAGTTAACTATGTAATTGCCAGGGTGTTCGTGGGATAGCCATACTCTCTCAGGAAAATCCAATTCACAGCTAGTTGTTATGTGGATTAAAATTAGAGGGCTGACATCAGAATCAATATAAGAGAATTTTGGGAGCTCAGGACTGAACTGTGGGGTCTTTGGTCTCTCTGAACTTGATTGTTTCCTTGAAGACATTTCATTTCCCTACTAGGTAACATCATCAGTGTTAGCTGGTGATGCATTGATGATGTTACCTCGGTGGTTGATGAAACATCTGCAAAGAAACAACCAAGTTCAGAGAGCACCAGGGACCCCATAGCTGACATTAGTGGCTATGGAGAGGTCAAGGGTAGAAATGACAAAATGTTGGTTGAGATGTTCCAATGCAAACTCCACCCTTAATATATGTGGATATGATGTCATGACACAAGTACAAAAGACTGCTTTGCATTTAGCAAAATTTGCATTGCAACATCATGACATATTTCATTATTTTGACATCACCATTGTTAGGAAATACACTCTATGAGGGCGGCCATAACCTTTCTGCCTTCATATTAATTAATGATTTTCCCCCCAAACAATTGTTTAAAACTATTAAACATCAGTAGGAAGCATTGCCATTTCATGTATCAAAGATTCCACCATTCTTCCTCCTACTTATAAAACTGTTACGTGGAGCTCAGTGCTGATGCCATTTTGCTGGATTTCATTCAAAGTGAATCCACTTGTGGGGAGCCCACTTTCATACACTGCTGCCTGTTATTGCCAATTCACCAGCCCTTACTCAATATACAAGTGCAACTTTTTCCACTCCCTTTGCATCTTCCTCCTGGACAGATGCACTATAGGAGGAGAGACAAAGCCTTGGGGGCAGAGTCAAGACAGGAATCAGCCTAGAGTCATTACATTCCACAAGTGGTCCAAGTCAACACAAACTCTTTCTAGTGCCAATTTAGTGCTGACTGTTGGTTGATAGATTCTTATGTATAGGCATCAGCAATAAATCAGCTTGAGTAGAACTTAACATGTGGTCCGGATTCTTTGCGCCTGATGTGTACAGATTGGGTCTATATAGATGAAACAAGAAAATGAGAGGTGGAAGCAGGATATTTGTAACCCACCAATGGGTTTTCCCTAATTTGACTAGGAAAAGAAAGACTAATTATGGATTTTTTTTTTAATTGGCAACATTGGAAATATCTATCTTTATATGCTATACACACAACTACTGTATAAAAAACACTATCTTCATTCTTTAACAGTTGGAAGAGTTACAAAATATAATTGTTTAGGAGATACATTACCTCTATGTGTTAAGAGTGTCAGAGCTGAGGCTGAACTTCTAGCTGAAATGTATAAAATACTTAACTGTTCTTTGACATGAAACTCAATCAAGTATTGTTGTTATCCCAGATCAATCCACTGCTGGTTGAAAAATCTCTACCAGAGTCTATCATGCTGGTCCAATGTGAGTTGATATTTTTGTATTTGAGTCAAAGGCTGAAAGAGATTGATTGGCCCAAGACACCCAGCTAGGCTTCCATTTCTAAGAACAAGCCTTCCTTCAATTACTCCAGCATCTTAACCACAACACCATACTGGTTTTCATAAACATTCACTATATGATATTAGTGTTCTACTATTTCAAATTACTGACAAGTAGGCAGCGTACAAATAATTGTAGTAAATATATGAAGAAACACAATGAAATAAATATATTCATTAGCTGACCAGACAATTGCTATAGTAGAATCTGTTTTTTAAGTGTTAAGTTATGCATGCTGATCATTATAGTGCAGCTTGGTATATTACAATGTCAACCAGATCTGATGAGAAATGCTAGCTTTTCAAAAGATATCACATCTGAAATAAAGAATACTGATTTTTTTTCTCCACTTACCAGAAACTAAGAAGTTTTGCAAGCTTCCAAAATATAAATGGTCCATCTTTCTATTGTGAGCTGGAAGACTACATTTGTGAATTGACTTCAAGGTAATGCCATGTGAGACAGTGAATATGTGCTGATCTTCTATATTTATTTATTTGTTATTTACATGTGTATGCCTCCCAACTACACACAACTCTAAGTAGCTCCAATTTAATTTCCTCTTCCCTGTTTAAAAGTTGTGTGAATATACAGTAGGTGTTACTAATTGAGCGATACATATGCATATAGGTAGTCCTCAACTTATGACAACTGAGTCCAAAGTTTCTGCTTTTAAGCAAGACAATTGTTTAGTGAATTTACCCCATTTTACAACTTTTCCTGCCACTGTTAATTGAATCACTGCAGTTATTAAGTTAGCAACACGGTTATTAAGGGGAATCTGGCTTCCCCATTGATTTTCAGAAGGTCAGAAAAGGTGATCAGATGACTGTAGGACACTGAAGATGTCATAAATATGAGTCAGTTGCCCAGCTTCTGAATGTTGATCACATGATGATGGGGATTCTGCAGTAGTTGTGTGACAAACAGTCATAAGTCACTTTTTTCAGCGCCATAGTAACGTCGAATGCAATGGTGGGATTCAGCCGGTTCGCACCACTTCGGCAGAACCAGTAGCTAATTTTTTGTTGCCCAGGCCCAGAATGGATTTCCAGAAGCAGCATCCACACAGAGAACCGGTTGTTCACATATTAATCCCACCACTGGTCGAACGGTCACTAAATGGACTGTTCTAAGTTGAGGTCTACCTGAATATGATTTCAGATGGGGCTGTGGAGAGGAATTCAAGAAATTTGACTGCTGAATGTTTTAATCTAAAGAAGAATTTTGGAAGCAGGGAACGTTTTAGTATTCTACCTCAATCATTTGGCGCCAGTGAAACACACAACTAAAACAAACCAGTTTCAGCCTTCTGCATGAAAACAACAAAATGTTTCCCCCCCCCCCAGATTTCATTTTGCTTTGCAGTCTAATTAGGCAGCTACTTGATGATGGGACATCAGGGTACCACCTGGAGTTTGTGATAGCACTAACTTATGAGTTGCTGTAGCATTTAACTGAGTTTCAATCGCCACACTTTACTTTTGGCAGTGGGATCACTCCCACTGGATTTTATAATTCCCAGAAGGTTTCTGATGGCCAAAGTAGGCCATCTGTAAACACTTAGTGGTAGTGAAGTAACTAAATAGATATATAAAGAAGACGTGTGTTTGTTTGTTTCTTTGTCTGTGTGTGTGTCTGTAAGGAAAGAGAGAAAAGGCAAAAACCAGCCACAGATTAAATGCTGAATAAAATCTGATTGGTTTCAATGAGAATAACTTAAACATGTATTTAATCCTCCCACTGAATTCATTTTATGTGAGTATTTGCACTGTTACTCCCAAACAAATCCTACTGTACAGTATTAAATGACACTTGCTCTCAGACTCCCTATTGAGTTTCACATAGGATTACAGTCTCAGCTGTAAATCCTAAGCAAAATTAGTGACCGTTTTCCTGAGGCTAGTCTGTGTCTCTTCCCTTCAGTCAAAGATGTTGAGATAGATTTGATGGCTTGCTTGTTGAAATGTGTTAGTCACATCCCAAACATTACAGTCCTGCAGAATATAAAATGATCTTATTTTAGGATTAGCTTATTTATTTATTTTTTTACTGCTGATGGTTTTAATTGGGGGCTGTTTATCACAGCAGGCTACTTCAAGCTGAAGAACCCTATAAATATAAAAGAAATCATCATTTTCAGATGAGGTGTATTTCACAACACCCCCTTCCTTTTAAATATTATGTGTCTCCATAGTGATGTCATCCTGAGCTAAGCTATCTAAGTGGCAACATGACCATCTCTGCTTAGACAATTTGAATAGGAGAGATTTCCCTCACAAAAAAGGGAGAAAAAAAAGTTTGATATTATTCTTGTTGCTTGGGTATTCTGGAAGTTACAGTCTATCACATCTGGAAGATGTCAGGTTCAAAAAAAACTGCTAATAGGATATAATACTACATAGTACATGCTGATGGCAAGCAAAAATTACCTGGATAAGATACAGGTAATTCTTGACTTACAACCATTTGTTTAGTTACTATTTGAAGTTACAACGGCACTGAAAAAGTGATTTATGACAATTGTTCACACACACAACAATTGCAGGTCCCCCATGATCAAAAGTCAGATGCTTGGCAACTGGCTCATATTTATGATGATTGCAAACATTAACAACCTGTGTTAGGTTGATGACAATCTTGATATCTGAAAATCCAAGAGATCTATAAGCTCTAGTAATAAAAGTCAAGGAGCACCGTGAAAAAAATGAGACTAAAATTAAATATAAAGATCAAACTAATGACAACAGGAAGAACAACCAGCCTTAGAATGAAGATATTGAAGTACCAATGAAAGTAGCTCAGGATTGAAATGAGGGGTCCTTGGTGCTCTCTGAGCTTGCTTGTTTTCTTGCAGACGTTTTATTAGATATTGTACCGGTAAATAACTGATGCCTTTAAGGATTAACGGTCAAAAGTAAAGGAACAAGTAGTCATGAAATATGTTGCAGATTAGGGCTTAGTGCGGGGGTCCTCAACCCCAAGGCTGCGGCCCTCTATTGGGCTGCAGCTCGTTCAGAACTGGGCTGCAGAAGTGGAGGATGAGCGTGCACATGTGTGCAGGTCTACCTGCACACGCAGCTGGCAGGTAAGCATGTGTGTGCAGCTCCATTTGTGCGAGTGGCAGGCACACGTGCTAGTGCTTGCACAATTGGAGCTGGACATGCATGTGCTTTCCTGCTGCTCATGCAGAATCATCACCCCCCCACCGGTTGGCAAAGCCAGAAAGATTGGAGTCTGCTGAATTAAAGCACTCCGAAAGACCTTGGAAAAGATATTCAAATACTGTGATGTGTCTATATCTACGAAGATTAGAATAGTGTAAACCATGATATTCCCTGTGACATTCCTTGGGAGTAAAAGTTGGACTTTGAAGAAGCAGGGTTAGAAGAGAATTGACACTTTTGAACACTGTTGCTGGAGAAGACTGCTGAGAATACCGGACAGCCAAGAAAATAAAGAAATAAATCACTGAATAAATCAACCCATAGTCTTCCCTCAAGGACAAATTATGAAGTTCAAGCTATCCTACTTTGGGCATATTATAAGAAGAGATACTTCTCTGGAGAAGGCTGTAATTTTTAAAAAGATGGGATGAAAAAGGATAACCAGCAGCAAGGTGGATGGATTCAGTCATAGTGACAATGAATGTGTTATTGGAAGATCTGAAAGATCAGAGACAGATTGTCATGGAGAAAATCTATCCATGTGGTTGTTAGGAATTGACAATGACTTGATGGCATATAATCAATCAATCGATTGCTATGAATTCTGTGCTTGATTGAGATTCTTTATATAAGGTTATGAGTTGATGATTAACCAGTGACCCATTTATTGGAATTTCCATATGGATGTTTATTTTTTTAACTTGTTTAGCATGGGCATTTTATGGTTTATACTGTAGGTTTTTAGTGATTATTTTATCATTTTGTGTGGTTTGCCGTGCATATTTTAGCAGCTGATATTATGTAAAGCAGCCATCAGTCTATATGAAATCAGCACCACCCAAAATAATAAACAAATATCTTGTTGCCAAGTTGAAAGTAAACTTTTAATATCTTGTTGGAAAAAGGCAAAGCATGTCCACTCACCATTTTTTTTAAAAAAATTGGTCGTCTTCTTTTTGTTCAAGCTTCTCTCTGGATCAAACTTATATACACATGTTTTCTTAAAATGGTTTAAATGATTGTCAACACCTGTCCATGTGTAAAACCTTCTCTTTTTTTCCCCCAGAGCAGGTGTCAGATTGAAAGTCTATGGGGGAAAAAAAATCAGAAAAGAACTGAATTTGTGAAGAGTTTTGTGTTTCATGGCTGGTGCTAGGAATGGCATATTGGCGTAGTACCACTGGTATTTGTATGCCAGTTTTACAACCCTGGAGAGAACTGGAGGAAACAGATGCATCCAAATGTTCACAGGAAATGTGTAAATATTGAGCCAGCTCTGATATGAGCCAAGGAAAATCTTTCCATTGCACAACAAATAAGAAATAATGCCCATTTATGGTTCAAAACAAACATTACACTGTTGTGTGGAAAAACATATAGCGTTATGGGGAATAGAATCAACTCTAGACATTTTGTTACTTGTAGCTTGGCAGTAAATCCACTCTTCTTGCAACCCTTCAAATATTTAGTTTCCAAAGCCAGCCAAATTCTTTTGCATCTAAGACAAAAAAAATAATAAATCCTCAAGAAAAATAAACACTCAGCAATTATTAACAAAATGACCCACCGTTTTCTGTATTTTTACGACTCAAATTCTTGCCTCAGGAAACCATCTCATTCCATTCATGATAGGGCCAGCCCTATGGATGCCAGTGACACTGATGGCTCTTGTGGTGCTTCATTCATTTGTGCAGTGTTTTCTGTCCATTTCAGAATTATTTCTTCGTAATTACAGAGTAGAATCAGTTGGGTGATATATATATTTCTCTTTCTTGGCCAAATGTGTCTAGTTCAATGTATTTCTGTGGAGAATCATCTGAGGGAATGATGAAGGAAGCAAAGCAGGATGAAGCATGGAAAATGGCAGACATTAATTTGCAGTGAAAATGATTAACACAGGTTTATGCTCCTTGCTCTGAAAACAAGCATGCTAGGAATACGGGCACTGTATTCCTAGCATGCTGAATATAGCATGCTGGAAGCACTATTTGATACAAAATACTTCATATTCTATTTTTTTGGGGGGGGTGGAGCTCATGGGTACCATATAGCATTAGACACGGTTTTTTACTAGAAGCACCGTGTAGAAAAACAGTTTGTATGCCCTTCTGCAGCTAATAGCTTTTGTTAATTTCATGGGGTAACATGGGCTGAAAAATGTAGTCACCAATTATGGTTTTTGTCATTGACAATTAATATGTGCTTCTTTTAACTGTTACTTTCAAGAAAAAAACAGCAACTGTCAAATGTCATGTTTTCTTCATAATTCTCTTTCCTTTCACAATGTTTTTGAGAAATATTTATCCCAAATACCGATTGAGAAACTGTGCCGACCTCCCTTAATCTACATTTCATTATATTTTTTAAAAAAGTCCATGTAGAAATATGTCCACCTGATCGTTTGCTTGTAATTTAAAAAAAACAGTGTCTTGGTTAATTAATAAAATAATAGCTTTTGGGGATTAGATTCTTTGTTTTACAACACATTGCATTGGTACAACCTACTTCCATTCCAGTCATGAGGTATTTTTTTTTTTCCTGGAGAGAAAAAAAAACCCTGGAGCACTGATATAAGAACTTTGGTCAGAAAAGAAAAGAATTTAAATTGTCCAGGATGATATAAAGTCTCCTGCCTTGAGCTGGATTAGAAGACTTCCAACGTCTCTTCCAGCTTTTATGATTCTATGATTCTAAATAGTAGCAGTAAGTTACTGCTGTAAGCAGTAAGCCCACTCTTTTCACTTCCACTTTAACTTTTAAAAGGGACATTAGGTGTAACTCCAAGCATGAGTAAATCACCTCTGAAGCATTCCTGCCACCAAGGTGGGTCTTGGCAATGAAGATCTGTGGTAGCAAAATCTTTGTTTGTACTGAAATACAATTTTGCCACTTATAACGTATGCTAGACACACTTAAGACCTCTTCCCAAAAGATGAGAAGAGATCCTCCCAAATCCCTCCACTGGCTTGGGGCAGGGAAGTGGTGAAGGCAAGGAATGAAATGTGTATCCTGATGTCACAACATGACCATGTGATACACATGTGCGATGTTAGAGTGAAAGTACAAAGGAGTAAGGTCTGACTTGTGACATCACCATAATCATGTTCCTCATGTTCCTATCATTATGGCTGTCTACCAAAGGCCTGGGAACAGCGGCCAACAAATATGCTGGAAGCCCTTATATGCTCCACTATAAATATATGCTCTCACCTTTCTGAAAGTTCAGATGAGGATTTTTGAAATAGGAAGTTCAGGTGGCTGGTTCTAATGCAAAACAAAACCTAAAGGATCTGTGTCTATAATAGCTAGATAAAGTCAGGATACCTGTAAATTTTCAGTTGTGCCTTAGATTACATTTGTACTGAGATGCCTTGCCATTTAATAACAGCATCCAGAAAAACAATCTTACACCTTTTATTCCTGCTGCATTTAGATTCCAGATAAAAAATAATTTAGAAAAATAAGTAAGTTTGCCCATGCTTATTAGTCTCATCAATTAAACCGACCTTCACTGATCAAACTTGGCACCAACCAATTAATTGCCTAAAGCTTTATACCTGATTAATGCCTCTAGGCATAAAGTTTGAAAAGGAAGTAGAACGGCAACGTACCCAGGCTATAGTAGAAAGCCTTTGCGTTGAAAGAAAATATTCCTCACATCTGGCAGTTCAAGAATTGGTGAAGCAGAATTTAGAGTCACAGTCTAGAATTTCTGGCAGCTGCTATTATCTTTTCCTAAAATCCCGAGACATGAAACATCTTATCCCAATATCATGCAGTTCCCCCCCAAACAGAAAACTACTTAAAACTACTTAAGATGAATTATAATACTTTTACCTTTCCCTCCACTTATTTTTAGCCTTCCCTTCTCCTTCTATACGGGTAGTCCTCCACTTATAACCATTCAAGAAGAAGAGCCACAACCAAAATTATAGTAAGATGAGAGAAATCTTATATTTTAAGGAATTCATGGTAACCAATCAGCCTTTTTGATAAAATTTATTTTCTATGAATGGGACATGGTTGTTGCTGTTATGCTTAGCAGAACACAATCTAGACTTGACTGTGGAAACAGAAGCTGGGAAGGGATGCTGGTGGGAGACTTAGTATTGTAGATAATTAGTCCAAACTCAAAGCAGATGCCTACGTAGTTTGGAAAGGTGCAGATTCATACATATCAAGAGTCAGGAGACCAAAACCTCTTCATTTTTAAAGGCTGCCAGGGAAGAGCACTGCATATTTCAGATTTTACAGAGTGCCAACTACTTTGCTGGCAGAAAAGTGCCACACTGGGTGAGGCCTTGCTACAAACTCAACTTCCCCATACAAAGGAAAGCATTTATTTCTGATAACCAGTGGTGGGATTCAGCCGGTTCGCACCACTTCAGCAGAACCGCTAGCTACTTTTCTGTTGCCCAGGCCCACAACAGACTTCCAGAAGCAGCATCCATGCAAAGAACCGGTTGTTCACATATTTGAATCCCACCACTGCTGATAACATATATGGATTTCCTGCTTTCTTTGGCTCTCTCTAAACATTTTGGACAATGAATTCAATCCGATAAAGGAAAATATTTGTAGCTCAGTTTTGAAATGAGGGGATCCTTGATGTTCTCTGAGCTTGGTTGTTTTCTGGCAGATATAACTAGCACTGATGATGTTATCTAGTTTGGATAATGAAATGTCTACAAGAAGACAGCCAAGCTCAGGGAGCATCAAGGACCCCTCAATTCCATATTTCCTAATCAGCAAGGTCACAACCTTGTATCAGATAGCAGATTTCAAATCAGATATCAGGATGAGATTTGGGGTGGTGGCTTTGGTGCTACCATTAATCCTCTTGGCCTTCCATTCTGAAATCATATTTTAAAAAGATTAAAGGTGTCAGAATGGGACACCAACCATGAGGGAACTTTTACAATTCTATTTAAAGAAAGCAATCATATTAACACAAGGAACCATGTAAATCCAAAAAAGTGAGATTTTCTTTTTTTAGCAAAAAGGCTTGGGATTGCAGTACAAACCTCTGCCTCCAATTTCATTATTACAGATATTCCTTCCTTTGCATAATATCACACACTTAACCATCTGAAACTCAATGAAATGATTTCAGTAGCTTCAGCAGCATTCACGGAAAGAAATTAGTTCTCTTTAAAATCTGCATAGGTCTAAGGAAATTGCCACGATCACAAAGCAACAGTGAGAGGGGTTTTTTCTTCTTCTGTAGAACCATTATTCCTTCTTTTGAATAAATGGGCAGGAGATGTTCAATCTCCTGTTACAAACAACTGATTTTTTTTAATGCCACACTTTTCTAGGGTAAGATTTAAAATCGATATTCCCGATAACCAGCAGAAAACAAGGGCCCTGAATGCAGAACAGCTTCTCGTGGGGTTTGGTGACTTAACAGTGTGTAGACTATCCTAACCTACCTTTTTTTTCATTATTGAAAGACAGCTCTGGAGCACCGAGGCATCAGGTATTCAAACATTTATGTGACGTTGGAGATAAAATGTCACTTGTAATCTAAACAATTGACTTTCAGCCTGCGCCATATATAAAACCTTGGGCAAGAAGAGTGGAAGGAGTGAGCAAGCCCTGGAATTCCTGACAGTAATGTACTTTCTTTAGAGAGCTGCTTAATAGCTGTGAGCTGAGCAGGCGTTTACCTCATGCATTAAATTACTGGCGGCTGAGGCAATTAGAAAATCCAAACAATTACTAAGATATCACATGCTTGCCGTGTTATCGTAAACTGACAAAAGCTCTTCCTAAGTGCCATGTGTCCTGGATTTAGGGAAACGCTGCCCTCTGGTGCAGGAAAATAAAGCAACTGCGTGGCTTTTTCCTTTTTTTTTTTTTTTTTTAAAAAGTCCATTTTCCATCAGCTCAGAGGTTTCAACCCTTGGGAAGTCTTCTTTATAGATTGAAGGGGTAAGTTTCTTTTCCTGTGATCTCACTAAGAAGATTTCTGAATGGACGAGGCACTATTTAGCTATGCAGCAAGATCTAAGGTGTATATATCTTATTTGCTATACTAATTATATCTGAATATAAAGATCACGATTCAAACACTGTATTGATCCAATTAACAATGGTTATACAAACTATACTAGAACAGAAAGTATGAACCAGTGTGTATGGAAAAACTCGCTTTTGTTACTGAGATCTTAGAATGTAGAGCTGGAAGGAACCTTGGAGGTCTTCTAGTCCAACCCCCTACTCAAGCAGGAGATCCTACACCATTTCAGACAAATGGTTGTCCAGTCTTGCTAAAACGATGCTATGGTACGCTACGCTACATTACACACTATATGAGTAGTTCAGATGGCTTTGGAGAAAAGCTATAGCTCAGCAATAAAATTTCTGCCTTGAAAACAAAAAAGCCAATTCCATCCTTAACATCTCCAAATGTTTTTTTAGCAAAGAGTCTGCCTGAAACTGCATAAAATTGCCAATCTTCGATAAATTTGAAGCAGCTCTCTGATTTGGTGTACGGCAATTTTCTTTTGTGTCGTAATATATGTGCTTTTCAGCAGTTGATCAAAATGGATTTAGGCTTGGATTCAGTTTTTAAATTGTTTGTCATATTTTAATCCACCAAATTGTCCTATTGAATAAATGAGATCCTGCCCACCTAGCTTGTTTGTTGGAATAGTAGCGTTTATTTATACATTAGATGTACTGTATATTCTGCCTTTCTCCAGCAGCCCATGGTGGTTTACACTGGGATTTCCCTTAATTTTATTCCCACAACTGCACTATGTGACTAAGTTGTGCTGTGAGACAGTGACTTTCCCAAAGTCACCGCATGAGTTTCTGTGGTTTGTGAGTCTACTTGACCCTAGAACCCGCCCCTCAGTCTCAGCCCAATAGTTCACAACTATCCCACACTATTTTTCTACTTATAGAAGTTATAGTTAATGCATTTGCAAATCCCGTTTGAGTCTGGATTTATTCCAGAGAATTATTTTTTTATCAGTCTCATGCTAACAAATACACTGACTTAATTTTTTTTTTTGTTCCATATGTTTTTTCTTATGCTACAACTCTTCAACTGATGAACTACAGACAGGTAAGCATCAGGAAGCTACTGAAGCTGTGCTGTACTTGTGAAGAATAATACTGAGTGCCTCCCACAGTTCAGTGCCCTCAACAAACTATATAACAAGCACAACTCATTGATGAGTAACATAAATGAAAACCAGCACCACAGTTGTGTAGCAAGAGGATGCAAAGCAGATACCAATTCAGCTTCTGAGTTTATGTAGCTGTTAAAGTTGGTTGTTATTTATGTTTTCCTAGCTGTCGGCCTTTTGCTAATCCATTTCTGTGGAATATATTGTATGGCTAAAGTATAATACTACTTATTTCCATTATATTTAAGCAATATATTATAGAGATGGCAGCCTGTGAGTATCCATATATTACTGGAATAAAACTCCCAATATCATTTGCCGCTGGACATCCTGGCTGGAATTTCATCAACATCTGGAGGATCAGAGGTCCTCTATTCCTCACTGAATGTATGGATGCAAAAGAAATCTGTCATAGACCTCTATGGAGTAGATCTACAAGATTCCTTCCCAAATGAAGTTTTATCCAACATCAAGAACAGTACTGATGTCTTTCTGTTTGCATCCATTTCCCTTAATCTAATATATGCCAAGAAATCTACATTAAAATACATGCACTGGGGAAATTTATTTGACAACAATGGTCCTGGAAGGACTAAAGATACTGGAATCACTTTGAAACTCTGCAGCATGAAATACTTTGATTTGTGCAGTTAAGTTAATATTAGTATAACATGTGCTCTATGCCTCCCTTTCTCTCAAAAGCTACACAACAGCATTCTATTCCAACTGCAATTTCTGTTTGATTTTCAAAGAGTGAATAAGATGTTAAGAGGAAATATTCTCTGCTTAGCTTATTCTCCGCAGCTCCTTCAAATATGAAAGTTGGGCAAAGCTAGTCTTTGTTATGGAATAAAGCTGGGTTATGTAAACTCTACTTACCATATGTAATCACGGATAAGTCAACCCTTGAAGTTTCTGTCAAATACCATGAAAAATTTGTCACCCAAGTATAAGCCACACCTCAGATTTTTAATCACCAGTGGCAGGTAAGAAACTGCAAACTGTTGTTGTCATTTATAAAACAGTACAAGTTTAAGACCAGGATGGCCTTTTAAAAGTCTGAGCTCTGCTCAGTCTGTAAGCCAAAATCCAATTTGGGAGAAATATTTTGGAAGACAAAATTCTCGACTCATCTGCAATAATGTATGGTAGGCTGAAGAAATGTTCTTTCGAAGAGTTGCTTTGAAGAAAAATGAATTATTGGAAAAAGACAAAACTCACCGAGCCTGGCTCAAAGCAGCCTCAAATGTGTTGAAGCAAGGCATGAGGAAATTCAAATGGACTGTTGGTTTGGTTTTGTTTTTAAATGGCCAAAGCCTACTCAGATTTCCTACACCAGAAATACATGCACGCCAGGTGACTAGTTGCATTCCCTAAGGCAGGACTCACGCCAGGGACATATGGAGCAATTGGAGGTCTATTTCCAGAAGTTGAGGTTTCCTGTCCCTTGGTGCTCTGTGCTCATATGGTCTAATCTCCTGCCTTCAAGGATGCTGGCCACACATTTTATTTTATAGCTTCTTCCTCAGTTGGAAGAACTATTAGTGGGAAGACAGCTCTCTGTTTGATGGTCTTCTATTGGAAGATCTACCCACACCAGATCCAATATTAAATCCAATCCAATGTAAAAAAAAAATCAAATCAGTTCTTTAAAACTCTTAAGGAGAAGACATGTGTGCATTGAGTTGGCTTTCAAGGTTTCTTGTCAATGTCACGTGTATTTGCACCTTTAATACATGGACAAGGGAGCTTTCCCGCTGGGTGAGGGTGAGAACAGGGCAGGGAAAGAGTAAACATTCTGAAAGTAAAGCATTGCAAAGCTGTCAGCTGCTGACTGCCATATTTCTGACTGTAATTTCTTCTCTGATAAGAAAATCCTGGGTACTGTGTGTGCATGTATCCTATAGACTAACACAGGAGCATTTGTACAAATCCTTTTCTTTCTGGCAAGGCAGAAATGGCCACTTAAGTCCTTGTCTTGCACAAGGGTACCGACAGGGTCCCCAAGACATGACACCACAGCAACAGTGTTATGATAAATAATGTGGCTGTCGGGATAACTGAGAAGAGGATTTGCTAAAAGCATCTCCTCCCTCAAATCTGGAGCCTGTGCTGCTTTGTCAACTTGGACAGTTAGATAGTCCAGTATCAGTTCTCTTCCTTGCTTGCTTGCTTAATTAAAATCCAAAGCTGATGCTGCTGTCCTTGTCTCATTTCTAAGCGAGCTGGCAATTCTTTCTCTGGCACACACACACACACACACACCTACACAATACAATTCATTTCCATACATGAATTTTTTGGGGGGGACTATTTCTATATCCATTGTTATCTGCAAAAGAAGTATTAATTAGGAATGCTTAGGCTAAGGTTGAGACTACTTGAGAGATTTCCATTTGCGGGTGCGCTTGTGTGTATGTTCCTTTATGAGGTTGTTAAATGACTGTATTCTCACTTCCAGTGGTCGCTGCTTCAGTAGTCTACTAGTTTTCCCATGAGGACACTTAGGAGAAGGCAGTCAATGAAGGCAAGGGGAAAATGTAATGATAAAATGTACAGCTGTGCCCTCTCTCGTTCTCTCCCTCCTTTTCAGCTTTTGGAGGCACTGAGATAATAACCTAGGTTTGGGATTAAAAAAAAAAAAAGAAAGCCCTGAGAATTTAAGCTTGTCAAATATTCTGAAATCTGAGTAAGGCTTTTCCACCAGGACAAAGAAGTTTACAGTGCAGTTTATTCTATTATGTTAATGGAATGGTTAATTCTATTGCCATAGCAACAAAGAACAGACTAGAAAAAGCTAAAGGTCTCCCCATAATGGCTGGTACAAGGTCTCTCCGTAAAGCTGATTTTAGTAGTTATAATAGAAGTGGATCTGTGTTCTCGGTATCATCTTAAGCTCTTTTTTTTTTTTTAATCAACATTGCCTGCTTAGTCCACCAAATATACTTGTACCATAGAAGTGGCATGTGTATTTGTAGCTTTAATGCCTGGACAAAAGACTGTCTTTTCCAGAAGTCCTCACATGGTGAGAACAGGACAGGGAAAGAGCAAAGCTTCTGAAAATAAAGCATTGCAAACCTGGGACAACTGTCAACTGCTGTCATATTATGTATCTCAAAAGAGAGAAGAGATTGAGAAACACACACACACACACACCTATTTATTTATTTAATGCAACAAATTTATATGGCTGCCCAATTCACAGATGGGTGATTCTGAGAGGCATTCCGTCCTTCATTTTTTGGTATGGTTGGTACTCTAGAAATCCTTCAGGATTACTTGGCATGGGAATAATTGGACGAGAGCAAATCAGATGATATGAACTAAATTTATATTTAGTTTAAAATGTAAGAATACTTGGGACCACTTTAGAGTTTTAGGCGTAGTGGTGGGAAATCTGTGGCCTTTAATTTCAATAGTTACAGCCGCCGTAAGCCCTTGCATGGCGGCTGTAACTATTGAAATTAATAGTTACAGCATCTCATAGTGGATGAAAAGATCTAATTCATTCTCAATTTGGATTGCGCCCATTTTTCTTCTAGGCCAAGCGCAAATGCTGGATCAGGGAATCTATACAGCACTTCTTCAAGATTGCTTTATAAAAATGCTTTTTATATATCTTATAATTTGTCAGTGATGCAATCTTTATATATATAAAAAGCATGTTGGGATTTTTATGTAACAGACAGTGGCATGGCAAACATAGACATCGCCTGTTAGAAGCAAGTCATCTTTAATTTAATGGGACTTGAGGTTTCTGTATAAAACTTGTGCTTAAGTGTGTGGTCTGCATCGTTTGTGTTAAGTTTGCAACAGTCAAGTTTGGAATGTCTGGAGTCAGCAATACTCCAACGGAGCAGGACTTGACATTTTCAAATGTTTCAGCCAGAGAAAACAAGGGGCAGTTGCTTCCTTGTCCAGCCCAGGGTCACAATATCAGGTGGAATAATAGTACATCCTGACTGCTGTCAGCTATTCAACTTAAAAAATAAATAAATAAGGGAACTGTTTTATTTTTTTTAAAAAAAAAATCTTGGAAATATTAAAAAGTCCCCCTAGGAATTGGGAAAGTGGTTTCTGTTCTGAGGATAAAATAGAGAAAACTCTCTAGATAAGCTGCCTTGCACTCTTGAGAAAAAGGTAAGATAGAAATCAATCAGTCAAACAAACAAACAAACATTTGCATTGCTTCCTATGGGCTTTCATTTATATATACTGTGTAAAAACATTCCTTTGGTGAATTTTATGGAGGATGAGTGGCAATCAGCATGGATTATTAACCAAGTTTCCAAGTTGTGAAGTTTGCCTGCCTTTCCAAACATACATCCAGTAAAAAAGCAAGCAATTTATATTTTGCAGCTGCAAAAACATATAAACAAAATAATTTTTGTTATCACATCATGAGCAGTTGACTGGTTGGTAATCACAGTCCTAGACCTCAACAGCAGGACAGAAGAATCAAGACTGACACTTTAGTCGTGAGACCAGCTGCTTTGCATCAGTAGCACCCATTTCCTAATCACATCTAAGCTGAGTTGAAATAAATAATAACAAATCAACAACAATCACAAACCATAGAAGCCCAATTGCAGTGTTAAAACAGTCTTGCATGCTCAAATCAAGTCCACCTTTTGCATCCTTCCACTTAAGTATTTATTTTAATGCAATATAAACAAACATGTGGATTATATTTATTATTCAAAGAAGCAAGAAGTACATCATTTGTATTTATTATTCCAAGGCAGCATTTTGATTACTGATTCTTTAAAGATGGTTGTGATATTTTGGATTATCCCATATTCGTAGGGTTTTTTTTTTTTAAGCCAAACAAGTTTAAATAAGAGCTTGTCTTCATCTGTTAAAAATAAACCTAAGATCCCATTTTAATTATTGAATTATACTTATAAGTTGTCCCCTGGTTATAGAGCATAACTTAATTGGCATACAACACTTTGAAAAGTTATAGAGTTGGTCCTCCATGTTTTCTTTTAAGAAGTTATTGTGAATATGGCATTGAAGATGATCCTATTTCTCAAGGAAAAGTTGAAAACACAACTTTGGATTGAAATTAGATTTTTAAGGACCAAAAAACCCACAAATCACAGATAATTAAAGACAGGTTGCTAGATAAAAGGTGAAAGTGAGAAAATAGATGAAAAAAAATCATATTTTGCAGCTGTTGTTTTATTTAATTATTTATGAAAATGAATACTGCTTGAAGGATACAAAAACCCCATGAAGCCAGAAAGTTACCAGCAAGCATTTTGAAGGATAATAAGACCTTTTATAATTGCCTAAAGATGGCACGCAGGTGAACTAATTCTACATTTTTAAAATTTAATTTAATTTTAATTTAATTTAATGTCAACAATTTGAATCCAGTTTAAGAATGTTATCATTTGTAAATCCGGGTAATTATTATCTGGTTTTTCTATATTTCTTTCATTTTGATTTTATATTAGTTAAAAGTTGACATTATTTCCAAGGAAACTTTGATAGGTTAGAGAAAACTGCAATTTTCTAAGCAATGCCCTCTAGTATTTTCTATATAGTACATATCAATAATTGGAATGGATGGAGCCTAGGAAGGTGCAGAAATCCTATACGTTTAGGGTATTTTTAGGTAGCTCTGTGCCATTATTGATAGTTCTTATAACACTTATATTGCTTCACAATGAACATTAACATCATGATATATTTGGCTTTGCAGTTTAGTTCTATTACATAAAAGATCTACACAGCAAGAAGCACAAAACTGCCATGCAGTTTTATAGTTAAACCAAAACCATGAAAGATTTTTATCCCTACTGTTCAATCAGCTAACACAAATGTGACTCATTGGATTTCATACTTTTAAGTTTGGACAAAATACCTAGATTATTTCTGCACTTATGCTGATTGATAAGGCACATGCTTATTTGCTGGTTTATTTTATTATTTTGATTATACTCATTTCACCCACCACCCAGAAAGACAAAATAGAATATAAGTTCATAAACAAAACACTTTTCCATGCTTAACTATTTAAAAAGAACAGGCAGAAGGAAAAGGGCTGGAGAGGGGAATGAAAGCATCAGATGGCTTAGAAAAATTGCCAATCTTTGCTCAAAAATATTGCTCACAATGTGTCTTTTAAAAGCTCGAACTGTTAAAGGTTACGTGTAAAAGTACATTGGCTGTCTGTTTTTGAAAATGATATAAACGAAGAGAAAAAGGCAGCATTTCTTTTAGTCATCATCAAAACCTGAGTAACTGATTTAACAACGGATCTATATATAGGATTTTGAGGTTTAACTTCTTTGGAGTCTACCAAATAGTCAGCCATTCTCTTCAGAAATCACCACATAACAGTCAAAAGTTTGTACATGTTTATACTGAAGCAGGCACAACTGAATCCAGCAGCAATTCATTCTGTTATGGGATCATATCATTGTGATCGTATTGTATCATTTTCCAAAGCACCAAAAGGCAATGGATGGAAACTAACCAAGAAGAGAAGCAACCTAGAACTAAGGAGAAATTTCCTAACAGTGAGAGCAATCAACCAGTAGAACAACTTGCCTTCAGAAGTTGTGGGTGCTCCATCACTGGAGGCTTTCAAACAGACTGGATAATTATTTCTCCAAAATGGTATAGGGTCTCCTTCTCAAGCAGGATGTTGGACTAGAAGACCTCTAAGGTCCCTTCCAACTCTACTATTCTCCAAAAAAGCGTCGAATTCTTCAGATTCATTCATAATTAGCAGTGATATAATTGTTGCATTATGCATCTTGTATTTAAAACAAAAATACAGTGATCAAATCTAGAAGGTTTTTTTTTAAGTTTAAGGACATCGGTTGTGAATTAAGAACTCTTCAAATTCTGCCCAAAATGTGCCTGTGTTAGAACAATTACAGCACTTTGACACAAAATAATGGCACTTAGTGGGTAACCTGTTTAATGGTGTCTCCTGAGGTCTTCAAGGAAGGCTGAAGTAGTGAAACAACTTTTTAATATGGTTTGGATATATTGATCCTGGTTGTGGTCATGATTGGCATTTAGTTTTATTGAAGGTATAAGGGGGGAAAAGAAAAAAAAATAACATTCTTTATTATAAAATGGCTTTATAATAATAATTGTGGTTGAGGTTATTGTTGCTTGTACAGTAAATGCATGAAAAAGAAAAATAATGTAAGTAGCTTTTTAAAATATTTATATTCAGCTGGAAAACATACGTATCCTCAGAAAATTCCTATGGAGGCAATCAGATTTTAAGGTGAAGTTAAATTCATTAAATACAAGGTGTGACTATGAAGCACCAGTCTATGCCAGAACTCTCACTGATTTACTTCTTTTCCATCTCATTCTATGAAAATACTCAAAATTACAGAAAATGTAATGAAAAGACTTTTCAGCCTGAGTCATTCAAATATGATGGGCAAAGACGGAAGACAAAAAATAAAGAAATATTATTGGGACTTAGACATTTTCAGGAAACTGCAGACCCCAGTCTTCATACTTTGAGGTCCACGTAAGTTACAGAATATATTTATATAAATAGTGGCAGTTATTTTATCTAAAAGTGACCACATTTGGACAGATTTTTTTTGAGTGAAGAAGGGAAGGCAGTTTTCTTCATTAAAAGTTATGCTAGGGCTAAAGGAATTCTTAGCAGTAAGATAGCTTGCAAGCTGAGCAGTAAAACCAGCTATGTGGTGAATCAAATCAGTCTGAGAAAATACTGTTTTTAACTGTTTTTGTTTACTTACCAGATTAAAGATTATGCAGAGATGATGTGAATTGAAAGTCATCCATCTCTTTCTCTCACAAGCACAAATATTCTTTTTAGAACTTCTATATATGTTTCTCAACCTTGTTGATTTTAAGATGCTTGGACTTCAACTCCCCAGCTGGGGAATTCTGAGAGTTGAAGTCCAAGCATCTTAAAAGTCAACAAGGTTGAGAATCATTGCTTTATACAACTCTTGTTGTCATGACTTTTAGCAGGGCAAAATGGTGTGTACCACAGAGCAGGGCTTTTCAACCTTTTCACCCATTGTACCATTTTAGGATATGGAAACATCTGAGTACCACCAGTCGCCTAGCAAGGTGTCAAAAACGTGATGACCCCCCCCCAAAAAAAGGAAAAAAGTGATGAAGTATAGGTAGCCCTCAACTTACAACAGTTTGCTTAGTGACTGTTCGAAGTTACAATGGGACTGAAAAAGTGCCCCCCCCAAGCCACAGCCAAGCAAGACACCTGCCTGCTCACCCAGTGGTGCTCTTCCTCCTCTCCGAGGTTTTCATTGTTGTGAGCATTTTTGTTGAGGATCGGCAGCGGAGATGGGGTGGGGGTGTTTGGTTTTTATTCCCCCCGTCTACTGGGTGGTTGCAGCAAGTTTTGGTCACTTCACATGACCCTGGGACACTGTGACCATCATAAATATGAATCAGTTGCCAAGCATCTGAATGTAAATCACAAGACCCTGGAGGGGCTGCAACATTCCAGCTGATCGGCGCGTCTTCTGGGCTCAGCAGAAACGGCAGGATCAGCACCGAGCTCCAGCTGGAGCCTGGCACTGATCCTGGTGCTTCCACTGAGCCCTGAGAGCCCTGCAGCTCCAGCCATCTCTCGCTCAGGCTTGTGCGGTGCTGCCACCGGTTCAGCTCATTCTCCTCCCCCGCTACCACTTTTCTAGTATGGTCACGTACCACCTGCCAGGTGCCAAGGTACCACAGATGGTACCCGTACCACTGGGTGAAAAGTCCTGCCATAGAGTATCATTTTTGAACTAAGGTACTTCAAATGGGATAATTTACAAAATCTATGATCCATGACTTTTAAGGAAATAAAATTTGGGGAAGTTGTGGCTGCTTCAGTGTTACTGGCTGCTGCTATGCTATTGCTTGATCACGTGATCTTAATAAGTCATTTATTCAAAAGGGTTTAAACAGTTATTTGTCTGTAATATTTAGTGTTATGAGTTATTATTTCATTTCACATGAAAAAAATAATAGCCAAAAAAATCAACACCACCCCAACCAACCAACCAACCAACCAAGGACAAAACAAAACAAAGTCAACATAAAAGAGTTTCAAATTATTTTAAACAGAAACAGGCAACAAACCTGACTTTGATTAACAATCCACAGTTCTTTGCAGTCACACGTGGTATGGAAAGTTGTGAACAACACTGCCACAAAACAATCCAGGACCAATTTTGCTTTTCCTGCATAATAGTAATGCTTTGAATTGGGTTGTATGTGCACAGCAATTCCTCTATCAAATTTTTAAAAATCCACAGAGCTCTTTTTGATAGTTGGTTAATGAAAAATATTTTCTTTATTCTTATGAACTTCATTCTATGTTACAAGCCCAACTTCATCAATATAAAATGATTGGATTATATATGACTGTTTGATAGCAAGTGATCAAAAAAGGAGAGTGCTAATGCTGCAGAACTGGAAGCCTATTACATATAAAATGCAAATTGGCTTGCTTTTTTTTAAATAAAAAAACATGCAAAATGCAGATAAAACACATTTTAAAACAAGCTGTTTAATGTTCTTTAATTCTGATTTATTTATAACTATGTAAATATACTGAAATTTGAACGCAATCATTATTTAATATGCACAATCAAAGTTTTACATTTTCAGTTGATAGCAAAGAGCACAGAGAAATGGATACATTATTTGCTATTTTAAATATTGAACAACATATGGTTTTCTTGCAGCTTCTTTGGGATAAAATAGCTAGCAAAGTATTAGTACAAGAAAACACCCAGCTGAGAATGCGAAATAAGTCGATGATAATATGCTGTTTCAGAATGGTGGAAAATCCTTATCTTGGTTTAATTGTAAACAAACATGTTCTATTTTTGAATGTTTATTACACATTTTTAACATACAACATTGATATGCTAGCAATTATTTATCTTACATTTTGCCATTTAAAATGCTTGCATATAGATGTGGGTAGTAATCTTTTCATGTAATCAGAAATTTATTAAAGCACTGGTATATTTGACTAAATATGGTTTCAGAATGTTTACATATTTCTACTGTATTTCTTCTTGTGTGAAAATACATTATTTTGTCCAACATTACGCACATGATAGGAGATAGGATTTTTCCATGCTTTCAAACCCACTCTTGTTGTAGTAGAAGTAATGATTTTTCTTTATCTGGTGGGTAGCAAGTATCTGCTATCTGCTACTGAGGCTTTGTGAACTACCTACTAGTCCATTTCACCTGGATGGACTCCTATTTGGACAATGCACGATAACATGTTTGGTTATCCCTAAGAAGTGACAGGTGGAAGATTGTTAAGGAGAGATCCAATCTAGAACCAATGAAAAATTAACTGATAGTGAGAACAATTAATCAGTGGAACAGCAGAGTTGTTGTCTCTTAGAATTGTGGGTGCTCCATCACTGTAGGTTTTCAAAAAGAGACTCGAGAGCCATTTGTCTGGAATGTAGAGGGTCTTCTGCTCAAGCAGAGAGTTTTACCAGAAGACCTCCAACATCCCTTCCCACCCTGTTATTCTATGTTTTAAGGTGAGAATATCTTCTACCTCAGAAGTCTTCAAACTTGGCCCTTTTATGACTTGTAGACTTCAACTCCCAGAATTCCTCAGCCAGGCATGCTGGCTGAGGAATTCTGGAAGTTGAAGTCCACAAGTCATAAAAGGGCCAAGTTTGAAAACCCCTATTCTACCTCATTAACATTAATTCTGATGGGCTGCTTCTTGCTGTGGAATAAGAGAATCATGGGGAGGAATGGATCTTATAATAGGAAACAGCAACAGGTTTCTTTAAAAGATCGTACATTGTGCCCTGATCAGACATCCTGTGCTGACGGCACTTGTATTTACATATATTTACTGGGCCATCAACTCATTCTTTCTCCAAAGATTTGTGGAACTTTCATTTAGGCACAGTGAAGCCCAGGAATGAAATGAACTTTGTATTTGGAAAATATCCAGTAGATGCCATTTATTGTCAGATACTATCTGTGGTGATCAAAAAGGCTGCATCTTCTGAGCCTCGCCCATCCATCTACGCTGGTAGAACTACATTATTTTACCCAGCACCGTGTGTATGAATGGCAGAAAACAATTGTTTTATGGAAATTTTGAAGTAATTGCCTTTGGTCCTCTTCTAGTGCCTCAAGAATAATTTCATTTTGCCAACCCCACAGTGATGCAACAAAAAGTGTCCTATATTTACATTTGAAAGATTAGAATTAATAGATAGGGACTGGAAGTTTATTAACAGAACAACAACAACAAAAATTGTGCTACCAACTGAAAACATCAAATGACAAAAGTGCACTGTATTTGCACATTTGATTTTTAATGCCTAGTCAGAGGTAGCATTTAGGGAGAAGTAGAATTTAGAGAGAACTGGAGTAATAGACCACCAGATGCTGCCACTATTAAAACTGATTAATTGTTCAGAAATAGCAGTTTAACCCTCTTTTTATATCTTTCTGTAAAAGCAACCCCCCCATGATATACAATGCTTTGTTTGTGTGTTATATTGTTAATTACATCTTCTAAAACCAGTTTTAAAAGGAAATGAAATGTGTAATTACCCAATGTTTCCATGGTAACAAAGTTTGTCCATGTGTTAGGGTTTACATGATTACGAAAAGTTTCTTGAATTTCATTCCATTGTTAGAGGGAAGAAAAATCACTCAGATCGTCAGAACATGTACAGATTTATGAAAGAGACAGAGAAAAAAAAAGTTATGCGTTTGAGAAAAGGCAAAGCCAAATCATATCCAGCAAACTGACTGTTATGTGTCTGAAGATCAGAAAGGGGAAGAAATGGGAAATAAACTGAAAAATTCAGCCAGTTTTATTTGGCCTCTCATTAATGTATTAGTTTCTTTTCCTTCCTTTTCCTTTCCTCCTCCCCTTCTTTCCTCCCTTCCTTCCTCCCTCCCCCCTCTCTTTTCCCTTCTTTCTTTCCCCCTTCTCTTTGCTAGAATGTACTGGGCTCGCTGGTACTAATTAGAAAGCAAATCAATAGAATCAAGCAAATAGAAGTATCCCTTTAACTGTTGGTCTGATCTGCTCAGCACACGGGGATCACTGGTAAGGGCAGGCCTCTCTTTGCTTCATAAGGTGTTGTCCTGGAAACCATTCGGATGCAGTCAATAATAGGGCAGATACTGAGACACAGAGTGCAGCCTGTACAACTGTCAGCAACAGTGGGCAGGTGGGTTTCTGGATCAAATTGTATAGCCTGGAAAGCAGAAATAAACAGCATTGATGTCACTCACAGAAAAGGTCAAAAACAACTCCATTTTTAGCATCTGCATTTCCTGTAGTTGAGGTGCTTGGGAGAAATCTTTGTTTGGTACAGTTGCAGTAACAGTTTCAATAGCTAGGAAAATCACATTTTCTAAAAATATTTGAAATATAGAGGAAAATTGGGCTCTGATAGAAATCTCTTTTCTCCCTTTCGTCCTTATTCTCCTTCTGATGTACTCAGTGGAGTTACGAACAAAATCAAGCTTCAGCACAAGTTGGTCAACTTTCATAAAAATATGTGTGCCTTTGAAAAGTGAATCCTGCATAGCATACTGATTTACTGGTATAATTATAACACAAAGATATCACACTGGTGGGGATAGTGGTAAAAGCCATTCCTCCCTTTTCCTCATTATTGCTGCTGTCATTATTTTACACATATGATATATAAAGGCATTTGCAACACTAAGTAAGTAAGTAAGTAAGTCAGTCAGTCAGTCAGTGATGAGTTTTCTTATGATATGTTGCCCTGCTTACTTACAAACAAACGTAACTATGGTCTAGTGAATTTATTAATATTCCCCAGCAATTTCCTTCACCAAAAACCCAGAACTGTCCCCATCAAGTCCAGCCACGAGCAAAGCAAGGTTAGTCCACAGATCAATGGCCCAATAGTCCATAAGGCACTTGAAAGTTGCTGAAACAAAATAACTTTACTAGGCAAACTTAAATCTACCAGGTAAAACTTAAATCCACACCCAAATAACTTTACTAGGCAAACTTAAATCTACCAGGTAAAACTTAAATCCACACCCAAGAGAGCTCATGGGTCAAGAAAAGTCCAGAGTTTCCAAGGCATGATTCCATTCCAAACACAGTGTCAATCCAGAGTGAGGCAAGAATCATGACAACCAGAAAACACACAGCTAGAAAACAAACCCATTGTTCCCAGACACGCCTCCATCTGTCTGCTGTGATAAATAATCAGCTTCTGGTGCAGCCCATCAAGACAGGCAGGGCTTTTTTCTCTTGGGTAGTCTGGCTGACCTTTTCTGCTCCTGTCTTTTCTCTGCCCTACATGTTCTCAGATCAGGTGCAGAAGGCAGTTCCTCCTCCTGTTTCCTAGCCGTTGGCCACTGTAAGCTTTCCCCACTGGAGTCTCAACCAAATCAATTCTAGCCGGCTGTTCAGATCCATCAATCAATTCAATTTCTCCTGAGCTGACATCTGAGGAGATATCTGGGAAACATTCAAGGGAAGCATCACATATGAGAGGGTTGAGCTGGGCAAATATTTTGCACGTGTGCAAGCAATGTGCCTGGGAAAGGCCTATGCAAACACATCAGTGAATCAACAGCCTAGAGATACTTTCTGAGTAGCCGCGGGAATCTTGAAGAAGACACAGCTGCTTTAAGTAGCCAAAAATGTTTTACTTGTGCTCCTGCATGTATTGTAAAATCTTTTTCAAAGGGCTTGTGCAGCCTTTTCTTTTTGCTATGCCTTTAAGTCAGTGTTAGCTCCTAGAAACTGCCTGGACAAGTTTCTGTATTTTTCTTGGCGAGATTTCAGAATTGTTTTGCCATTACCTGCTTCCTAGAGCTGAGAAGGTGTGACTGGCCCAAGGTCACCTACTTGGCTTTCTGCCTACATGGCTGAAAGTCACAATCTCCTAGTTTCTAGCCTGCTATGTTAACCACTATGCTAAACTGGGTAGGTTATATAAGATACTACAAATCTAACTCTGCTCTCTGATGTAAGTAACTCCACAAGCTGTAAACTGGAGCCAATATTACCAATGATGAATTTTCTTGCATAATGTATATTTTTTCAAAGTTCCTACTGGAACTCTTGCAAAATCTTTAATGTAGACCTAAAGCCACGCTACGTCAATTTTTCTGACCTGCTACTGTAAATCCAGGGACTGCCGTTTACTTTTCAAAAGACTTATTTACTTCATGCCTTTGTGTAGGCAGAGGGAATGCGCTTCCCAATGCAGCAGTTTTTATTCTTCTTACGTGAAGTTGGAACAGCTCCAGTGGGCTAGTTGCCTAGTTTGTTCCAGACAAAGGTGAGAGGACAAGTAGCTCATAGATCTTCCTTAAAGATGGAAGCGCCAATTTAAATGCTTCCTATAGTAGTTTCCTACTAAACTAACCATGTTACCCTGGACCACACACTGATTCCAGGAAGCTGCAGGTAAATCCAGAAACTGCACAAACAGTTTGAACAGAAGGCTGGGTATTCAGGCATAGCTCTTGTCTCTTTACTATGAACAGAGAAAAATTAACAAAATGCAAAGCAAGCTTCAAAGCAGCCTTTTTAACAAAGAGTCCTCAAGGCTCACTATTTATTGGGTGAATGATGTAGAAGGTGAGTAATGAGAGAGAAGCAACTACAGTACAAAGAGTAGATAAGAGATAACTTTTATTGTCATTTTTTTACTGTGGACACAACGGCACACATCAAAAATGAAATTTCGTTGCCCGCTCTCAAAGTGAAACACATACTTGAAATGGACCACTGAGTCTTCCCTTGTGGCCAGCAGTCTGAGCACTCCTGTTAATCAACAGATTGTTCTTTTCCAGCAATCCATGCCCACAGCTCAGGACCTTGGCTGGAAAATGCAACTAATGGCCCCACTTTCATGATAGTGCTATTCCATTGCTAAAATAAAACAGCCCCTGAACATTATTGCTGTTGCAAACTAAATTATTTCAGTGCTGTCACTATAACATATTATAGTACATTTTTATTAGGCTATGATATTTTGATAGCAGCACTCTCCAAGACAAACTCAGTGCTGGTGTGTTTTGTTTTTCCATAGGGTTTTGTAAATCTTTTTTTTAAAGTGTGTCTTTATTTGCATAAATTCTTTTCTCTGGCAATATTTATGTGGACTGAAGGCTTGAGCAGACTTCTCCAACATTGCACGTGAGGGAACATGTGCATCTGTCATTCAGGGATAGTTGCATAGGTGTTCCTTTTATATGTCAGTGAACTTGAATGTGTCCCAGTTGGATGTGCTGTGCCTTCCCCCACCTCCCAGCAGGAGGTCAGAACCAATCAGTATGCAGGGTGTGCACCTCCTCATGACACACAATTGGGGTTTGGTGTGTGTGTTTGCATTGGCTCATCTGCAGCAATCTGCAATCTCCGCTTAAGCGTCAATCCCTTTGCAGCGGAGGTATGCGGTGATGGCTATGGGCAGTTGCAGGCTACTCTAAATCAGTCCTCAGTTTGTTCTGTTCCATGCCTCTATTTTTCAGTAATCTCTGCTAATCAAAAAATGAACTTCACAAAAAATGTGGTTGTTGCTTGTGGATATTGTGTGGAATGTTTGCCTTGCAAAGACAATGGACAATTGATGCAACAGCAAAAAGGATGTCACAGCAATCATGAGATTGTGCCAGAACAAACAGAATCACACTAAAAGGAAGGGAGGAAGGGAGCATCCTTGCTTCCTAGAGAAGTTTCAGGGCAATTTCTGAAAATTGGGAGTTAACTCATATCCAAATTAGAATTAATACCTGATTGCCCATTACATTGCTGAATTCTAGTACTTTTTTTTTATACTTTAAAAATTATTTTTGCGTCTAGTGCATTTCTGCTAAATTAATGTTTTCTATCTACAAATAAAGGAAACGTCTTCTAAGTCAGTGTTTCTCAACCTTGACAATTTTAAGGCATGTGGACTTCCACATGCCTTAAAAAGTCCACATGCCTTAAAATTGTCAAGTTTGAGAAACACTGTTCTAAGTATTTTGGACATAATTCCTGAGGATTGGCTCTGGGGCCTTGAAAAGTTGCAGTTCTACACCAGGTTGTCTGGACTAGTAAATGCAAAAACATAAAGATGAGATGAAACAAGGAAGGGTGGCAAGGACCTGTTTGGTGGCCATTTATTTCTTAATTTTCACTAAACATTCTAGACTGAAATAGATTGCTACCCATCCAAATCTTCCTAATATGATATATTTCTTAAAATATGCACACCCTTTGTCAAAGTAGGCAGCTTTTATTAGCTTGGCTCAAAACATGATACACTTTAATCAAGTGGAATAGATCAAAGAGAACAATTGTTAAATGCACAAAATGTGAAGGTGGATTTTCTTTATTAGTTCCGATTGGTATCTGCACCACTCCTCCCAGCCTTGGTTTTCTCAGCACCATCTTAATATATTTGCTTAATTTGTAAGGGATCATGAATGTATGACTTATCTAAGCTCATGGAGTGTGGACTCCCAGCAGAAGTCTGAAATATTTGAGAACCATTTTTCAATCATCCCTAACCAACTCATGTTTCATCTATTTCCCAAGGATATGTATTGCTTGAATAGCACGTAATAATAATAATAGAGTAGAGTAGAGTAGAGTAGAGTAGAGTAGAGTAGTAAGGTAGGGTAGAATATAGAATAGAATAGAATAGAATATTTTATTGGTCAAGTGTGATTGGACATACAAGGAAGCTGGAGTCAGTTGTAGGACACTTGGCTGTTGTTGATACTGTATATCTGAAATGGAGAGGGTGGTGATAGTTGACAATGGTTTCCTCTCAAACCTACAGTAAAATACCTGTACTGCTTGTTCTCTGGTATTTCATCTCCTTTATTATTTTATGAAGAATCACTTTAAGCTTACAAAATTCTAGGAATCCAGTAATTTCTATTGAAAACAACAAGAATGGGAATTACTGAACTCTATCTTGCCAGACTCAATTGTGTCCTCCAGAAATTTTTGTTGTTATGTCAAGGAGGCAGAATACATTTTTTTGTGTGGGTAAAACAAACCTTGGACGTTCATTATGTTCAACAACAGCAACATTAAACAGCTTTGTTGAATGTTTCATTGTTATTTCTGTTTGCCTGCAAATGGTGATCCGATCCCATCTTGTTTAACTCAATAAATAAAATTAACTTCTTGCATTATTTATTAAATGAAGTCTTTGTGTTATTTATTAGGTTTCTAAAACATTTTACCTCCACACCATCTCTTTTGAGCTTCTTGGTAGGTTCATTGGAAATTTTAATTACTACCGTTGAGTCCAATATTAAATTGTAACTTTGAATCCAACATTGGATTCTTTTGTATTAAGTTAATTTTTGTTCATCTATATGTTTGTATTTCTGTATGGATCTCTAAACTGTATGTGCATATATATACTGTGTGTAAATTATATATTTCATAATGAATCTGTATATTAAACTGGAGTTATCCTATCATCAGTTAGGATGTAAAGAGATTGCTTAGATCTCAGTACCAGATCACTACTAGTACAAACAAAGCTTCCTGGTCTACTATAGATTCTGATGGGGTCACTGAAACAATTAAATCTAATTGAGTGTTATGTATTTAAAATAGATTCTCTAGTGTGCCCCTGTCAAAATAATTTTTTCCTCCTACACGATCTGGATGTATCTTGTCTTCAACAGAATTCCGCAACATGTAACACTGGGAGAAACATGGCAGCTGAGCAATAGATGATATTCCGCAAGAGAAATGAAAGGGGGAGAAGAAGAGCCAGACCAGGGAGAGCACTGTGTATCCCAAGTCTCTAAGAAACCTGCCTTATTGACAACCTCTGCGAATAGATCAGACATGGTTACTGCAGTCTATGCCTGGGAGTGTGCCAGTGTTAATTTCCAGTATCTTGTAAATCTACTTTTCCCATCTGCCCGTCAAGAGATGGTGGAATCCTTCTGCCTCAGCAGCAGAAAGACAACTCACAGTGCCTTTTTTTTTTTTTTTGCTAATTACAGCTGTGTTCTTACCTGGTAGCCAGAATCATTACAGGTCATGTAGCATTTGCCACAGTTGATACACATTTCCCCATCAATCAGAGCCACAACTTGTTCCGTATTACTGAGCTCTCCGTATGTTCCAATATACTGCAGTGCTTTTCCAATTACATCCTGGGGGGGGGAGGGGAGAGGAGAAGGGGACAGGAAACAAAAAAAGAAGAAGAGGGAAAAAAATTACTGAAACACTTCGGAGATATCCAAGTTGTTTCATGCTGAAGAGGAGTCCCTTGACAGCATGTTTCCTTTGGAAGTTGATTTCCAGTGCTGTGGCAATTCTGGGAATAATGGCACCTCAGAAGCATTTCATACCCAGGACCTTGCAGGTATTGATCTATAAACAATTCAAATATCAATAGATCTGCTAAAACAAGCAAACCCAACAACCAAGCCACCCAACAAAAAAGAATCGGATCTCTGCGCATAAACTAATTATTCTCAGTGACCGTTGTTTAGTGCAACAGGAAGAAAAAATGGAAAAGAAGAGATGTGTTATGACACACACTCAGTGTTCCTATCCATGGCTACTGTTCATTAGCACACCTCTGAGAATTCATTATGAGACAAGGAAAAGGCTGCATTAAACAACAGGGAACAAAAAGGCAGCCATTGGAAAGAATATGCAAATGGCTGGATAAACTAACACATATTATTGCAATCCTCGTTGGTTTGTTTTTTTTAAATCAGTTGACCCAATTGTGCAGTTTCTGTTTCAAGAGAGCAGGCCACACTTTAGTGCTGGAAAGATTATTTATTGATTGTAGAAGAATCTGCTTAGGAAAAATGTTTTTTTTTAAGAGGTTATCCATTAGTTTTTAAAGGATAAATCTTTAAAAGATTGAGGTAATTAGTCAGTCACAAACTTGCTCAAGTGGAGTGGCATCTGCCTTATTTTTTACAGGTAATCAGACATAAAGAGACTGTGTTATAGAAAGGGATGTAGCTAAGGGCTAAAGCACATGTTTGTATGGAGAAGGTCTTGAGGTTCAACACTGGGTAAGATTATGTTGCCACTTTCTGAAACCGGAAGAAGCACTAGAATCCTTTGAAAGAACAAGTGGGGTTATTATTTTGGACATCTCTTGCATGCCAATTTTCTCCCAATTTTTGTAATTTCCACCGCATGTTCAAATGCCTGTTCAGAGATAGGAAGAGAGAATTTGAATTTGAATATCTATCAATGTCACTATCAGGGTAGAGGTTCTACCTATACTGAATCCAGTTTTACTCTTATATAGAGAAATCCATTGAAGATCATGCTAGTAATGATTTGTCCCCTGGATTTCAGTGAATTTACTCTTGTAAGTTTAGATTCAAATCCTTGAAATCAATGGCTCCCTTTGTTACCATGTTATTATTATGCGTAATATTTTGCAGATTCTCCATTCTTGCTTCCACAAAGATATACTTTTCTCCAATTAATTTAGGCTCCTACTCTAAATTTGAAATTCTGTGGGAAAAATATAACTGAGCATAAAATGAATTGTGCAATTCCATTTTGTATACTTTAATCAGGATGTTTCTGATAATAGCATATCATGGGCTGGAGGAATATTTTGAAAACATTTAATAGCTAGATGATGGTGTCTCCCACAGAACAAGCATGCACAAAGACATTTTAGTTTTGTATTATTGTATGTCTATTGCCTGGAAATAAACCCCCATAATTAACTGGAGTAGAACCTCAGTTAGATCAGTACAGAACTGTATCTTAAAGAAACATGGAACATGACATTTTACAATAGACTAATTTTGAAGATTAGATTCCAGAAAAGTAACTTAGAAATAATAAGGTAACCCTAACTTGAAAATTGGGATGGGATGGGGAAATGGATTCAAGCTTACAACGCACTGATATTTTATCTTAGCCTAAAAAGTCATGTGGATCGAAATATTAACTAGCCTTGAAGGTGCTATGAGAAGAAGTATGAAGTAAAGCAGTGAATAAAGAACACAAATCATCATTTTTCTGCTTCCTCCACATTTTATCTGTTATAGCACATCATACTAGATTTGATTTATGTGAGGATAAAGTAAGATTTCTCCAAAGTAGATGTGCCCAATGGAACGAGAATGTAAGAATAATAACATATCGTACTATACTACAAATAAATCTATATATGTAACAACGAATAGTGCTCTTTAATATGTTAATGAGCATTCCACTTTATTGTTAATGTATTTTCAGGTTTCTTTTTAGGGGAAAAACAAAAGTCAGACATTTTAAAATTTCATGGAAGTTAGGGCACCCAATAGGTACTTAAATTCTTATAGAGATCATTAGAGGGACCTGCACTTAAGGCACTTCTGGTCACACCATGACTCAGTTGTAATCACTTTTTCAAAATAGTGGTAAAAAGATAATATTTGGGAAACTGGGTCAGCAATTTTCATTTACTGTTTCAGGAGTTGGCAGCTAGAGTTTTCCAGAGATTTTAGTCAGAAAGTCCTTTTTTCGTTGCTAGTATTATGCTGGATGGAGTTGATGCGCACTGCGGTCTTAAACAACTGATCAGGAGGCACCGGTTGGTTGTGTAATTTGGTCTGCTGCAGTAGTTGTTGTGACCCATCTTCTTTGGGTGATGCAGCCACTACTGCCGTCCACCATCATTGTTGAACAAGAGGTATATAGCTTTTGTTCCATGCATTATTTATTTCCACAAGTTCTGACACTTTATTTAATACTTACAGATCTACAGCTTTGTTTGATTTTAAGAGTTTGATGAGATTTTCTTTGTATGAAAAGTAGCAGGTAAACAAGTTATGTAGCTATAATAACAACAAAGGGAACAGAAAATGCTTTGTAGGCACACTCTTTCATGGCCCTCTAATCCTCCTTAGAGCATTCTCCTTGGATTAGTAAAGCAGCTCTAGGAATAAAATAGTTTATGCATTGAGATTAATTTGCTGGATCCCCTTTTCTTTCTTTCTTTCTCTCTCTCCTAAAATATCTCTTTTTGAGCGTCTGCTGAAAGGCAGATATTGTAAGATGGCACTGTGGAACTTTGTATTTGCCTTATCTTGTTTTCCTCTGGATTACAGTGGTTGAATTTACAAGCATAATGATATTTTCCTAATTGCCAACTCACTATGAGGGTAATCCAGTTCTGCTGATAGTCAAGCTGTGTTCTTTCTGACTGGTGCATTAAGTTCAGTAATGAGAATTCCACCGGCCAAATCTTGCCCTTAATTAGACCTCTGTTATGCTATTGCTTCCTAATTCTGCCCTTGGTGACATCTGTGTGGCTCATCTTTTGTCAGTAGGGCTGTCAGGTGTGTGAACAAAACCAAAGCCAGTGGATAATTTTGATAGTAATGATCTAATTCCATAGTCAAAACAGTTTAGCTGCTGGGAAAACAGAAGCAGAAGAGAAAATAGAATTTGAATAGATTTTTAATTTGTCAGTGCTCTACAGATCGGGGTGGTGGTGATGGTGGTGGTTAAGAAGTAGATTCAAATCATGGAATAGAATCATTTTATTTCAGTCATTGTTGTCATGCTGTGCTGGATATTGTCCAATTCTCAAGCTTAAGACAAACTATAGATTAAGATAAACACAGGACTGCTTCCAAAAATGGCAATTCCATACCAACATTCTAATTGAACTGGACAATAAGACAGTATACTTCACAAAAAAGTATACCGTGTACAAAAAGTGTACAATAAAACTGCAATATAATGACACCACACATTTTCACCAATGGCACTCTATATTGGTGATATATCAAGATAAAGAACCTCAGGAACTATCTCATCCCAATGGGATTGGCCCAGTCCACTCGTTATGGCCGAAAAGGCATGATGTGGACTCCATTGGAGAAGGAATTCCAGCTGGCAGGGTCCAGCAGAAGGACCTTTCCTACCATGGCTCCCACCCTCTGGAACATCTTGAGCGTCTTGAATTGAGATCCGCCCCAACCCTTTTGGCTTTCCATAAGTTCAGCCTTAAACCGAACTGATGGAAATGTTTAACTGCAACTCTGGAATTCAGCTCAAATATTTCAAGGGAATAAAAATGGACCTTGCCTGTATTGTATCCAAGTCTTCTCTCATAATCCAAGTATTCCTATGTTAATAGGATGAGCTAAGAATATAGGTTTAATTTGAATAAAGTAGTGTAGAGAGAATGACCTGCAAAATTTCTGGCAAATTTTACTACCCATTTGTTGTCAAATTCTGTTTCTCCAGAGAATACTGCCCTGCAGCACACCAAAGTCCTTTAAAAGTGAAAAAAAGGAAGGAAGGAAGGAAGGAAGGAAGGAAGGAAGGAAGGAAGGAAGGAAGGAAGGAAGGAAGGAATTGATGCTGGTTCCATTGGTTAAAAATGGGTGAGGACAAAAAGGGGGGGTTTAATAATTTAAGTTTATGTAGATTTATATCACGTGCTAGTTGTAGATCTTGCCAATCTATGCCTTGCAGGCCTCTAAGAAAATGTATTGTAAATTAACAATGAACCAGATGTTTGGCTTGAAAGATATCTCTGTTGAAACAGGGAGAGAAAAAAAGATGTTCATCATAATATAAAAGTGGGAGGATGAGAACTTATGTGATGAGTGATGACACTTGCTCTTGTTCTTTCAACTTCCACAGCTTACAACTGCAGCCAAATTAACCAGCAACATCATTTAGCATCATTCCAGGAATATTTTTGTGAGTAAAATACCAGTCCTATTGGGATTTCTCCTCCCCACCCCCCACAACAAATGGCTCTAGATCAGACATGTCAAACACAAGGCCCAGGGCCCGGATGTGGCCCACAAAGTGGTTTCATGTGGCCTGCGAAGCCATCCTGGAAACAGTGAGGGAACGGCCCCTGCTGCCTTGGCCCTGGCCCAGGCTGGCCGGGAGCCAATGTACAATTTTGTGGTGGCCATCTATGCTGAAACGTATTCAGTCTTAGCTCCACAAGGCCATCTGGAAACAGCAAGGAACCAGCCCCTGCCACGTCGGCCCCACCCCCTGGGTGCATGCTGGGGAGGTGTCACTCTTTGTGAGGAATGAAGAAATGGACCATGCCTTGGCACTTGCCCCAGTCCCACCCCTTCTGCCAGAGACCCTCAGATCTGTCCCACTCCTGTCCAGGCCCCCACAGGCACCCTTGATGCGAACAATGTAGAGCTGGCCATGCCCACCCAGTAGGCCACACCGACTCCATCCACGCCCACCCAGTAGGCTGCACCCACCCTGGCCACACCCACCCGCCCCCCCCCGAGGGCAACCGCAATGCTGATGCAGCCCTCAATGAAATTGAATTTGACACCCCTGCTCTAGATGATCCTCCCCAATGTCTTTTTTAAAATTTCACCTCACAGTTGCCCAAATGAGACTTTTGCATAGTACAAGAGGTAATGTAACCAAATGTTGCAGGAGATCTCATAGCCCAGAAGTATATTACACATCTATCACCTTAGAAAATATGAAATTTACCAATAACCCAAAAAGGACAGAAAGAAGAATCTGATCATAAAATCTTTCAGAAATTAGAAGGATTCCACAAGCGAAAAAGTCTAAGGAAATAGGTGAAGTAACCCCTCTAGATATTGACTTTAAATGCAGAGCTAAAATTCAATTCCCAGACAAGACCTCTTTCCCCATTATTCTGATGTGGTTTACTAGCAAGGGTATTGTCTTGTTTTGTGACATTGTCAAATACTGTGAACCCAGGAGACCAGAGCATAAATTAAGAGGAGTCCTTTTATCCAGGCTACAACAGGATCCTTGTATTATATCTCCCCAAAGACATACTCAAAGGGAGCACACATGTGCCTGAAAAGTCGTATTGTTCATTTTAAAATGAAAAGAGCTATTTTGGTGTGTAGCACAATATCTGGGAAAATGAAAGATTTGCAGATTAGATATGTCAGGCAGTTATTAATCAACAGCAATACAGAAATGGGGGAAGGCAAATTAGAAAAAAAGAGGGGAGGGGATAAATGCCTGACTGTAAGAAAGATGGATGGCACCTAAGTTACGACGGAAGAGGAAAAAGGAGAGCTGATTCTTCTGAAGAATAACATACTTTGTGAAAAAGCCAAATAGATTCTGACACCTTTGAGAACACGGATACATTGAAGCCATACAAGGAAGTCAAATAATAAAATAAAAAAAGTTCTTTTTTAATGCCCTCATCTATCTGGAAAGCACCATGTTGGGAAGGATGGTATAATGAGAAAGAAGAGGGGAAAAAAAAACAAGTACAAAAGCCATTTCATAGGAAAAATGCAAAGCAATAAAACAGCTGTAATGCTAACTTAATAAAGTATACAAGTCCTGATTAGAAAACTGTAAAACATGACAATTAATGCAAAAAATTGCATTAAAACAAAATGACAAGATCCAAAAACCCTCCTTTCTCTGTCTCCCCCCCACCCTCTGGTAATGGAGCTCAACTTAAGAAGATCAATATGGAAACCAATGCAGACTTCCTTCTGTGTATCAGGATTCTAACTCCTAAATTCAACATGTATCCAAAACTGGATTGAACTGTATATGCAGTGTATTCAATAGAATTACTTTTAACGAAAAGTGTATATATGAGACCATGAAAATACCTATTCTAAAATGGAATCACCTATTATCATTGTCAGCATCACCATCTAGATTTCATGTAGTTTCTCACTTCAGTGGAGGCTAAGCAGTTGACAGAACACAATACTAAGTTAAAACAATTAAAAATATAAATAAAACCAAACAAGACATCCAGACTAAAAACAACCCAAAAACTCCCCAAAGCATGACAAGAATCTCCTCCACTTTCTCCAACACAGGTCTGGAACCTAATCCAGGTTTTAAGGAGGTTGGGCATACACAAGAGAGGGGATACCATTCATATCTCTGGAAGGATGCTGTTTCAGAAGGTGCGGCTGTGACTGATTCTGAGAAGAATGAGACACGAACAGAGGTGGAAACAGAAATGTCTGAGATAAAGACAGAGGGAGATGTAGAATAGTTGAAATTATACTATGTAAGGTATTATTATGTTAGGTGACAATTGATGTGTTTTAATCCAAAGGAAGAGAAATGCTAACCTTCTGGGGTCTGTTTGTTTACAAGAAATTAAATTTTAGTCATGAGAGGCAAAGGAGAAGTAAGGCTAGAATCAATTATCTACAGCAGTGGTTCTTAACCTTTTTGAACGAATCATCCCCTTGAGCCAATGAGGAAGTTGTCATCGCCCCCCTCCCCCAACACAACCTCTTAATCACAACATAGGAAATAATTCTTCAATTTATGCAAACACTTTTTTTGTTTTCTTTAAAATTGTCATCAGGACATATCGATGCAAATAATTTATTTCCAGTCTTTTTCCCATATCTCCCATATTCTGGCCAATGGCGCGCCACTGTATGGGTAGAGGCTGCTGCGCAATGCGCATGAAGATAAGCGATGCATCTTCACATATGTACGGCATTCTGTACTGAAGCTAGCTGGAAGAACATTTGAAAACACAATTCAAATGTGAGCGATCTGATGTTTTTGTACGACAGATATACAGCGATTCACTGTACAAAAAAGTCTCAAAAGTGTCCCCAAAACTTCTCGCTCCATCGCCCCCATATCGTCCCCTTTTCATTCCTTCGCCCCTGCGTCGCCCCTTTTCGTTCCATCGCCCCCCTGAAAAATGAAATCGCCCCCTGGGGGGCCAATATCGCCCAGGTTAAGAACCACTGATCTACAGCACATATGAACTACTGGAAAACCATACACTTTGTCTCTCTTGATGTACGTTTTGCTCGCTTCCTGCTCTAGTCCAATGACAAAGAAAATAGGTGATAGCAAATGGAACGACTGTTTTATCCCACTAATCCCTTCCAAAATTCTCAGCTGCTTTGACCACATGTCTTGACATTTCCTTTGGGTAAAACTTTGAATTTGTTTCAGAGCCTGCAGATATACTTTCCTTTCTGATAAGACTCATGTTTACTTTCTCCAGTGTCCAAGTGGACCAAATAATTTAAATATTTCTGCCCTTTCTTTTTGTGTGTGATCCTTCTACGGAATTTCTAAATTCACTTCACACAGCAGTCACACAGAATATTTGAAGTGAAGGGTCCCTTGATTGTTGGTCTGATGTTAACCTTGGTATTAATCTATGCTCATCTGGGTGTTGATTGCTTGTGGGAAGGTGTTGTGGTCTTTTTGTTTCCTTTTTGAATTGTTGATTTTCTTTTTGCACAGCATGTAGATGTTGTTTATGACTATGTGCCTGTTGATGACTAATTTGTCAGAGTGCCAGGCTTCTAGAAATTTCCTAGCATTATTTTAAAATTCAAAATACTTGATGTAAAACTAAATGTAACTTTATATGATTATTTGCGAGCATCTTTATGTTCATATTGTAACACAAATTCAATCTGGAAAAAGATAAAAAAAAACACAGGATGCAGAGGTGAAAAGAAGTTGAGGCTAAAGTAAGTGTAGGAATGGAATGACCTAGATTTGTAAGGGTACATAATATTGTACTGTTAAAATGAATAAAGTTGGGTCATATAATTCACCAATGAACAAGTCATCTTTACAGAGTCTGGCAGAGGAAAGGAATCAAAGAACATTTTGGTGGATGGAATGACAACATTATTAAACTGGCAAAGCAAGTTATACTGATCCTCAAGAGGGTTAAATGAAGTTATAAGAAAAACAGTTTGGAAAACACAAAAAGGGATGGGCAAACAAATAAATAACTCATATGGGGAAATGTAGAAGAAAAACATAAATAGGAGCTTATGAAACTAAGAAAACCAAAGTACACTCTAGATGTCATGAAAAATCAGATAATAAGGTAATAATATGAAGCATGGTGACAAAGATCACTCCAGTGGATAATTTAATGTTGGCTAATGAACTGTTTATTGTTCATCAGTTGGGAATACAGAAAAAAGTGAAAAAGCACTTGCTTCTGTTTAAGGAGAATGTTCCAATGTTTGTCACCTTACAGCAACTCCCTAGTAATTCTGAGATACGTATTCAGGAGAAATAACATACAGACAAAAACTTGACATCATTCCATTACTCAGAATTATTTGGAGATAGTATGAAGAAAAAAAAGCTTGGGTTGATAAATGGAACACAAATTAATCTTGTTCACCTCTGAAAAGAATGCACGTTTCTATTGGTGTTTAGCACTGAATATGTGGCCATGTCTGAAGGCAGGCCAGGATCAAGTCTGACCCACCTTCAGTATGAGACAGCATTGCAGGAGTGTATTTTTCCAGAACAGGGATAGTGGATTGGCACATGTCCTCCCTCCCTCCCTCCCTCCCTCCCTCCCTTCCTTTCTTCCTCCCACCCACCCACCCACCCACCCACATCTTGTAACATAGAATAATTAAGATGTGATAGAAAGACCATATGATCTTGGCAACTAATTGTACAGCAACTGCTGACTATGTCTGTCTGTCTGTCTGTCTGTCTGTCTGTCTGTCTGTCTGTCTGTCTGTCTGTCTGTCTATCTATCTATCTATCTATCTATCTATCTATCTATCTATCTATCTATCTATCTATCTATCTATCTATCTATCTATCTACCTATCTATTTTACACACACCCATAAACACACACAGTATAAAAGTCTGACTACGGCTCCTTGGCAGTAGTAAAACCCCCCCCTCTTGGCAATTTCTCCCTTTGGCAAGATGCTTTAGTCCATCCCATAAGTCAATCTTAACAGCAAATCTGATCTTGATCCCTTTTAGTCACATTCAATCCTTCTATCGGTTTCCTAATGTCAATAGAAACTTGTCCAACTTGATTTTGCTTGCTTATCTAGGTAGGGTGTAACTTCCACTAGCTCCATTTCATATCTGAAAACTGATAATCCTCCACTTTTGAAAGAGATTGTATTTGGCAGAACAACAGCCATGATGGCCTCAAAGAATGATATTAAAGGCAACAGAGAAAAGGAATTTATTTAAGAGAAAATAAAATATTTTGGAATGTTTGTAACTTGTTCCATGAGTGAGACAATCTACACATTGACAGAATGTAATACCTGTGAATGAATTAGTTGCACAAATTTTCCATGTATTTGCCCAGAAGACAGAATACAAAGTCAAACAAAATTCATTCTTAAAAGGTACAGTATGTTCTATAAAATGCTTTTTCTAAACATGCATTCTATTCAATGCACTTTAAACAAGTATTTTTTTTCTTTTTTCCTTTTAGCTGAACCTATGCTAGATTTATGACCAGCTGACACGTGCAGCTTATTTTGGGAGGCTATGAAATTTGTAAATCTTGACTTCCTCAAGCATGCCTAACAGATATACATCTAACCACCACCACCACCACAACAATAATAATATTGCACAAACTGAGTACAAATTGGAACAATAGTGCATTGGAACATCTGCAAGAAATACCATTTGCTTGCAAGCAAGAACTGATGGGACCACAATATATTGTAGACAAAATAGAAGAAAATGAAGAAGGTAAAGTGTTCTTGGACTTTAGAATACAAACAGATGAGAACCTGCCACGTGACACCTCAGACTTAACAATTATTGATAAGAAAGGCAAAGAAGTCTGGAAAGTGAGGATTGCAGTACCTGGAGGCAATAGAAAAGAAGAAAAAGAACCAGAGAAAATGACAAAATACAAAGATCTGCAAATAGAAGAACTGTGGCGAAACAAAACAAAGATAGTACCAATAATGCTAGGTGACTTGGGTGCAATCCCAAAACATCTGGAGCATCATGTGAACACCATCACCACTGACAAAATCAACACCAGTCAATTGCAAAAGGCAGCTTTACTTGGAACAGCTTACATCCGGGAGATACCTTTAACCAGTGGTGGGATTCAAATATGTGAACAACTGGTTCTCTGTGTGGATGCCGCTTCCAGAAGTCCATTCTGGGCCTGGGCAACAAAAAATTAGCTACCAGTTCTGCCAAAGTGGTGCGAACCGGCTGAATCCCAACACTGCCTTTAACACCATTAAATAATATCTGCCTGGCCCAGACTCTTGGGAAGGACTTGATAGGTGGTTAAAAATACAGTCTAGGCCAGAGGTCTCCAACCTTTTGGCCACCAGGGACCGGTTACGTGGAGAGAAATTTTTCCATGGGCTGGAGGGGGCGTGGTTTTGTATGCTGCCTGCATCCTGTGGATGGGGCTTTCCTTGTTTGTGCGAATCAGTTGCTGGCATGCTGCGGCCCAGGGGTTGGGGACCCTTAGTCTAGGCATCTGGCTGACTGAGCAACCAATAACAGTAATAATAATAGTAAACATTTTCTTTGCAGTCTTCTTCGGAATTTTGTGCTGGTTATTTTTAAGTAGATTTCCCCAGTATTATTCATGTAGCTTCTTTGCAACTAAAGGCAGCTTATTTAATGCATTTATTGCATTTATAAATTTCTCCCCCACCTATCAGGTGCCCAGGGCTATGTATAATAAAAACAATTAAAGCTCACCATAAATCCAAGAAGTAAGGGAGCCAAAGTCGTTTAATATGCCTTCAGAACAACATTAAAATAAGGAAGTTTGCTTATTCTGTCGTTCTGGTTACCAGACTCGCAAAACAATATTGGAAAGTGAATTTGGATTGACTTCATTTTTGTCCCAGGGACAGCACTACAATCAGAATGCTGCTAATAAAAAGGCCCTGTTTTAAATAGCCATCAACCTAGCTCTCTAGCTGGTGGGGCACAAGTAGGACTATGGGTCGGGGGGGGGGGAAATTTCATTGGGCAAAATGTAAGATGTGCATAATGAAAGTTTTCTCTTTTGACTCCAAGGCCCAGTTCAACACATTTTTGAAATGATTTGTAATTGCACCATGATCTAAGAATGTAATTATTCTTAGAATGATTACAAAAGGGAAGAGAAAATAAAGCAGCCGAGTACAGCAATGCCTTTAAATACATCCCTGTCATTTCTAATGATTCCAAGTGTGGCTTTATGCATAACTCTATGGTGAATTCTATCTGTGGAGAACTGGTCACTAAGCTGGCAAAAGAATATTGATATAAGAGGATTGGTTCCTTTTTTATCCCGGAACATCACAATCAGCACTTGTGTGTTTTTGATCACCACATTTGCAAAATACTGTAGTATTATAGAGCTGGAAGGGCAACCAAGAAAATTAATGGGCTACAGAAACTATCCGATAAGAAACATGATCATGTCTGGGATTTTTTAGTCTGAAGTAAACATCATAATTGGTATATCAAAAGTACATAGTAGGAAAAATGTTTATGGAAGGAATCTAAAGTGGCAAATAAAATGGAGTAAACAATTGCAAAATATACTGTACATACATGGGGGGAAATTAGAGTAAGTAGATGATTTTCATGGATTTTGGTATAATGTTTACAAAACATTTGTTAAGAACAGAAAAAAGGACTGTGGAACGAATGCTGTCCTGCCCATTATGATATATGGAAGTAAGCATTGGGTACATCCAAAGAAACATAAAAAAAATAATAAGCTGAACACAGTAGAAACTTAAGAAATAATAAAACAAGAAGGGAGAGGGTTTAGAATGATGCAGATGGGTTAAATACAAAAGCAAGTGATCAATATGAAAGAAAAACGTTGAACTACTTTGTTTTTATACAGAGAGAAGAACGAAAACTGCACTGCAAACAAATTTCTGAAGGAAAGAGTGAATGGGCTAGGGGAAAGGGGAAGGGAAAGAAACCAATCAGACCCCCCAAAAAATATGGTTGTATGAAATTGGTGGAAACCTCAAAAATGGAGAGCTGAGAAGCTTAAAGAACAAAAGGCAGTGTATGGACAGAGTAGGGATGTGAAAACAAGGACGCTTTTGGTGTTTTGCCTTTTACAGTACTAGGGCTTGTTGTTGTCACTCACTGAAACCATATATTTGGAAACTTGGGACTAATAAAAGTATGTGCTTCTCCACACAGTTAAACTATGAAATTTGCTACAATTAGATGTGATAACAGATGATTCAAAATCAGGACAGAAAGCCAATTTGAGGTAATGGCTAAAGGCATCAGGCTAGAAACCAGAAGACCATGAGTCAGACCTGTCTTAAGAGAGCCTGTGTTGTGGTTAAGGCATTGAACTAGAAATTGGGAGATTGTGAGTTCTAGTTTTGCCTTAGGCACAAAGTCAGCTGTTCTTGGGCCATTCACTTCCAAAATCTGCAGGGACCCATCCAGGCAATTGCCAGGAGTCAACACTGACTCGAAGGTACACACAGACCGACCCACAGGTTGGTCCTATTTTGGGGACAAAGTCAGTTGAGTAATTTTGGATTTCTCCTTCTCTCTGAGCCCGAGGAAGAAGATAATGGCAAGCCACTTCTGAAAAGGTTGGCAAGAAAACTGCAGGGACTAGTTCAGGCAATCAACAAGAGTCAGGACTGACTTGGGGCACAGAAATAAAACAGAACCAGACACATTAAGGGAGAGGTCTATGAATAGATTTTAATCTGGATGGCTATATTCTTTTTTTCTGCCCCATAAACAATATAAATTAAATTCCAGCTACTGAGAACCAAAAATAGAAAAGGACGATCATGTTCTTGTTCATATTTGTCAGCTTCTTAAAATGTTTCTGGTTGGAATGGTGGACTAGATAAATTGTTGGTCTCATTCAGCAGAACTCTTCTTACCCCTTTTTTTTCTTTTTAACAAAAAATGCTATTGTACAACCTGTTAGGTGGGAAATGAGGTCAGGATCACTTAATACAGATAGTTTATAAAATAATTAGATTTTAAAATTATTTTAAAATAATTCTTCTCAAGGAACAAACTTAATCAATAGGCATTACAGTAATTTCTCTATCCATCCTGGCTCAATTTTTAAGTAGTGATGGTGATTAGAAAGCATATTTATTCATAAGAATATTGAGCATTGTAAAATTCAGTGTGCTGTAGTAGTCAATGTACCACATTAGGATTGGGAAGAACAATGTTCAGATTTGCCTTTAGCAATAGAAAGTGAGGGCCACTTTCTCCCAATCTAGCCCATTTTACAGGACTTGTGATATATGGATAAAATAAAGGCAAGTGCAACTCAGCCACTTGGAATTCCTGAAGAAGGGATGGAATATAGATGTAAAAGACAGAAATGCTGTTGGAATGCTGGTGTTTTGAAACTATTTTCCTTGCTGTTTCATGGATTTCTTTTATTTTGGTTGTTATTTTATCGGGCTGTTATTTTATTGGTTGTTATTTTAACCAGCTGTTATTCTTTTAAAAGCATTATTTCTATTTTTTAAAATTTGTAATCTGTTTCTGCCCAATCTCTCCTTTTAAGTATTATATCAGGAGGCTATCTTTGCTCTGTTCAAACTCTTGCTTACATGTCCATCTAATTGTTCAGTTCTAATTGTTCAATAATGCCAAATATAAACCTAGCTCATTCTCTCTCTCTCTCTCTCTCTCTCTCTCTCTCTCTCTCTCTCTCTCTCTCTCTCTCTCTCTCTCTCTCTCTCTCTCCCTCCCTCCCTCCCTCCCTCCCTCCCTCCCTCCCTCCGTGTGTGTATTTGTCTTTATCTGCTCTTTCACTTCTCCTCAATATCTTTTCTCAATTCTCAGTTTCATCTGCCATGGCAAAGTTAGCCCTCAGTGAAACTGCAGGTGTTTCTCTCCCTGATGATTTCATCAATATTTTTCCTGCAAGGAAAAGTAAACTGTAAAACCCCTAAAGTGACAATGCCTTTGAAACCACCAAGCCCTCTCAAATAAATAAAGAACAATATTTGTTTGGTGTTTTCATGTGCAAAGAATGTTTTCATGTACACAAGAAAAGACATGAAGATACAGTGGTATCAGAAAACTATTGTTTGGCATAGCAATATTATGTAAATTACTAGCTGCTGAGAGAGGAAGTACAATGATACACAACCAGACAATAGTCCTATGCCACTATTCCTTTTACAACACGGTAAAGTGCATAAGGGAAAAATGTCAAGGATCACACATGAAAAACCTAAGATTCACTTTCATAGCTCATCTTCTGTTCCATCTGAGGCCAACATACAATGCTTGTATAAATTAATCTAGCATCCCTGGAAATAGAAACCCACACTACAGCGATATACAGTTCATTTTAAGCATAACTTTGATTTTGGTATTTTACTACAGAGGTCCCCAACCTTTTGGGTACCAGGGACCGGTTACGTGGAGAAAGGTTTTTCCATGGACCGGACGGGGTAGGTTTTGTGTGCTTCCTGCATCCTGCGGATGGGGCTTTCTTGTTTGTGTGGACCGGTTGCTGGCATGCTGCGGCCTGGTACCGGTCCACGGACCGGGGGTTGGGGACCCCTGTTTGACTGCATGTGATGTATAAATAGCCTAATACAAATCTCAATTTCTAGTCATCTAAATAGTGGCCTAAACACAGAAACCATGAATTTTAGTAACTTTAGTCAATATGAATCTACAGGTAGTCCTCGACTTATAGTCATAATTGGGACCAGAATTTTCCCTCCTAGCAAGGTGGTTGTTAAATGAGTTGTGTTCAATTTCAAGATATTTTGCCACCAGTTGTTAAACAAATCACTGCAGCTGTTAAGTTAATCATGCAGTCGTTAAGCAAGTCCAGGTTCTTCCCCCATTGATTGTGCTTGTTGGAAGCCAAGTTCGCATGTGGCAATCACCTCATCCTGGGATACTGCAACCGTTGTATGTACAAGGCAGTTGCAAAGCACTCAAATTCTGACAGTGGGGATGCGGTGATGGGGCTGTAAGTCCAAGGACCAGTCATAAGTGCCTTTTTTCAGTTCTGCTGTAACTTTGCACAGTGACTAAATAAAGCTGAGGATTATGTATATAAGATTATTGACACACCAGCCACACACTCACAGAACGAAATACAATCATAAATGCAAAAACCTTGTTTTGAGAAGGATGCTTTTCACTTATTCTTACCTTCACTGCCGGGATGGGCTTCTTTGGGGCAAAACACTTCCTCTCAATCTGGGAAAGGAGGCTGCTCTGTCCTTTTAGTTTCAGCTTATTTTCGGCTATTATCTTCTTTCGTTGCTCAAGGTAGGGGCCAAAGCTGGGAAGTTTCTATAAGAAACAGGAAGTATGTAATTACCGCTACAGTCACGGCAGTCTTCTACAAACAAAGCTGAGACCCCCATCCCAGGTTTTTAGTTGTAGGCATATTATATTGAGGATTTGAAAGCTAAGCCAATCTCTTCTTCTCTTTGTGTTTCAGGATTTTTTTAAAATTTAAAGAGCCGCATGTATATTTTGCTAACTAATCAAGTATCCACATTTCTTTTTAAAGTATTGTGGGAGGACAGCACCCCCTCCCCCAGAGAAAGAAATATTTTGAGAATATTAAAAAGCATAATATTATATTTCCCAAAGGAATACAGTAATGGAGAAAGAAAATCTTAAAAGACAGAAACCAGCCCCTCCCCCCAGGAAGAGGCCCGGTCTGTAAAAATGCAGATTTGACAATCCTATTCAGAAAGGCTGGAGCCAGGAGGCTAGAAGCTGATGAGATTAGGAAGACAAAGTCCCCTAAAATCTACATGCCCCACCCAAACTCTAAAGACATGACCTTTAGGACATAATAGGATTAACCCACCACCCTCAGAATGCAAAAAGGGCACACTCAGACTCAGGTCAAAGTACATGACACAGGAAATACAAAGGCTCAAACAGAAACAAGTCCAAACACAAAAGCCCATTCCCAGCTACATGTGGTCAGTTTTCCCAGAGCCACATTTCTGCCTGACTCTGCTTTTCAATAAACTACAACCTTCTTTCTAAAGCAGTCTCCGTTTTGTTTATTCCCAGCTTGGACTGGACCCTGATGAAGATTTGTCTCTCAACAGTATTTTGGATTTTAAAAAAAATTGTAAATGCTGCATGTGGAGTTGGGTTTGAGGGAAAGGTAGATGACCTTGTTACATCTCACATAAGCCTAGCTGATCGGCATTTTGCCCAGAGAGCTGTGCTATGAACATATAGGGCTAGCCTTCCCACTTCATAAATTTAGCACTTAAGATAAAAGATTGCATTGAAAAAGATATTATGAGCAAGTTTCCACAATGCTAAACTATATATTTTGCCTGGACATTATACATGCTTTATATATAACCAAATCTTATATTGTAATTCTTCCTATTGTCTGCATTTTTATAGCTCTTAGTTGACAAGCAGACGTCCCTCGTGAATCTTGGGCTGAGACCTCAGAAGTATTAAGATGTATAACAATTACTAGGAAGAACTCAGGAGTATTAGGATGTACTACAAGTGCTATAGAAAATCATGTGGTCAACAGAAGATAAAATCCAGCTTGAACGAGAACAAAGCAAGAAAGATCTTAGAAACATACATGAAAAGAAATTTGCTTTTATCCATGATTAAGCTGTTAAATGGGATGTTTGCTCCATTAATAGAAAAGGGAAAACTTTTGAACTGAAGAAATACTATCAACATTTGATGCAGGTTAGAATGAAATCAGAGGAAGATATGATTAGATTGTGTGTGTGTGTGTGTGTGTGTGTGTGTGTGTGTAGAACATAAGAGAATAGTGAGTCACATGTATTCATCTGGGTCTTTCTGAAATAACTTTTACACAATGATGAGGTACAAAGCATTCTTTTATAGCTCATTATGATACCAACACCAACAACACAGCAAGTAAAAGATATTTTAGATAATTAATTCCAAAAATACTATAATTCCAAGTAAATGACATCAGTTTAATTTCTGTTAGACAGCAAACCATTCATGGCACCTGACAAAATTTAAAAATAAGAACAGGATACAAAATGTTCAAAATAAAATAATGATAAATGTTAAAATTGTGTAACAAGTAAAAACCTGCTGAAAGAGGTGTTTTTATAGATTCCCTAAACACTGAGAGAGAGGGACCAATCACAGCCCCAAAAGAAGTGAACAGGAACAAAGGTAGAGAAAACCATCACTTCTGATCTTAACAATTGGACACATTCATCATGGGAGAAGCAGTCCCTTAAATTGTCAGGTTTTAAGCTAGTTTGGTTTTTTTTGATTCAATACCACCATTTTAAATTATCCTTGGGAAGGAATTGATAACAAGTGCCTATGATTCAGAGGAGGTGTCTGATCCTATTCTTGCAGTAGTCAGCAATATCCAGACATTTTCAAACTTTGCCTTAAATGAAATATGTTGCTGGAATAAAGATGGGAGGTAACCAAAACATAAATAATTATTGCTAACTCTGTCCAGGGATATGATGGGGTGCTGGACAGAATTGTGCTCTTAATAACCAAAGCCAGTTGCAAACCCAGCTGATAGCTGATGATCAAATTGCTCTCACAGACTATGAATCTGCTTTTCCAAGTACAGTGAAACAATACTGTCTGAAATAGTACCTCAATCCAGTTTCTTGCTTAGTTATAACTTCTTGAGTGTGTCTGGATTTCATTTAGCATATTAGTCTTGATCTACTGCTGAACTTAGACAATGTTCAGGTTCCTTTCTTGAAACTGGGGCAAGGAAAAGTAGAATAGAACATCATCAGCTCTGATGATGACAATTCATAAACCCCAGTTGACATTCATTGTCAGTTCCCTAAATAGAGTACTGAGCAATATAGGGAATAATATGGTATTCTGTAAGACACTATAGGCCAAAGGCCTACTTGTCAAACTGTCCCTAGGACCATTTTGTGCATGTGGTCTCGTGATATTAGAACTACTGCAACATTGTGATAAGGTGTAATCTTCTACATAGTCCACTAACTAGATGGCTTAATGATGCTAAAAATGGTCAAAAGGTCAAAACAGAAAGAGAAACAAAAACTAGAAGATCATGCAAAACCAATCTTACTTCATTCTTTGACAAAGTGACTAAATTAGTAGACTAGCAAAATTCTATGGACATAGTATACTTAGACTTCAGCAAGGCATTTGACAAAGTAGACCACAACCTACTTCTTGGTCAGCTAGAAAAATGTGGGATACACAGCATCACCACCAGATGGATTTGTAACTGGCTGAAAAACTGCCGGCAATGGGGTGGGCACCGCTCCGGTATGATGAAACCGGCCTGTGGGCCGGCAGTTTGACACCCCTGGTATAGGATCTCCTGCTTGGATAGGGAGCTGGACTAGAAGACCTCCAAAGTCTGTTCCAGCTCTATTCTGATTCTGATTTAGGGCTATGAAGATGACCAAAATAATTTCAGAACTATATCTTGCCAAAGGATCAAGTGAAATGGATCCAGAAAATCAACTTACTTGTTTATTTATTTATTTACTTTATTTATTTATGTATGAATGCATGTATCTATTTATTTTTCCTATTTCTTAACTGCCCACCTGCCTCAGATATGTGTGGATTTATAAGGACACCTATTCTTCCTATAGGGAGGTATTGATCATCAGCCTCAATCATATTGTTCATTCCATCCATCAGGAGAGCTGACAGGTAAGTAAAGAGGTAGTGGCTATTTTCTGCTTTACGCTTGTCCATATATCTAACAAGCATTCTCATTCCAAAATAATAGAAACAGGCACGTGCCAAGGTTATAGCCCTATGAGTTGCCTAAATGCTACAATTTCCATCCTTTCCATATTGTTATGCAATGTTATGATGGAAATATGAAAGGACATCAAAAAGGACATTTTGTAACTAGACATCCTTTTGGCTAGGCATCTATACCTCCAGCAAATTGCTTCCACAGATTACAACTTTAATATTCAGATATGTTTCCCGGACCATTTCTGTATTCCTTTCTTTTTGTCACCATGCTTCATTTACATAATTCTGAAAAGTTTTTTCAACATATTATTTTCCCCAAGTTTTAGCTACAAGCTGAAGTATTACTGAGATTTTTGCATTATCCCAATCATGGTAAAAATATATAATACAGACTGCAAGATTTGGGATGCAGGAAACTGTAAGTGTAACAGCATAAAAATGATTCTATGTATAGAACAATAAGTTTGTACATTTTATGCAGTACATTTCAGAGTTGAAAGTCTGAAGTTGTACATTTATAAAAGTCTTGTATATATATATATATAAATAAATACTTCTACAATGAAAAATGACATATGTTTATTTTCATATTAGCAGGAAAATGAATTCAATGAATGGATATGCTGTAGAACTTGGAGAATTTTACTCAGTATTTTATTTTTTCTTCTCCTTACAGCAAATGGATTTACCACAAAACTTTATAAAGCACGGTCTTAGATTATTTTGACACGGCAGTTAGAGGGATATTGGATATGTTAATATAACGGTAGTAAGTTCCATGCAAACTCTAGAAAGTGCTAATTTTATTAATTTCACTGTTTGACCTCACTGAGTTTAATCTTTAGCCTACGGTCTTGCTTTCACATAATGCAGTAATGGAGAAGAATGCTAAATTTCGAATACTGCCAGAATGCCGGTTCCAATTTCTGAACACACCAGTGCCCACAGATAATGACAATATGTCAACTGGATAAAGCCAGCTTCAACTCAGGAAGGTAATCATGATATTTGATCTACCAAATAGTGTTATGAATCCAAACAAGTTGTTAGTTTTGGCTTCTTCCTTGAAAATGGCACATGCTGTGGGACAACCTCATCTCCCTTTTTACTATCTGGAAATATTTAATCAAACTAAGTAAGCCAAGTTAAATAACAATTTCATAGTCATTTAATGCAACACACTATCACTTTCAGGATAACTCGATGTATCATATTACTGTAAATACACATTTCCTGCACTGACAAGAAGCCTATGTCCAATTCCTGTCTTCTCACCCAACAGTTCACATTAACATTTACTTTTGTTGTTTATTATTAATAATTTCATGACAATCCAAGCAAGCTAAAACTGTATTTTGCTCACAAAGTGAGAAATGAAGTGAGTTTATACAAAATAATTCACATATCAAGGCTTCTATTGAATGAGAATCAGGTGTTTTGAAACAAATTTTCACCGCTACCTGAATTCCTACTTAGGTTTAAACAAAATCCCATCAACTTCTTTAAAAAAAAAGAAGAGGAAAATAGAAAAGAAAGACTACTTAAATGGAGAAATCCTAAAGAAGGAAGAATTCTATAAAATGTCCCAGTATTAACTTCATCATGCACCAGATCACTATGAAATCTAAGAGCCATGCATTAGTCTGATTTAGATGAACGTTGTCAAAAAATAAGCTTTTTAGGAAGCAATGGTTTTTCCAATAGTGATGAGGATAGACAAGCAGCTCCTGTTCTAGCTGAAGTATATTTAAATAAGGGAAGGCTTAACAAGAACCATTATTGTATCTAAGAACAACTGAGCAGAATACCAGCACAATACGTGGCCTCTGCCTTTGAGCTTGAACAATCAGGAACACCTACAAATACATGAGTGAAAGTATCAGACTGCCTGAAATTACTTAAAATACAACCAATTGAAATGCAGTAGAGGTAAGACAAGCATCGGCTATAAAAATATCTTCAAGAGTTCAGTTAGGCTGCTGGAATTCTACCATTATAAATCCTTGCTCCTTGAATTTCTCTTATCTAGTTACCTTGGCATTCCGGCTGTTTTACAGCTTACTGATTTATGTTGTGGCTCCCGTTTCTCTCACTTCATTCCTGTGGTCTAGCTTTGATCTTGAGAGAGTTTATAGACTATTATGTACCTTTCCTGCCTTTGTTTGTATAAGTTCAGCAGGCATTAAGTAAAATGCAAAGCACAATGGAAGACACCCTTAATTTTGAAATCATATGATGGAATCTCTGTCACCTATTACCAATCCTCCAAATATTTATTGGCTTTAGACTTCAAAAAATTACTTTTGGATGTTTTATTACACTTGCTTTCGGTAACAGCTGCAGCCTAAATAAACAGGATAAATATCTTCAAAGACCATCTGATGTACTGGCAGCTATCAAAACAATTCAATTATATCTTCTTTTCAAAATGGATTAATCGTATTTTCAAGAAGATATATGAAAAGCTAGTGCCAGCCTGCTTTGAATTTTATTGGGAAAAAAAGTGGTTGGACAGAGTGGTACCTTCAAAACGTCTTAATGGTTGTATAATGTTATAAAATATCAGTGTAATATTTTTGTTATTATAAACAACATTTTTGTTGAGAGACAAAATGTAAGACATATGGAATCTGGGCATGCTGATCACAGTAGCAGTTAGTAGATAATAAGAGTACTTAGGATTTTTTTTTAATGCTCATCCTGCTTTATAAGAAACGATCGTGCAAAGTAGATGAATACTATTGTTCCCTTATTGCATAGAGTGAAGTTATAGTCATGGCAGAAGCGAGATCCATATCATGAATTTAATGGTCCATAGCTCAGATCTGTTAACCAATATAGTATGTACAGTATGTGTCCCTATATATTTATGTTATTCATTAGTATTCATAATACCGTTTGATGAGAAGCCATGTGGATAGGGAAAGGTCAAATTTCAATAGCAGGTACTGTATCCTTCAAAGATCATTCTTAGGATGACCTTCAGGCCTGTAGAAGGCATTTCTAGAATTGGAAACCATTCTATTTATTATTTTTACACTAACAGAAGTTGTATCATATGAAACTATCCAACATCAAATGGAGTAGACCAGTTCATCAATTTGGTTTAAGAACCAACGTATAGCATGACACACAGTCTCTCCTTTAATCCAAGGGCAAATCTCTTGCACAACACTTCCAAAAACAATCTTGTGATGAACTGTGCAAATCTCCTGTAACCATTTGATTTTTGTTTAGTATTTCTCAAGGGATTCATTCACTGATGAATTTGTCCTCACTGGATAAGTTAAATCCTGTTCATTTAAAGATAGCCGTATCTATCAGTAGAGCTGTTTCTATCAAGATATAAAAAGCATTAGACTGTCAATAGAGAACTCACAACATAATGAATCAACAATGAAACATTAAGCCAGCAAAGCTTTAAGGTGAATAAGCCAGTTCTGGTTATAATTTATTCACAGATCAATCTAAATTCAATTGAGCATATTATGAACTAGGGATTGGTTACCTAATAGAGATAGCTGAGCAATAAGTTCATTTCAAATTAATGTAATTTCTTATATGTCTGCTCTCCAACATTTATTACATTAAAAGAAGAGGAAAATAACACGAATAGTTTGCTACTATTCTGATATAAAGTAAAGAACTGAAGAAAACTTGGTCTGAGTACACAGATATTAAATGTTACTTATAACATTAATATTTATATCTTACCTATATGTAAGGGTGTAGGTCTACACATATGTTGCATGCAGTATGTTTAAATGTGTGTTAAGTATGTGTACACTTTGAGAGCAAGGAACTAAATTTCATTTTTAACGTGTGCTATTGTGCCCACAATAAAAAATGACAATAAAAGATATCTATCTTATCAATATTATTAACATTTAATAATTATCTCCATTTTAAAAATATATACACAAAAATATTTCTATGCAGTAGCCTTCATGGATATATTTGTATGTAAAATAAACGGAAAGGAGGAATGTAATACGCATACTGTGTCAAGGATTACTGCAGATTCCAAAAGGAAAGAAAATATAATTCTAAGCAGCAGCATATATTAAGAATATTTGTGATGATTTTGTTTTCTTTACCTCCCAATCCTAACTTCAATGGTTTGAACACATGCCAGATAACCTTTTATATATATATATATATATATATATATATATATATATATATATATATATATATATATGTAGGTCTTTGGTTGTTCGGGTTTTCTCCCACGTAAAATTGGAAGTGTCTTGGCGACGTTTCGACGAAGTCCCATTCGTCATCTTCAGGCTGGTGCTTTCAGCTTCGTGCCTCGAGCAGCAGTGTGTGGTCTTGGCTGTTTCTTCCTTTTAACTGCCAGTGGAGGTATGAACTGATTGGGTGGGAGCTTGGCTGTGTTCTGATTGGGTGGAGGTGTGTTCTGATTGGTTAGGGCTTGGCTGTGCTCTGATTGGCTGGGGCTTGGCTGTGCTCTGATTGGCTGGGGGGTTGGCTGTGCTCTGATTGGCTGGGGGAGTGTTCTGTTTGGTTGTGCTCAGGTTAGTCTGAGTTGCAGAGGGATTCAAGATTTTGGGCTGCCCTGCCATTCCTTGGCTTCGCGTTCGTGGTCGTGCTTCCTCTTCATGGAGGGTGTCAGTTTGCTTCATGTATGGATTGGGGGGGTTTAAAGTGGCTAATGATGCAGCTGTGGTCTGGCTTCTGGTTTGTGGTCGTGCCTCATAGTCAGTGTGGCTTTGGGTTTGTTTTTTGCGTGGATGTTTGGTGGTGACATCCTGTGTGGTTTTTGTGAGTGTGGGTCTGGTATCATTTTTTGTGTTAGGGAGTCGTTTGTCAATGAGGGCGGGTTTCCAAATGGCTGGTAGGCGGGAGGTATCATCTCGCTTGTTCATGCTGTGTGGGCGTTTTTCTATCTCGATGGCTTCTCTGATTATTCTGTTATTAAAATGTTCACTTTTGGCAATGGTTCTGGTATTTTTAAAGTCAATTTCATGTCCTGTAGCTTTAAAGTGTTGGACCAGGGAAGATGTTGGTTCCTCTTTTTTGACTGAGTTCTTATGTTCTTCAATGCGTGCACTTATTCTTCTGTTGGTTTGTCCGATGTATGTGGTGGGACAAGTGGTGCATGGGATTTCGTATACTCCTTGATTTTCTAATTCAATTTTATCTTTGGGGTTTCTAAGGATGGTGGATATTTTTCTGTTTGTGCAGAATGCTGTTTTGATGTTGTGTTTATGGAGGATCTTACTGATTCTGTCTGTGATGCCTTTTATGTATGGGAGGATGGCTTTGCCGTTTTCTTGTTCTTTGTCTTGGATTTTAGTGGGGGTTTCTTTTTGGATTAGGTTTATAATCTTATTTCTATGGAATCCATTGGATGTTAGTACATTGGTGAGAGTGTGTAGTTCGTGGTGAGAGAACTACACACTCTCACCAATGTACTAACATCCAATGGATTCCATAGAAATAAGATTATAAACCTAATCCAAAAAGAAACCCCCACTAAAATCCAAGACAAAGAACAAGAAAACGGCAAAGCCATCCTCCCATACATAAAAGGCATCACAGACAGAATCAGTAAGATCCTCCATAAACACAACATCAAAACAGCATTCTGCACAAACAGAAAAATATCCACCATCCTTAGAAACCCCAAAGATAAAATTGAATTAGAAAATCAAGGAGTATACGAAATCCCATGCACCACTTGTCCCACCACATACATCGGACAAACCAACAGAAGAATAAGTGCACGCATTGAAGAACATAAGAACTCAGTCAAAAAAGAGGAACCAACATCTTCCCTGGTCCAACACCTTAAAGCCACAGGACATGAAATTGACTTTAAAAATACCAGAACCATTGCCAAAAGTGAACATTTTAATAACAGAATAATCAGAGAAGCCATCGAGATAGAAAAACGCCCACACAGCATGAACAAGCGAGATGATACCTCCCGCCTACCAGCCATTTGGAAACCCGCCCTCATTGACAAACGACTCCCTAACACAAAAAATGATACCAGACCCACACTCACAAAAACCACACAGGATGTCACCACCAAACATCCACGCAAAAAACAAACCCAAAGCCACACTGACTATGAGGCACGACCACAAACCAGAAGCCAGACCACAGCTGCATCATTAGCCACTTTAAACCCCCCCAATCCATACATGAAGCAAACTGACACCCTCCATGAAGAGGAAGCACGACCACGAACGCGAAGCCAAGGAATGGCAGGGCAGCCCAAAATCTTGAATCCCTCTGCAACTCAGACTAACCTGAGCACAACCAAACAGAACACTCCCCCAGCCAATCAGAGCACAGCCAACCCCCCAGCCAATCAGAGCCAACAGCCAATCAGAGCACAGCCAAGCCCCTAACCAATCAGAACACACCTCCACCCAATCAGAACACAGCCAAGCTCCCACCCAATCAGTTCATACCTCCACTGGCAGTTAAAAGGAAGAAACAGCCAAGACCACACACTGCTGCTCGAGGCACGAAGCTGAAAGCACCAGCCTGAAGATGACGAATGGGACTTCGTCGAAACGTCGCCAAGACACTTCCAATTTTACGTGGGAGAAAACCCGAACAACCAAAGACCTACATACAAATACCCGCGAAAGCCTCAGAACATATATATATATATATATATATATATATATATATATATATATAATATATATATATATATATATATATTATATATATATTATATATATATATATATATATATATAAAAGAATGCTATTGGCATCTTAAAACATTTTCCCTTTTTGTTGTTTTAAATAATAGCCATTGAGTATGTAGAATCAGCTCTTCTGCTGATCTTCTGAAATGTCACAGCTAAAAAAAAACCAGGTGTCTCAGAAGTGCTTTCTGGTTTTTTTTGTTTTGATTCCTTTCAATGAATATTTTTTATTAAAAAAATAGTTTCCTGAGCATAAAAATTAAAATATTTTTTTTAAAAAAACCCATGTTCTTTTCCCTCAGCCTTTTATTAATAACTTCTCTGTCTGTATTTTCTCTGCTCATTTCTATCCCTAATGGGGAAAAACCCTCTTTGGCCTTCCAAGCACATTTTATACATGCACATCCCACTTGGGAATTAAAAAAGAATTCCACTATGAATCTACCATGGTGAAAAGAACTTCACTGATTCATTTGAATCCCAGAGGATGAACACTAATCAGGATAAATTCCAGCTAGCTATTCAATTCCATGGTTATTCCAGAGGGAAGAAATATTTCACTTGCTGGCAGCAGATCGGCTTTTAAGAAGTTCAAGTGACAAGAAATACCCCTCCTCTCAAATAATCATTTATTACATTTTAGAAACTAAGGGCAACTTCTTATGGGCTTCCTGATCCACTTTGGGAAACATTTTCTACGATTAAACAGAGGAATATTGACACTGACATCCCTTAAACTCCTCTTAAGATGTTACCTACTCTTGTAACGAAAAGTTCAGAAACCAACCTCCACCCTCATTTTCTACATTTTTCTTAAATAACCGATTCAACAAACTCCCAAATTTTCCAGACAAAAATCTATTTGAAAAAGGAGGAGAAAAGCAGAGCAGATTATATTCTGGTTCACTTATTTCTAAACCTCATTGTGTACATTAGTTTTTAAAGTCATCGTAAATAGAAATATGGCCATGATGCAATATAGGCAATGCATTTATTAAGATGTAGTTCAAGAAACTGATCGATGAATTGGTCACTGAATTTTGCAGATAAGAACATTCAAAGCAAAAATGGAAAGCCCTGCCCCAGTGGAATATCCGTAAGCATTCCGACTGAACATCAGTGAAATTCCCCTAGAGGGTGTGCATGCATTATATTTTGCCTACAGAACATCTGTGGAAACTCAAAAGAAAATAAATAAATAAAAAAACCTACATCCCCCAGATGCTAAATCTAGTAATATAGTAAAATGTAATAGGAAAGTTCTTGCATAGACTCACTTAGTATGTGAGTCTATGGAATGTGGCGTTCCTTCATTAAGAAAATGTGTACATATTATTGATATTCTCACATTCGCTTCTTGGTTATTTTACTCAAACAGGAATATCTAAGCGGTGGCTTCAAATGATAGTTTGAGAAAATAATTAGCAGGGTTTTTTTTAACCAACACACCTGCCTCTTTCCCTTCCCTTTCTTGTTTGTTTGTTTGTTTCCCACCCTTTATTATTTTTATAAAAAAGTCAAAGGTACGAACAATATCTAATACTCCTTCTTCCTTCTATTTTCCTCACAGTAACAATCCTGTGAGGTGAGTTGGGCTGAGAGTGTGTGACTGGTCTAAAATCACCCAGCTGGCTTTCATGCCTAAGGCAGGACCAGAACTCACAGTCTACTGGTTTCTAGCCTGCGGTCACCTTTGAAACATGAAAAAAAAAAAAAAAACATGAGGGAATATTTTTTTGTGGCAGTACACTAGCATTTGGGATTTTAAAGCTGTCTTGTTTGGTCTATCTATCATAAAATATTCATCAAATACATTCACATCACATCAAGGACAGGAACTAAATGGTGTTATGTTCATTTACTTGATGAACACGTGTTCCAAAGTGAATGATTCCTTCATAAGGTAAAGTTGGGAGGATCAAGCAATGGGAAGATTTCTACTTCATGAACATCTGGCCACTTGTCATTTTATAGACAATAAGCATTTCATACGAACAGAAGAGACTAGAATTTATCAGGAATTCTTTCAGTAAAGGATGTGTTGAATTTAGATTGCAAACCGGTGGAAAATACACAAAACTAAATCCCTCCTGAAGTCAATGGATTTACTTCTGAGTAAACACGTGTGAGATTTGCAATGCACATGATTGTTCTGTGATTTCCATATATTACCATATTCATGACACTATGAGATGAAAGACACTCCACTTACTCTCTAACAGGAACATAAAAAAGAAATTAAAACACTGGCAAGCACTTTGTCTTCAGTTTGTTGGGCATATACGAGAAAGAGCTTCCCACCCATTTATGTAAATGAAATTCTGACAGTTTAGCAGACTAAGTTGTAGCAAAGATGACAGCAGTCTGTCTCTTAATAAACACCTAACATGCTAACAAATGCCACTACTTTCTGCTTTTTCTAAACCCTCATTCTGGGGAAAAAAAGAATGTGCTCTGCTGGCAAAGCTTGTATAAATAGCATCTAGTATTTTAACAAGTAAGGCTTGCAATGCTTTTCTCATGCAGAAGGTAAACAAAAGGAAAAAGATGTATACTGATTTGACCTTGGGGATTTGATTACATAAATAACACGTCTTTCACTTAGGTACTAAAGGTAGTACACATGAGAGTTCCTGTTCAGTTTATCTTCAGAGGAGAAACCCTTTTTGGTTGACAGATATATAAATGAGCCAGAATCATCCAGTGAGCTCTATGATAAGATGATGAATTTACACACATGTCATACAATCCGCCTTGCCTACCCTACAAGGTTCCATCCAAAAAAGGTGTCGGAACTCCGTTCTGGGCGTTCTATGACAAAAAAAGCTCTGGATTTGTCTATATATTTACTAATGCTTGTATGTTGTTCCAATACAAAGCTTTTTTAAAGGCACATTTTGATGCCTTTTTTTTTAAAAAAAGAAACCCACTTATCATTTCTGTTACTGAAAAGTAATTAATTCTAATTATTACTAAATTGAAGGTTCTATGTACAGTATAAACAAGGGCTAGGATTCCATTGCAAGTTGGTGTGGGCTCATGATTTTGTCACCTGTTGATTCTCTCTTGACACATCCACTGGGCTGGTTTGTGGTAGTACAACTACAACAGCAACAAAATGTAAGCTACCTTGTCAAAATGAGATCAATTTGGAAAATATATGATTGGCTGCTAGGAGGCCATGCTTCAACCTTGCTTCAGCCAGCAATTATGCTAGAAGTTGGAGGAGTGCTATGTTGAGTGAGGAAAATCCCTTAGGAGAATGAAGAGAAGACCGGCCTTCCTACAGACAAGAGGAAGGAGATAGCAGTGAAAAGATTGGGCTCTTCAAATGTTGTTCTGTGGAACTTGGATGGTTTGCCCAAATGGAACTAATTTTTTTGTCACTACAGCTTGTCTTTTGTTCATGGGCTCAGGGGAACTTTTTTTTAAAAAAAAGTAACATGGCCATAGCCTGAAAAAAAATTGAAAACGATAGGTCTAGAATAAGCACACATGTAGTAGGAATGAAGACGAAGAGGAGTTGGAGTAAGACAAGAAATATTCTTCAACAGTAATAGCAATAACACTTAGACTTATATACTGCTTCACAGTGCTTTACAGCTCTCTCTAAGCGGTTTACAGAGTCAGCCTATTGCCCCCAATAATCTGGGTCCTCATTTTAGTTGTTTATTTTTTATAGTTAATTCCAAAATCTTATAATCAATATTCCAAATTTATCTGAACCCTTAATAGTCTGTAACTTTCTGAGATAAAAATCTTATTTAACTTTTTGCTGCATATTCCAAATTCTTTAAGTTTTTAAGCTTGTATTTCCCCCCCCCTTACGTTCAGAGTTGCAGATAAACTCACCCAAAAATGAGTTTTAAAACTTGTCATTCTGAAGGTCTCTAATAGCTTTAAAATGGCTAATAGGCAATTTCCAAAAGTGATCAGAAAGTGAAGTTTGTGAATTTAGAGCCCATTAAAAGTCTCTGTCATGATTGTGAGCAATATGGTTGTTGATCCCTTTGTCTGCTGAAAATCATTGTCATGAGGTCTCCTCACCAGGAACAGCTGTCAGAGTGCATGTAATTAATCTTGCATTCTCTCCTTATCAAGGGGGGTTCCAAGGAACTGATCTACTCACTAGTACCTTGGTCTTTGCCACAAACGTTAGTTCCTCTTTCATGGAGACATTTTTAGTTTGGTATACCTCCTTTATTTTTCTTCTTAAATTTGTACAATCACCATTCTAATATGTATTTTTAATTTTAGATTTTTATTTTGTGTGTGTGTGTGTGTGTGTGTGCATAGGTTCAATCAATCAATTTCAACTTCTCACGGAAAAAAAAAGATTTTGCAGAATTGGAATTGATTGAACTTTTTAGTCCCACCTAGTCTGCTGTTACCACCGAAGCCATGCCCACCCCATGGGCCACACCCACCTGGCACCCGACGATGCATAAGTGGGTTTTGGGTTGCAGTTTGGGCACTCGGTCTCTAAAAGGTTTGCCATCACTGGCATATGTCATGTTAATCTATTTTAGATTGTTTGAAGTTTTCCAATTGCATACTACTTTGGAGTGGTTTTAAATGGTGAAATATTTGAATATGAGGAAAATTTAAACAGGGCAAGATTTTGATTATGTAGCTATGCTTGATAATAGGAAGGTTCAAATCTGGTTTACAGCATGCCAACCCACTTCACTACTGCAAGATAAAACATATTATGCCATATTCCAAGATAAAAATCAGGAGGTCTTTATATAGCCCTGACTAAAATACCTTGATGCTCTCTGAACTTTTGTTCTTCTGCTACTTTACAAGAAGCCTATGGAAATACATTATGAAGGGTAATCTTATGATGATCTACTCAATAATAAGTGTACTGTACACAATGGACTATATTTTCAAATAAACGAGTGCAAGATTATAGCCTGAGACTTTAACTTTCAAAATACAATATACCACATTACTAAACAGTTTCTCCACTGATTTCAAACTCCATAGATCACATATTTTGTTGTGCTTTAAAATAGTTTTTACTTGTTTTATTTTTTTCTTTGCTCTCTTTCAGAAAAATAAAAAAGTGTATTTGTAATGCACCTTCCAATAAGGTATGGGCCTAACAAAATATAAAGTTAGCAAGCAGAAGATAAATTTGCCTGGTTACAAACCTGTAGAGTATTAAACTTACACAAAATGAATATGATCAATAGATACCATTATAATGGAAATAATAGTGTACAATTATAAAAACCTAGGCTAACTACTATTTAATTTTACTAATAAGATTTACAGTAAAAGAGGTATATTGAGCTCTCTATCCAAAGGTCAGCAAATAGACTGATCTTTTTTACATCTAAAAGTTGGATTTGTGGAATGCATTAAGAGTTATTAAAATCTTGAAGTGTCTACATATTGGAACACTTCAACTCAAATGCCTCCTGAAAATATATATATATATATATATATAAATACATAATAACAAGAAACAAAATTTAATTCATATCACTATGAAAAGGACCAGGATTATAACCTTACAGATGTCCGATCTTCATGTTTCTACTGAGGTCTTCCCACACATTTGTGTGCTGAGATCTTAAATCAACTTTTGCCAATATAGTAATCTACAGATGTGCTGAATTCAACTCCAAAATTACCTAATTAGCGTTAGGGCACCAAATTGAGGAAGTCTGCACTAGATATTATTCATGATACTTCACTTGTTTTGATCTCTACTTATTTGTACAGGTGAATTGTAGATCCTGGCCCTTGATGCTATCTTTTCAAAAGAATGAATTTATGAATTGTTATAATTTTTTTGAACTACATGCTTTGTAACTTTTACCTTAATATCGAAATATCAATTTGAATTTGGCACTGGTGATTTATCATCATTATGTTCAGTTTACATATGTGCAGTGCTTTTTTTCTCATAGAACGCCCAGAACAGAGTTCCGGCACCTTTTTTTGGATGGAACCTTGTAGGGTAGGCAAGGTGGGTTGTATGACGTATGTGAGTTCCGGCACTTTTTTTTTTTTTTTTTTTTTAGAAAAAAAGCACTGCATATGTGTGTATATTCTGCACAAGCTCCGATTATCTAAGATTATCACAATGCTAAGGAAAGAATTCTACCCATTTGGGTTTCTTTCCCGCACAGGATTCCTTTGTTTTTTTAATGTTTCTGCTCTGCATATATTAAGCTTAGAATTGCATTATAAATAGCAAATCTCTCTGATAACTCCAGGAGTAAACTCCCCCTTCTCTTCTCCCTGTGTTATACTAATAGATTACATAAATGCAAGCCATTGCTAATAATCCCTAAATAAACCTTCTTCTACTTCAGATTCACTGTAATCCATCTCTTATGTCAGATGAACTGTGGTACTTATCTTCCTTGCTGCAAAAGCTGTAATGCTTTTCCTTATTCATCTTTCATACACAGTAATCCTTTCACCTCAACTTTACAGACTTCTAATTTAAATGTAAAATATTCATGGCAGAGAAAGGAACCCTAAACAACAGCTCTTGTGGCTAATACGGGGGATTTGACATTATCTTTACCTAATCTTTTTAATAAAATAAAAATAAAAAAACCAACAGGCTACTTAGTGTTTTTAGCCAAGATAATTATCTGAATTCCCACGAGGAAATAACTTTAGTAACACCTTGTTACTCTCTGGAAGATGTCTCTGCAGAATTATTTTAAAGAAATCTTTATGTTTGTTGTTTTGTCATTACAACATGTTACACCGCGTTAAAAGCTTCCTTTCCACTGGTTTTTTTTAATTCCATTTTATTACTGCCACATATAGTTTACATTATGTAACAGTCTTGATCTGAGACTGCTTTCAAGAGGGTTTCAAAAGCAGGACATGGCCTTTTCAGTTGGGTTTTTCTTCCTCTCCTCCCCCTTCTCCTCTTTCTTTGCCTTCCTCTCCACCTTTTCTTCCTCCTCCCCCCCCCTTTTTTTCAAGTTAAGAAAAAAAAGCTTAATTGTGAATTACTGTAGGCCCATTCATTTTTGTAAATTCATCTTGCCCTGATATTAATTTTACTTAATTTTTACAGACTTACTATTTCAAGTCGGTAAATGGGAAGTCATGTTGGGAGTCCAAAATACTACAAGCAATGATTTCATAAATAAATGGATTTGGGCAAGGTGGGGATTGCCTTAAACCAGTGTTTCTCAACCTTGACAATTTTAAGGCATGTGGACTTCAACTCCCAGAATTCCACAGCCAGCGATGCTGGCTGTGGAATTCTGGGAGTTGAAGTCCTCATGCCTTAAAATTGTCAAAGTTGAGAAACACTGCGTTAAACTAAGTTTGGACTTCTGGTGACTGTTTGACTGAGAGGGTGGCCAAGATGTCTCAGATGGTTTCATGCCTAAGGCAAGATTAGAACTCACTATATCTCCCACTTTCTGCTCCGGTACCTTTATCCACTATACCAGTGATGGCGACCCTTTTAGAGACTGAGTGCCCAAACTGCAACCCAAAACCCACATGCATCGTCGAGTGCCGGGTGGGTGTGGCCCATTGGCTGGGCGTGGCTGTGGTGGTAACAGCAGACTGGATGGGACTAAAAGGTTCAATCAATCAATTCCAACTTTGCAAGATCTTTTTTTTTCCTGTGAGAAGTTGAAATTGACTGATTGAACCTTTTTTTTTCTCCACACGGCAGCAGAGGCCTAAAGCGAAAAGGTTTTATAAAACCCAGCTGAAGGCCTAGGACTGGGGTGACGCTGTGTGTACCCACAGAGAGGGCTCTGAGTGCCGCCTCTGGCACCCGTGCCATAGGTTCGCCACCACTGCACTTTACCAAACTGTCTCTCACACGGAATTTAAGATGACTAAAAAAAGGAAAGGTAGGTATTTTATTCTCTATCCAAAACTATTATAAATAAAGCAAACCTATTTTTTGATATTTTATAATAAAATATAGCTGTTTTAGATATTTTAAAAATATTTAAAAGGAAATAATCATTTGGTGTATAGCTTATGAGGAAAGTGCAAAAAGATGGTGACGTGAGCTTTAAAACAAGTTTATATAAAAAGGTAGGAACAGGCTGCTGGCCACAGTTAACTGTTGCAAAACTTTCTACTTTCTTAATGAGTCTATAACATGGAAGAGAATAATTGTATTCATTATAGGCACAATTGTTGAATCAGGTTGGTGCCAGTTTCCCAGTTTCATAGAAATAATTCTAATGATTGTTTTGATTGCCTGCATGATTTTATTCCCAATTATTTAAGTGGCATGATAACTGGCAGTCTATAAATAAATGAAAATAAATAAATAATAAATAAAATATGTGCAGGCAAATTTGTTTAAATAATATATTGTACATCACTATAGTATTATGACTTATTAAAACATTATATAAACCAATGTCATGAATACAGTAATGATCCTGACTCTTAAGAATACATGCTCTCATAGGCAGTATAGCAATATCAATACTTACCTTTTAAATAATATAATGATGTTATATAATACATAGTATAGACAGCATAAAATATCCAAAAATTAATTATACTATAATAATACACTATAAATACTATACTATAATACAAAATAACTATAATTTAATACTATAATCTAAAATAGCAAAATGCTTTCTTTATCTCATGTTCACTATCTTTATTTTGGTTTTCTATGGAAAGTTATTGTCTAGAAATGAAATCACGGTAATCATATTTGCAAATATGAATTAGATAAACAATGGAACTTTTACTTGTAAATGATTTGTTTACTTACATGGAGTAAATTGCTATTGAACTTAATTGGACTTGTGTAAACATACTATTGACTGGGCAGACAACTGCATATTTTAAAAAAAAAATTATCTAGATTTCATGCTAGAAAAAATGTATGACTTTACCTAGTTTTGATCTGAAATATAGTTTTTTTCAATAATATTAGGCATTATTTTTTATGTAAGATTGATTTTTTTTATTTGATTGGTATTCAAAGTTTGTAATCTAAATATGCTTTTTAAAGATACATATTTTTCAAGTTAGGGGATATTTTTCCAACAATTAACTTGTTACCTTCAAAAAATATTGAACCCTTCTTAGGTTATCGTTTTGTCCTTTTGAAATTCAGAAACCACATTGAGTTCTGTACTATAAATGGGGCTAGCAGAAAAATTGTAATCTTAGATACGTTCCTAAGTAACTACTGTTCAGTAAAAAGACATTAATCTTCTTCTGTATGGTCTATGTAACCAAAAAGACATTAACCTTTTTTTGCCAACATTATCCTCTTCTTGTGTTCAGCTCACCATCCACTTCTCTTAGAAGCAATGCATCTTAACTAGCCCTCTTTAATCCTCAAATTCTTCGTCTCTATGTATAATGCATTTTACTTATTGTCAAATTTTATTTTGCTATTATCTGTCACACACTCCCGATTACTCATATTAATCCAGCCAATCTTTTATAGTTCAGTTCCCTAGCTGGTTTAAAGTTGTACTGGAATTTGACTGATGGAAAACCAATTCTTTCATGCAATTCATTTGAAAGGGCATTGACTAATTTTGTAGTCCACATAATGCTGCTTTTTAAATCTGACGTCCCAGTTTATTGCTTTCTATTTATTTATTTATTTATTTATTTATTTATTTATTTATTTATTTATGAGACTTATATACCGCATTAAGTGCAAACACTCTCTAAGCGGTGTACACCAGTAAGCAATGTGTATATATATATTTTACATTGCCCCCCAACAATCTGGGTCCTCATTTTACCTACCCCGGAAGGATGGAAGGCTGAGTCAACCTTGAGCCGGTGAGATCTGAACCGCTGACCTGCTGAACACAGTCAGCTAAAGTGGCCTGCAGTACTGCACTCTAACTGTTGTGCCACCTTGATTCTTGCATACGGGATTACCAATGAATGTATAAAATGATATTATTTTGCCTTTTTAAGCTTTCTTCTCTTAGAAACAGTCTAAGAGTTGCCCAAATCATATTATCTGAAATGAGCAACATATATTACATTAATATGGCTATATTGTTTCTAATGAATTGTACCATACGTGGCCTGATATTATTAATTATCGAATACTATATCAAGGTATTAATGCAGTATGTCATTCATTCAATCATTCATTCTCAATTTTAGGCAAAATGTTACGTCTAAGAGTACCAATGATATTTTTTCTCTCCTATATTTGGAATTAAATACTCAGACAAATGAATCCAAGAAAAGTATCTTTGGATCTAACTGCACATTATTATGTGTCTGCAAAGACTACGTGTCAGTCTTCACCTGGAGAGAAAATGAGATTTTTGCAACAGCAAATGCTCTGCTTAAAATGACCATCTCATCTTCGTCTTGACGGCACTCAAATAGCTTCCAAATAATACATTTTTCTTTATATGAGTCATTATGGAGATCTTGCAGGGCTTATGTATTATGATGCTCCATTCAAAGTTTCATCTTTATAGAAAATGTATGTTTGTGTGTGTATGTGTGTGTAGATGTATATATATATATATGTGTGTGTATGTGTGTTGTATATGTACATGCCACTATTTCTTAAATTTTGATAATTACTGATATAGGCTACTATCTGCTTTTTTAAAGCGTTCTTTTTACAAGCAAACATTTCTTAAGTTTTTGTCACTTTCTTGATTAGATTTCTTATTCTGAATCACTGTGCTGCAATACTTTCTATTTTCTACAGTTTACTTTCATATAACCTTTTAAAACAATATTTTTCAGCACTTTGATTCAATCACTGAGGGATTCTTTGGAGTACATAGGAAGGTAAATTTAGCCTTGTTTGCAACTCTTTAAAGCAGCTGTATCTTTCCCTGGAATTGTATGACTGTAAACCCTAATGTATATATGTATGGATGTATGTATGGATGTATGTATGTATGTATGTACATTGCAGATGTAAGTGCATGGTATATTATTAGAAAAAAAGCAACAAGAACATGTGTGGCACCTACAAAACAATTCCAGCCTTGCTTCCATAAAAAAAAAAATACAAATGTCAGCTATTTCTTAAATAATAGAGACCTGTGCCACATCTTAAATCACCCTCAGATTATGGCTGATAATTGAAGCTCATAAGGGAAGAAAAAAGAGAAGTTCATTACATTTGACGAAAAACTACGTGGGTTTGTCAGTGGTTACTAGTTTCTCTGTGCTTCTAGTTTGCATTCTATAAGATCACTCCAGTTTATTTTTCTGCCATATTTATAAGCCTCCCAATTAACCCAGACTTTGAGAGGCAAATAACACAACTGATAAATACAATTAAAGCATTGTCCAAGGATATTTTCGTGGCCATGTGGCCAGCATGACATCACGCCACAGTCCATAGAGTGTGGCGAAACACGGAAAGCTGTTGTCTTGCCGCCAAAGTGGTATCTTTTTATCTACTCGCTTTTGAACTGCTAGGTGGGCAGGACCTGGGGCAAGAACAGCACTCAGACCTCGAACCTGGCTGTCAGCTTTCCAGCTGAAAAGCTCAGCCGAGCCATTGCACCACCAAATTTGCCTATTCGTTTTGGCTATGCCTTATTAACAAAGGATGTAAGAAAGACAAACAAGACATCTTTCATTTTAAATGCAGACTAGGCAGAGCTAAAAGGGAAATCAATATTGTCATCTAAGTTTACCATTTCATTGTGCAAATTTTCAGGCAATAAAGTTGTCTTCATATTAAATAACTTCTGTCTAATGTTCTGAACATAGATACTGTGTTTTAGGTTTCCTTTCTTTTCTACATCTGAACTCCTTTGACAGAGGAGTAGGTCTGGGCCCACATACACATCTAAACACATTATAATTAGTTTATTTGAGAAGCATCGTTATATGACCATTGTGATGACAAGAATACTATTTAAATAGAATCCATAGAATAAAACATGAAGTTTTATTGCTTCCATAAAAGGTATTTTGGATTAAGTATATAAAGAACCAGCATAAATATAAAGTCAAATAGAGCTCCATAGATAAGATCACTTTAAAATGCATTGTCTCTGGTAAGGGGTTCTTAAAGTAACTGCAAAACCCATAAGATGACTGTCTGACTTATATGGTTGTGATTTTTAAACTGAATTTTGGAAAACCTTAGAATTTCCTTAGAAGACTTTAAAGGATTTCTCAGGGGAGGTTCATCTGCTGTGGATTTCTACAGGAGTGAATTTGCAAACTATCTACCCAAATGATCTTTACACACGGCAATGAGAGAACACGAATAAAGTCACTTTCTGTTAGTCCACTCTATCTCCCAGAGCAGATGTTATAGGGAAAAATAGCAGGCATGAGCAATACAAATTTAGTGAATGTTCAAAACTTAATAAATAAAAATTAAACAGTATGCCATTTTAAGGATCCAATCTGGATTGGTCACTGGGACCCGATGTTTTGTCTTACGAGCACAAGCCAATGACAGCTAATGATTTAAAAGCTAGCCCTCAACACACCCCAATCAACATTTAAAAAGCCACTTACAAGAGGCACTATAAATACCACACACAGAACAGCACACACTCTGCTAGAGAGAAGTTCCCTGAGGATGGGCTCCAGCACGAGTCCCAAAGCTCGGAAGACATAACCTCTGGTCCCAGTGACTGACCCAGATCGGATCCTGCAACACTATCCTGGGACACGTATATTCATCTTAATTCGTATACCATTTTAAGCTCTTGAACAAAAGACAAGGTAAAAAAATCAAATGAATAAAAAGATACTAACATGTCTGCGTTTTGTGATTACTTCACTAGATTACATTTGTTTTTATTCCACAAATTGAAATAAGTTATATTTTCTTGTAGTTCTGCACAATTCTGCTAATGTATTTATTAATTAAATTTGTATGATATCAGAGTCAAAAGACTCTCAGTGATATACAACATAAAATATACCATGGTAAGAATAATAAAACATCCAGTGGAGCAAAATACAAACCCATTCATTTAAACATGTCACCCTATTAAATTAAATAAATAAGCCTCTTGACATAGCTTACCGATGCCAATTAATATCAGGGCAAGTCTAACCTCTAAAGGTAGAATTCTTTTAACAGCCCAATTTCATTGCTGCTGCTGTTCTGAGCCACTTCCTATTATGAATCAACCAGCATCAATGGTGACTACTGCATCACACACAGATTCACACACAGATTCACTGCATGGCCAATATTTCTAATTCCACAACAGCAGAAGAAAAAAGCAACTTACTAGGAAACTTACACAGCATTTCCAGTCATCTGCTGGCCACTTTAGTAACTCCAAAATAGCCCCCAAACATAAATTATTCTCTATTTCAATTTCATTTTCTTCATGAAACACAGTGCCCCCTCTTTTTTTTAATCACCATCCCTTCCATTCTCTCCTCCCTCCTAATTTCCTATGCTGACAAACCTTCCAATTATCAGACAATCAAAAAAGGTAATATAACCAACTCACAACTAACTAGCTGACTAAAACAGTTATCTATTACAGACATTTTTTGGGGAAAATATCACATAATAAAGTAGAGTCCTATGGTGGTTTTCTTTTCTACCTCGGAGAGTTTTAGTGCTTTAGGCTATCTATTAGGCTAATTGATAGAGATGGTGAAGTAAGTTCAAGTAGATGGTGTATCCACCATTATTTATTAGACAACGCTAAATGAATGGACCTACTGTATAAATAAATATAATATTCCTAAGCCATTCAGCAAATATGCATATATTTTTACATTTTTGTATTTGTATACTTTTATTTGTATACTTTTGAAACTCAAATACTTTGGCCACCTAATGAGAAGGAAGGACTCACTGGAGAAGGGCCTAATGCTGGGAAAGATTGAGGGCAATAGAAGAAGGGGACGACAGAGAATGAGATGGCTGGATGGAGTCACTGAAGCAGTAGGTGTGAACTTAAATGGACTCCAGAAGATGGTCGAGGACAGGAAGACCTGGAGGAACGTTGTCCATGGGGTCACGATGGGTCGGACACGACTTCGCAATTAACAACAACAATACTTTTATTTATCAAAAATAAATCTAATGGACATTGATTTGAGAGTAAATAACTATGAACTCAATGAGATGTACTTCCGAAAACAGGATGTGGCAGTATTTGGGATTAATCCCTGAAATAAGTCAACCAAAGTTTTCTACCTAAATGAGTTAAACTAGCCTTTTAGATAACAGCATATTCTTCTCCCTTACAGGGGTGTAAAAAATCTCTGCCACAAATTATTTTGGAACATGATTTGGAAGCTTTCCCTCAGAGGTTTCTATTGAGATGTAAATGCTTCCCAGCAGTGAAGTCCAGCTAGCAGTTCTTCTCACCTCAATAAAATGCAATAAAGTTTAAACATTTTATGGGGTGCTTAGGGGATTCTACTTTTTTAAAAATATATGAAGTGGATAATGGAGCTCTTACAGAGTTTTTTCTTTGTTTAAGTGCCCAGTACACTTAAGCAATACAGCATTCCATAGTCACATGGCAGTCCATTGTATGTATGTAACAGTATGTAAGACTCAAACAGATTCACTGCTGCAGTCAAAAATATCTGCAGAGAAAAGCATCAAACCAGTGAAAAGCAGGCTATAACCCTATTGCTTTGGAAGGGCTTACAGTAAGGCTGTGTAAGATATGTATTCAATACTTAGAATTTCAATATCACAGTAGTCCAAATCTATGCCCCAACCACTAGTGCTGAAGAGGATGAAATTGACCGGTTCTATGAAGCCCTACAGCACCTTATAGAATTAACACCAAAAAATGATGTCCTTATCATCATGGGGGATTGGAATGCTAAGGTAGGAAGCCAAAAGATAACCGTAATAACAGGCAAGTTTGGCCTTGGAGAACAAAATGAAGCAGGGCACAGGCTAATAGAATTTTGTCAAGAGAATACGATGGTCATAACAAACACTCTTTTCCAACAATCCAAGAAACGGCTCTACACATGACATCACCAGACGGTCAACATAGAAATTAGATTGACTATGTGCTCTGCAGCCAAAGATGGAGAAGCTCTATACAGTCAGTAAAAACAAGACCAGGAGCTGACTGTGGCTCAGATCATGAGCTTCTCGTTGCAAAATTTAGGCTTAAATTGAAAAAGTAGGGAAAAGCACTAGGCCACTCAGGTATGAACTAAATCATATTCCTGATGAATATACAGTAGAGGTGACAAATAGATTTAAGGAACTGGATCTGATAGACAGAGTGCCTGAAGAACTATGGATGGAAGTTCGCAACATTGTACAAGAGGTAGCAACTAAAACCATCCCAAGGAAAAAGAAATGCAAGAAAGCAAAATGGCTGTCTGAGGAAGCTTTGCAAATAGCTGAGGAAAGAAGGGAAGCGAAAGGCAAAGGAGAAAGAGAAAGATCCACCCAATTGAATGCAGAATTCCAGAGAGTAGCTAGAAGAGATAAGAATGCCTTCTTAAATGAACAGTGCAAAGAAATAGAAGAAAACAACAGAATAGGGAGGACCAGAGATCTCTTCAAGAAAATTGGAGATATGAAGGGAACGTTTCATGCACAGATGGGCATGATAAAGGACCAAAATGGCAGAGACCTAACAGAGGCAGAAGAGATTAAGAAGAGATGGCAAAACTACACAGAAGAACTATATAAGAATGAGCTTAACATCCTAGATAACCACAATGAGATGGTCACTGACCTCGAACCAGACATCTTGGAATGTGAAGTGAAATGGGCCTTAGAAAATCTGAGCAACAACAAAGCTAGTGGAAGTGACAGTATTCCAGCTGAGCTATTCAAAATCTTAAAAGACGATGCAGTAAAAGTGCTACACTCAATTTGCCAGCAAATTTGGAAAACTCAATAGTGGCCACAAGATTGGAAAGGTCAGTTTACATTCCAATTCCAAAGAAAGGCAATGCCAAAGAATGTTCAAACTATTGCACCATTGCACTCATTTCACATGCAAGTAAAGTTATGCTTAAAATCTTACAAGCTAGACTCCAGCAGTATGTGGATCGAGAACTACCAGAAGTACAGGCAGGATTTCGAATAGGCAGAGGAACTAGAGATCAAATTGCCAACATATGCTGGATCATGGAGAAAGCTAGGGAGTTCCAGAAAAACATCTACTTCTGCTTCATTGACTATGCAAAAGCCTTTGATTGTGTGGATCACAACAAATTGTTGCAAGTTCTTAAAGAGATGGGAGTACCAGACCATCTCATTTGTCTCTTGAGAAACCTATATGCGGGTCAAGAAGCAACAGTGAGAACCGAACACGGAACCACTGATTGGTTCAAAATTGGAAAAGGAGTCCGGCAAGGCTGTATACTTTCGCCCTGCCTATTTAACTTATATGCAGAGCACATCATGAGAAAGGCAGGGCTAGATGAATCAAAAGTTGGAATTAAGATTGCCGGGAGAAATATCAACAACCTAAGATATGCAGATGATACCACGCTAATGGCAGAAAGTGAAGAGGAACTAAAGAGCCTCTTGATGCAGGTGAAGAAGGAGACTGCAAAAGTTGGCTTGAAACTCAACATTAAGAAAACCAAAATCATGGCATCCGGCCCACTCAATTCCTGGCAAATAGATGGGGACGAAATGGAGGTGGTGACAGATTTTATTTTTCTAGACTCCAAGATCACCTCAGATGGGGACTGCAGCCAAGAAATTAAAAGACGCTTGCTCCTGGGAAGGAAAGCTATGGCAAATCTAGACAGCGTACTAAAAAGCAGAGACATCACCCTGCCAACAAAAGTGCGTATAGTCCAGGCCATGTTTTTCCCAGTTGCAATGTATGGCTGTGAAAGTTGGACCATAAGAAAGGCTGAGCGCAAAAGAATTGAGGCCTTTGAACTATGGTGCTGGAGAAGACTCCTGCGAGTCCCTTGGACTGCAAGGTGTTCAAACTGGTCAGTCCTAGAAGAGATCAACCCCGACTGCTCTTTAGAAGGCCAGATCCTGAAGTTGAAACTCAAGTACTTGGCCACCTAATGAGAAGGAAGGATTTACTGGAGAAGAGCCTAATTCTGGGAAAGATTGACGGCAATAGAAGAACGGGACAACAGAGAATGAGATGGCTGGATGGAGTCACTGAAGCAGTAGGTGTGAATTTAAATGGACTCCAGAAGATGGTAGAGGACAGGAAGACCTGGAAGAACGTTGTCCATGGGGTCGCGATGGGTCGGACACGACTTTGCAATTAACAACAACACTTAGAATTAATGAAAATTTCCAAAAAAAAAAAAAAAAATCAGAAAAGTGGAGTGCCGAATTTCCAACAGGAAAATCTGGGCTAACTGCTATGTTGAATGCTTAATCACTAAAATACAAGATTCCTTAAAAAAATACAGTAGTGATTATTCATGACATGACACCACAAGTCATCAAATCATAGGACGTTTTGTCACAAAATACCTATTCAATGAGGAAATAATATAGGCAAAAACTTGTAGCATAATATCTTCTGCTCTTCTCAATCACAGTAGGATTCAGGTAATCTACTCCTTCAAGTTACTTTATATTTAAACCTTCTTTACAGAAAAAAAAATACCTTTAATTGTGTGACAAAGGAATTGGGCTTTGAAAATTCCAGAGCTGTTGAATAATAATAAAAAAACAAGATACATTTTAAAAATAATTTGAAGCTTCTTGTAGAGATCAGGAAAGGTCGGGTTTTTACATATACTAATCAGCTTTCATACTTCTTGATTAAACCTGGTAAGAACTTTCTCATCAGGACTGGTGGAGAATTTAAACCTCAACTGATTTTGGCATCATTTTGATAAGATCAAGAGTAGATCCTATATATAAATGCTAACCACACTGCAGTTTTGGTAGCAAAATAATTTTAAAAGGCTTTTAGATGGCACTATCTAAGAAATATGTTGAATACTTCATTATAAAATTGATTGACAAAAGATATACTCTTATATCTTCATGAAACGTATTGAAATTATTCTACTTTAAGTTATTATCAAACTGAAATAAAATGGATAAATTGAGTTTCTGAGGCTCTATACTCACTGAAGATCAATCTATCCTAATAACAAAATTTAGTGTAAAAATAAAGCACCAAAGCTGATCCAGAATGTTAGGTCTGCAGATTCCCCTTACTCTTCTGGTACAGAAATTTTGATTCCTACAGTGTAGGGCAGGCATGTCCAACCCACAGCGCATGGGCCACATGTGGCCCTGGACATCTGGTAATGTGGCCCCACAAGATTATAAACTTTTAACATCGTGTGATTTTTAGTTATATTTAGATAATTAACTATATTATACATTTTACAGTATACGTGGCCCAATACAATTCTTCTTTATTTCACTCAATGTGGCCCAGGCAAGCCAAAAGGTTGGAACCTATTGTGTAGGCTATGACCTTGTTGCTTTGGAAGAGCTTACAGTAAGACTGTATAATATATTTATTCAAGGAACATTTACATATGAATAAAAGTTCTTTTTTGATAAGAAAAAAATGTTTAACTACATAGTTATCAACTTGATATCATTTAATCTTCTTATTTATATTTCTTACTTTTAAGAAGTTCCCTAATAATAAGATATCAATATTTTGTTTTCCTTTCTTGCCACATTAATTTACTCACACACAGAAATATCTGTTTAGCAATATTTCCGTGCTTCAAACTTTTGATTTTTAGGATGCTTAGAGTTATGTTTGAAATTCACTAGTTTAGTACTAGACTCTGCTGTCCACTTGAAGAACCATTTCAGCTTCACATCTTGGTGTTTTGTTCCGTTCAGGCAATAGATCTAATCTTAGAAAAGATCTGGGGATATCTCTGGGAAAGAGGAAGTGTTTCCCCCATGTCTGATGAGTCTTTTTCTCATGGGAAATTTCAATTTTTCCATTTTCTCATGAAAGAGTTCCATTTTTATGGAAAGCACCACTTTTGTTTTATAGAATGCATAACCTGACACAAACCAGTTTCTGAAGATTAATGCATTGCTTTTTTTTTTTTTGCTAATGAGTACACAAATATTAAGGTACAAAGCAAAGCATGCAAGGAAATATGAAATAGTTAGCGATGTTGTAGTGGCGGTAAACACAGTCAGTGTATGTGTGAGATGGGCTAGGTCAACCATAGATAAAAGAAAGCGGTGTGCGTGTGTTTTTGTTTCATATCATGATGGGTGGAGATTTTCTGTCTTTTCTCCTGGGTTTTTTTAGGGGAAGGATGGGGTGATAATTTGGATTTTTTTCCCTTTACTTTCATCCCTGTGAAGATTCTATTAGGGCTAACACTATAATATTTATGTATTTCTCATCTCGAAATAGAACTGAATTGGAACAAATTAACAGCTGGACTCTGCCAACACCAGGGTTGCAAAAAGATAGGGAACACTGTGGCTCCTAAGTTGCCTAGCTTATTAATTATGTAATGAGGAAAGAGAGGAGAAGATTGGGGGGGGGAAGAATCATCACTAGCTATAAATGTATTAACAGGTAGTCTTCATTTAACAACTGTATGTTTAGCGACCATTTGAAGTCACGATATCACTGAATGTGTGACATTTATGACCATTCCTGGAAGTTCCTACTGTGATTGTGATCTGGGCACTTGGCAACTGGCTTGCACTTCTGAGAGTTGCAGAAACCTGCAATCACATAATCACCATTTGTGATCTTCCCTGCCATAAACAAAGTCAATGGAGAAGCTGGCACAGAAAGTTGCTAGTTGTTCTGGTATATCACTCTTCCTGTCTGATGCAGCCACTCCTGGCTCCTCCCCACTCAGACAGACCATTGTGACCACCTGCATACCCTTCCCCACCCAGTAATAGCTTCTTACCTACCTGCATGCTTGCAAGCTACTGAAAACCACTTAAAGACCCACAATCCTGGATTAACGATGGCCATGGTGTCGGGTTCGTCATCACTAAATGATGTTGTCATATGGTGCAGCAATCACATGCTTTATGACAGCTTCATTTAATGAGGGAAATTCTGGTCCCAATGACTGCCATTAAGTGAGGACTACCTGAAATGAATGACCAAGGAGAATGGCTATTCAAGAAGAAAAGACCTAAAGTCTTTTTCCCATTTCTCTGTCAGCATCATTCAGGGAATGGCCATCTGCAGTGAGGTGGACTAGATAGGGCTCTTAATGTATGATAGCAAAAGGAGTGTAAGGACCCAGACAGCCTCAGGTGAGTTGATGGATAATATATATTTTTTTAAAGAAACAATAAGTTGATATAGAGATAGTGAGGGTTAGTAATCAAGTTTTGATTATGTGTCAACAGTCATGTCTGAGGAATGTTGCCCTTGCAACACAATTTTGAGCAAGCAACTCAGACCATATAGTCAATATAGTACAAATAGTCCTTATTTAGTGACAATTGAGACTGGCAACTGAAACAGTTGCTAGGTGAAATCACAACTGGGAATATGATTATACTTCAACGTTTGTTTGCTTTACAAATCTGGAAAAGTATGTGAAGATTTGTTGCCTATTTACTTTTCCACCATCATCATAACTGTGCACGACCACTGTATGAAGTTGTTAGTAAATCGGAACTACCTGTAGACACTCGGATTAGGTCTAAATTCCTTCTTAGCCATGATTCTTCACTGTCTTTAATTGGAATTGAACAGAGCTATCATGAAGAGAAAACTGGAGAGGGGATGCTGTCTATGTTGCCTTCAACTCCTGGCTAAGAGGTGGAAAACAACCGCAATGATAAATACATCCATTTATCTGTGAGCAACAGAATGCTATTGAACAACAAAAATAATATTATGATTACATCATTATCACCATCATTTTAGCCATTGTCTATCCAGTGCAGGATGAAGGCCTCTTCTGCATGTTTCCAACCTATACGGTCCTGAGCTTTCTTTTGCCAATTGGGCCAGCAACACTTGCTGATGTCGCTCATCCATCTTGTTTTAGGTCTCTTTCATAGATGGTTTTTATCAAGTGGAATCCACTCTATGACTTCCTTGGTCCACCTGCAATCAGTTCTTGTTATGTAACCAGCCCATTTTCATTTCAACTCTTTTACTCTCTTGATGGTATTGGATACTTTCGTTTGTTCTCTAATCCCTGTGCGGATCTTTCTAGCTTGTCTTGTAATGCCGAGTGTTTATCTTTCCATGGCTCATTGCGCCACTCATAGCTTTTGTGTCGATTGTGAGGTTAGTGTCCATGTTTCACTGGCATATGTTAGGACAGGTAGCACCCACTGATCGAAAACTTTTCTCTTCAGGCATAGGGGAAGATTGTTCTTGAAAATTATGCTTAGCTTGGAAAATGCCTGCCAACCACATTTAACATGCCATTCAATTTCTTTTATTGTATCACTTTCCACAGAGATCTGTTGGCCAAGGTATATGTAGTGTGTCTACTATGTCTAGTTCTTCCCCAAATCTAAACTGTTTTCTTTCTTTGGTGAATTTATTAAACATAACCTGGCTCTTTTCCAGGTTTATTTTTAAGCCAAATGGTTCTCCCGCTTTGTGCAGCTCTTGTATGTGTCTTTGTAGCTCTTCTGGGTCTTGTGAAAAGAGAACAACATCATCTGCCAATCTTAAGTGATTTAAATAGGCACCACTGATTTTTATTCCATCTTTTGCCCAGTCTAGTGTGCAAAATACGTCTTCAAAGCAGGCTGAGAAAAGGATAGGTGATATTGTATATAACTGATGTTAATCCTCCAAAATCTGTGAATGTATGAAACCTCCTTAAATAAGGCAAAGAAAATTTCAATCCATCCTAGGAATTCTTCTTCCCTCACTTCCATTCCCACAGTTGTATATCCAGGGCTTTTTTTTGGTCATAGAACACCCAGAATGGAATTCCGGCACCTTTTTTGCATGGAACCTTGTAGAGTAGGCAAGGCAGTTGTATGATGTGTGTAAGTTCCGGCACCTTTTTTTTTAATACAAAAAAAGCACTGTGTATATCTATATAATCAGTGAGGCCCCAGCCACCTCTACAAGCTCAGAAGGAAAACATTAATGCTGCTGTCTCTGAACCTTCTGAGAAATTCAATAGTCAAGTACCGCAATCAACACAAATATGAAAATCAGTCTTTGCAAGCTTTGTTCTTTAATCTATTTGTTTTCCTTGCTATTTGGATCATTCCTCTAGACAAGATAAGATAAGGCATGTTAAGGCTCTCTTTACTTGCCTTACTCCATCTATTAATCTAATTCTATAGGTCACAGATGAAGGAAAAAGCGATATACGCAGAAGGGAAATGTATGGTATGAAGGGTGTCGGAACATAGAGGTGTTATGTATGGCAAGGGGGTAAGAGTTGGTAGTTAATAGGAAAAGATGTCAAAAAATTGAAACATAATAATAGTGCAATTTATCCCTGCTAAACGTACAGCAGTGTGCTATAATTAAATATGAAAACCTAAATTTATCTCTGTGTTCGGCTGTCATTAATTTAACAGGGAATGCACATGTTGTAATCTAATGGTTGGTGTTTCCTGCTCCCCCCCCCCGCAGCATATTAAAATGTATATTAGCCTCAAGGTGCATAAACACAAAATAATAGGCCAAAGGTTTTGGCACATGGAGGGGGAAAAATCCACGCTCAAAGGCCGTCAAGTAGCATTGATTCAGGGGAGCCACTCACTTAGCCTCATTAAGCCAAAGCTCTTTTTTGCTTGTCTTTTGTTCTGCATGACAGCAGCCTCTTTGTTGTATAATAATTCATTCCAAGTTCGTTCCAAGCTACCGAAACTGGTGAACTGTGGCCATTTTAATGAGAAGTATTGGTGGTATGCATAATCTGGAAGCCACGTGCACCAGGCAATCACAGAGCACTGCAGCCAGCAAAATGAGACACTGTTGAAATCACAAATTTGTCAAGTTGTTTTTGGACAGGGTATTATAATAAGCACTAAAATATGCATCCCATTACTTTGCATCTGCCAGTCAAAGATCACTGTAATGAATGCATGCTGCAGGGTATGACCAGGCCGTTGTTGTAAGTAAAACAAACTGGAGAGTACAAAAAGGAATTATGTATTTTTGGCAGCGCTTGACTTATTTTTAAATCCGATTGCATTGGGAGCTAGATTTTTCTAGCACAGTAGTCCAATGTCAGCAGTGAGCTGACTACAACTGCCACAGTTAAAGAGGTAGCTAGAATAAATTATTTTTCAGCTTCTTTTTATGGTTGTGTTTGCTAAGTGAAAAAAGATGTCTCAAAATCAGTGCTTATAATATATATGGCAGCAATCTTTAATTCACTGGGAAAAGTTTCCCAGGAAACTGTTTATTTACTACCCCTAAAGGTTCCTAAATGGGACAATTCATGCAGACTTTCCCATATACCAGTGGTTTTTCAACCTTCCTAATGCCGCAATGCTTTAATACAGTTCCTCATGTTGTGGTGACCCCCAATTCCCCATCCAGCTGGCTGGGGGGGGGTATAAAAAACTTGACCCCCCAAAAAAAAGGAAAAATGGGAAAGTATAGGTAGTCTTCGACTTACAACAATTCGCTTAGTGATTGTTTGAAGTTATAACAGCACTGAAAAAGCGAATTATGATCATTTTTCACACTTATGATTGTTGCAGCATCCCCAGGGTCCTGTGATTTATATTTGATGCTTGACAACTGATTCATACTTATGACGTTCACAGTGTCCCAGGGTCACGTGATCAATGGCCAGGGAGCGTGGCCAGCTGATCACTCAGGTTGCAGAGTGCCTGTGCAGGGGAATCTGTGGGTCTCTGGAATGGGACTGAGGTGGGTGCCTGCCTTCCTTCCCTCCCTTCTCTCCACTTGTCCCTTCCTTCCTTCTTTTCTTCCTTTCCTTCACCTCCCTCTTAGTCTCTTCCTCCTTCCCTCCCTCTCCCATTGTCCCTTCCTTCTTTTCTTCCTTTCTTTCACCTCTCTTAGTCTCTTCTGCCTTCCCTCCCTCTTTCCCATCGTCCCTTCCTTCTTTCCTTCCTTTCCTTCACCTCTTTCTTAGTCTCTTCCTCCTTCCTTCCCTCTCTCCCATTGTCCCTTCCTTCCTTCTTTCCTTCACCTCCTTAGTCTCTTCCTCCTTCCCTTCCTCTTTCCCATTGTCCCTTCCTTCCTTCTTTCCTTCCTTTCCTTCACCTCCCTTAGTCTCTTCCTCCTTCCCTTCCTCTTTCCCATTGTCCCTTCCTTCTTTCCTTCCTTTCCTTCCCCTCCCTTAGTCCCTTCCTTCCTTCCCTCTTAGTCCCTTCCTTCCTTCCCCTCCCTCTTAGTCCCTTCCTTATTTCCTTCCTCCTTCCTTCCTTCCTTCCCTCCCTCCCTCTTTGTCCCTTCCTTCCTTCCCTCCCTTCCATTCTTCCTTCCTTCCTTCCTTCCTTCCTTCCTTCCTTCCTTCCTTCCTTCCTTCCTTCCTTCCTTCCTTCCTTCCTTCCTTCCCTCTCTCATTGTCCCTTCCTTCCCTCCCTCTTTGTCTCTTCCTTCCTCCTCCCTCCTCCGTGCCCAGGAAGGGACAAGGGAGGGGGACAGGCTGCCAGAGGCAGAGGAGAGCTCCACCCAGCTCATTTGCTCACCTTCGCCAGAAAACACACGGCTTGCTAAGTTAGCAGATGCTCCAGGATCAGCGCCGGGCTACAGCTGATTCACGCTTCTGCTAAATTAGCAAACGGCATGTTTTCTAGCAAAGCTCGAGCAAGTTTACTGGGAAGGAGCCAAGGAGAGCTGCTACAGCTGACCTGCTTCTTGGCTGCTCTGCAAAAGGGCGGATCAGCTGTAGAGGTTTGCCCCAATCCTGGACAAGAGGGAAGGAAGGAAAGATGGAAGGAAGGGACAAGGGGAGAGAGGGAGGGAAGGAGGGACAAAGAGGGAGGTGAAGGAAGGAAGGAAGGAAGGGAGGGAGGGACAATGGGAGAGGGAGGGAAGGAGGAAGAGACCAAGAGGGAGGGAAGGAAAGGAAGTTCCAGCCAGGAGAAGCTTGGCAGCCTGGCTGCCGAGGAACAAAAGAGCGCAAAGCCAAGGAGAAGAAGGTGTCAGTTTCCTTCCAAAGGAGGCTCCTTTTCTCCACCCCTTCCCTGGGTTTGTGGGGAATTTCTCGTCACCAACACTGACAGGTGCTCCTTTGAGCCTGCTGTGAGCTTTCTCGCCCCCTTTGCTTCCCCCCCCCGCTTTCGTGAGGATTGTGGCGCCCTTGGGAAGCCGCTCATGCTTTGAAGCTTAGGAGAGGAGGAGGAGTCCCTTCCTCCTTCCCTCTCTCTCTCCCTGTCAAGCCCCAGTGGGCTCGACATGAACGGGTGGAGGAGGAGTCGAGGATGGGCGGGGTGGCAAAGGAGACCAGCAGCCATCGCCAGACCTCCCGGCTGACAAGTACAAGTTCGGGGGTCGCCAGCTGACGGGCGCAGGAGTTGGGTGCTGTGGCGGCCTCCCCTTCGCTGACCTGCGTGCACGAGAAGAAGTCAATCCAGTTGCTGCACAATGAGTCTCTGGGAAGGGCGGGGCCTTGCTCTGCGCCTGTGCTCTTCATGCGCCCCCTGCAGGGCACATTTGGTAGAGCAGACTGCCGCCAAGCAGCATATTTTCCACAAACAAGTGAGGTGGAGCAGAGGGGAGGAGGGAGAGAAGGTGGTTGACAAGCCCTGTCTAGGCAGTCATTAAGACTATCAGATCCAGAGCCATGAAGGACTATATGAATGATATCTAGCACCATGAATTTTACCTGGAAGTAACTAATGCAGTTCACATAATAGAAGTATTACATGGACATACTGTGGTAACCCTGAAGAGCTTGAACAATGGCATTCTGTATAAGCATTTCCATAGGGTGAGTCCTATGGAAACCACACAACAGTAGTCCACATATGAGGTGACCCAAGTATGAGTGATGGCAAGAAGGAATTCCTGGTTCAGGAAAGAACACAATTTGTGCACCAGATAATTTGTGCACACTGCCACTTGCTCACTGAGCAGGAACTGTGAGTCCTGGAGAAACTCCAAAATTTCATACCAGTTCTAAACAATGAAGTACAATCCTTTCAAAACAAAGCTGAAAATTCACCAGAATTGGAAGAACCGTACACCCATAGCTGCTAAATCCTGTCATTTTGAACTTGCTCTTCTCCATCTAGCTGTAAATAGTCTCTAGGCACTGAGACATAAACTTAATAGCATCACCTGGTTGACTGGGGATTGAGATCAAGTTGAGTATCATTAGCACACTGCTGGTATCTGATCCCATGTCCCATTAAAAGCTGCTGAGAGATCATGAAGAACCAGGATGATCATCAAGTATGATAAGCATTGTCTCCATTCTACAGTATGTTCAAGGTTGAAACTTGATTAGATAATATGTTTCTTCCAGGGCTTTCTGCAAATCTAGTCCAACCATATTCTCACTGACTTTATGCAAATGCAAATAAACTCAAATCAAGCAAAACATAGTGTCTAATGCACCAGACGTGGACCTTAGAGATCTATATTCAGGTCCTCACCTGACTGCAAAGTTCCTTGATTAATTTTGGGTCAACTACCCTCTCTTTTGTGGAGAAAAAAAATTAAGGAATGCCTCCCTATAAAATTTCTTCAGGTCATAGATAAAAGGTGAAATATAGATACCTATTTCATGCCTTTTGATATCCTTACCTTTAAAAAAACCAATCATGCATAGTTATAATTCTGAAAAGCGGTGTGGCTGGGGTGGGAAGAAGGATTTCCTGCTGCGTTTTTCATTGTGAGGTTTCACATGGAGTTTGACAGAAGTACACATCTGGATTATTCTACTGAGAAAAACAGCTGCATGTTAGGCATGCTACTGAGAGGAAAGTGCCTCCTATAGTTCTTCCATTCAAAAAATTGCATTCTCTCACAATTCTTTTTTTTTTTAAAAAAAAATAGAATTTCACTGACATTTTGTCTTTCCGTTAGAAGGTTTTTCGGAGCTCAGCAATCATCTCTTGCTCAAATTGATAAAAGAACAAGGATGCTTCATTTAATTATAAGCAAAAGGGACTAATACTTTACAACAACACAATGACAGCTTTCTTCTTTAGTCTCTTCAAGTATTCGGTTTTTCTTTTCAAGTTGTTTGACTTCTTTTAAAAAAAGATTAGTTTTTACATTCTAATACTTAACTTATATTTAGTTAAATGGAAAAAAGAATTTTTTATTAATAATTAACATATACAGAAGAAGATCTGAAGAAGTATTCTGGCACATATTGGGATAAACCAGAGCCCCTTTATGACGATGATGGGCAGTTAAGAAATATGAAATACAACAAACTAACTAACTTCATCTCTGTTTCCTTTTGTCTTCTTAATCTACCATATGGTTTTATTGTATGTAATGCATGAGAGAGGCTGCACATGAAAATAGAAACATATACACATACATATGTATATCACCTGGCCCCTGCAGTAAAAGACAATGGATATACCAGCTACCCATAACATCCATAATTTGTGTCCTCCTGCAATGCCCCACTTGGTTACAGCCATAAATAGCAAATATAGAAAGCCTAGACTGGATCATTCTAGTCCAACCTTCATGTATTTCATTAGCTCATGTTGGAATTTCTTGCAGGAAACATTTTGTTTCTTCATGCAAGACCAACATGCAGGCATTCCTTTTTTAGAGTTCCTTTGGCATTCATCATGCTGCAGAATTTTCATGTTGTCGATTCTGACTATTTGTCCTTACTCTATGTTTTTAGATCAGATTATTTCAAAAACTGCACCTCCGTCACAAGTCTGTGTGTGTTTCTATTGTCTTTGGTCCTTTTGATCTTACTTCCATCGGACAGATTTTTCTCTTCTGACAAGCAGAAGCCATAGGCAAGGGCAGTGGTGGGATTCAGCCAGTTCGCACCAGTTCGGCAGAACCGGTAGCTAATGTTTTATTGCCCAGGTCCAGAATGGACTTCTGGAAGTGGCATCCACACAGAGAACGGTTGTTCACATAGTTGAATACCACCACTGGGCAAGGGATTCGTCCTGCTACTGAGGTTGTCCTTTAACTCACCCAACACTAAATGTGGACTAATAGAGGGACTTAAGAACACAAGGATGTTGTTGTTGTTGTTAATTGCGAAGTCGTGTCCAACCCATCGCGACCCCGTGGACAACATTCCTCCAGGTCTTCCTGTCCTCTACTATCTTCTGGAGTCCATTTAAGTTCTCACCTACTGCTTCAGTGACTCCATCCAGCCATCTCATTCTCTGTTGTCCCCTTCTTCTATTGCCCTCAATCTTTCCCAGCATTAGGCCCTTCTCCAGTGAGTCCTTCCTTCTCATTAGGTGGCCAAAGTATTTGAGTTTCAACTTCAGGATCTTGCCTTCTAAAGAGCAGTCGGGGTTGATCTCTTCTAGGACTGACCAGTTTGAACGCCTTGCAGTCCAAGGGACTCGCAGGAGTCTTCTCCAGAACCATAGTTCAAAGGCCTCAATTCTTTGGCGCTCAGCCTTTCTTATGGTCCAACTTTCACAGCCATACATTGCAACTGGGAAAACCATGGCCTGGACTATACGCACTTTTGTTGGCAGGGTGATGTCTCTGCTTTTTAGTATGCTGTCTAGATTTGCCATAGCTTTCCTCCCCAGGAGCAAGCGTCTTTTAATTTCTTGGCTGCAGTCCCCATCTGAGGTGATCTTGGAGCCCAGAAAAATAAAATCTGTCACTACCTCCATTTCTTCCCCATCTATTTGCCAGGAATTGAGAGGGCCGGATGCCATGATTTTGGTTTTCTTAATGTTGAGTTTCAAGCCAACTTTTGCACTCTCCTTCTTCACCCGCATCAAGAGGCTCTTTAGTTCCTCTTCACTTTCTGCCATTAGAGTGGTATCATCTGCATATCTTAGGTTGTTGATATTTCTCCCGGCAATCTTAATTCCAACTTTTGATTCATCTAGCCCTGCCTTTCTCATGATGTGCTCTGCATATAAGTTAAATAGGCAGGGCGACAGTATACAGCCTTGCCGGACTCCTTTTCCAATTTTGAACCAATCAGTGGTTCCGTGTTCGGTTCTCACTGTTGCTTCTTGACCCGCATATAGGTTTCTCAAGAGACAAATGAGATGGTCTGGTACTCCCATCTCTTTAAGAACTTGCCACAATTTGTTGTGATCCACACAATCAAAGGCTTTAGCATAGTCAATGAAGCAGAAGTAGATTTTTTCTGGAACTCCCTAACTTTCTCCATGATCCAGCGTATGTTGGCAATTTGATCTCTAGTTCCTCTGCCTCTTCGAAATCCTGCCTGTACTTCTGGTAGTTCTCGATCCACATACTGCTGGAGTTTAGCTTGTAGGATTTTAAGCATAACTTTACTAGCATGTGAAATGAGTGCAATGGTGCGATAGTTTGAACATTCTTTGGCATTGCCTTTCTTTGGAATTGGAATGTAAACTGACCTTTTCCAATCCTGTGGCCACTGTTGAGTTTTCCAAATTTGCTGGCAAATTGAGTGTAGCACTTTTACTGCATTGTCTTTTAAGATTTTGAATAGCTCAGCTGGAATACTGTCACCTCCACTAGCTTTGTTGTTGCTCAGATTTTCTAAGGCCCATTTCACTTCACATTCTAGGATGTCTGGTTCGAGGTCAGTGACCATCTCATTGTGGTTATCTGGGACATTAAGCTCATTCTTGTATAGTTCTTCTGTGTAGTTTTGCCATCTCTTCTTAATCTCTTCTGCCTCTGTTAGGTCCCTGCCATTTTGGTCCTTTATCATGCCCATCTTTGCATGAAACGTTCCCTTCATATCTCCAATTTTCTTGAAGAGATCTCTGATCCTCCCTATTCTGTTGTTTTCTTCTATTTCTTTGCACTGTTCATTTAAGAAGGCATTCTTATCTCTTCTAGCTATTCTCTGGAATTCTGCATTCAATTGGGTATATCTTTCTCTACCACAAGGATACCTGATAACTATCAGGAGAAGAACATATTAATTTAATATTAGAAATCAAAACTTTAAGCAAAAGATTCATATTTTAGCAATGAGGTTTTCATAAAATCCTATTTGGGTCTTTTAATTAGGGCAACACATATTTATCTGGACAAGGATTATTGTAAGGAATCCACAATAGATAATTGAAGAGTTCATTCTTGTGGAAAATTGACACTGCCGCTTTTGAAGATTTTTTTTTTTAAAAAAAAATCATATGGGCACCAAAAGCTCTGTTGTCCCTTTTTCCCTATCTATGTGGAACACATGGAGGGCTGTCTGTGCACAGAAAAGAAAGGTCCATGTTTGCTTCCTATATTTCTATCTAGCCCTCCTGTTTTGTGCCTTTAAGTTCTTTATCAGTTCAAAAATTAATGTTGCATAGGTTCTTTAAAAATAAAACAAAACAAATGAGCAGCATTGGAAGAAAGAATTTGGTAAACTACAAACTCAACAAAGCAAATGGAGTAAGTAAAATATCATAATTTCAATTTTAAAAAGAAATTGCACAGTGTGCTGCTTTAGCTTGGAAGGCCCTGTATTTAGAAGGCAACTAAAACAACTTTTTGTTCTCTCATTCCTCCTTCTTAATTCTTGCTGATTTATATTTCACACTTGGACAGATTTTTGATACTGACATTCAGGATTTTCTAAAACCAAAATATCTAATTCATACAGTACGTAAAAGATGGCTATCCACAAACAGGAAATGAAAAAAAGTCATTATCAGATTTAAAAGGTGCCACATGCATTAAAAAAAAACTACCTATATTATAGCTCTTTAAAAGAGCTTTCTGAATTATAAAAATCATGATATTTTGTAAGTGGTTTTTTTTTTTAAGAAAAAAATGCAGCCATTTAGAATCTTATCCTCTACTATGAAAAAAGTTAGAACTTAAAAAAAAGATGAACAAGATAATTGCCACTCTCATATTTTTTGCACCCCTGTAGGTTTGGAAGCTTTATGAATATATTTGTTCCATTTTGGTAAATACTATAGACAATGAATGATATATTATAGTCATATGGGCAGTACAGAAAGCTGGTTTGGTCTACTGGTTAAATCACTAGGCCAGGGGTAGGCAACCTTGGCTCTTTTATGACTCGTGGACTTCAACTCCCAGAATTCCTGAGCTAGCTAGGCTCAGCTTGGAAACCTCTCCCTTTCCCCTCAGCATGGCTGGCTCAGGAATTCTGGGAGTTGAAGTCCACGAGTCATAAAAGAGCCAAGGTTGCCTACCCCTGCACTGGGCTAGGTGACTGGGAATTCTAGTCCTGCCTTAGTCACAAAATAGTGGGACTTGGGTGACTGTGGGCAGACACTCTTTCTCAGCCCACATCAAGGCTGAAAAGCTAGTTAATTCCTGTCATAATCAATGGATCAACAGTTGGTTGATCTGAAAAAAAGTGAACCCTGCACTTGTTGGAAAAAGCTAAGAAGAAAAGAAATAATATTGGATGGAAAGTGGCAGAGCACTTTTAAAATATTTATATTTTAATTTATTACATTATTATTTTATTTATGGTACAGTACAGTAATACACTTCTTTTAGCTTCTTGGTGGAAAAAGAAAATAAACATTAAAATAATACATATATTTCAAGGAGGTTGGGAGAATTTGCCAGTCACTCTTTCTCAGCACAATTCACCAAACTCTAAAATATACTTAAAGTCCATGAATTTCATTGATGGATTATATCTCAAAAAATAAAACTTTCATTTATTCAATGTACAACTAATCCTAGAAATATTTTTTAAAAACAATTAAGAAATTTTACAAAGACCAGCATGGAACAACTTCCTCAAACTAAGCTTAAGCTTTAATGACGTCATAAATAATTCCTTATAGTTCTCTGGATAACCGAGAAATTGTTTTTCTTCTTTATTCTGATATTTTTGGTTTCCTACTACCTTGGGATTTTCTGGTTGTTTTCCATCCCAGTATTAATTAGGTCTAATGCTTTTTATTTTGAAATAAGCCAGATGCTGCCAACTGATGACAAGACCTATTATTTGTATAAATATTCAACATAAGATGGGTGGCTATGTAAATGTTTTAAATGAAAATAAATAAATAATAAAATAATAAATAAATAAATAAGGTTAATTATGGGCTGGAAGAGACAATCCATTGGTGAGTCCCTGATCAAAAAACATTCAAGTCAAGTCCATTAAAGTTCTGTTCTAACATGATCCCTTTTAAAATTATGTTACTTCTTAGATGCTGTTTCCCATTTTCCAAGTTTTAAGGTCATCCTCAGATAGGGTTTTGCTACCTATATGCTCAATATGATCTGTTCCTACCATGGAATGGATGTCGATTTTTCTCTAATTTTACACTATTAAAGTAGCAGTTTTCTTCTGTTGCAAGTGTTCACAGGTTTAGATTACGTTTGTGTAATCAAAATCCAATATTGATTGTCATGCAAATGATTTATCCCTGAAATAATATGCAGTCATGGTTAGTTTGCAGAGTTTCAAGGAGAGCTAGTTACATGAGGCTAGAAAATGAAGCAGATGTTCTTTCTAGCACATTTCTGGACAGCATATTTCTCAATTAACAGTTGCCAAGGAATAATAGTTAGGGAAGGCTATTGCCTCCACTTCCTCCTTGTGGATTTTTCAAGTGACATTTGGCTAGCCACTGTTACAAATATGGATCAGAACCATATTGGGTTTGTTTAGATAGTTACTAATCTGATCCAGCATATATCACTCTGACTAAGACAATATGATAAACTAAGCCAGAATCAAGCAAATCACATTATGAACTGGATTTATGTGAGAACTCAGTGAACAAATATTGGGAGATATAGGTGTAGGGGGGAAAAACTAGACAACTCTCAAAATCCTATACAATGGATGTTGCTCTGAGCTCCATAGGCAGTGGATCCTGCACTGAATAGCATATTTTATATTTGTCTAAAATCAAAATCTTCATAGGAGAGTCTTGAATATTTCCAAATAATCATGAGTAAAATTATAACTCCAAGCATGACTATTGCTAAGACTTATTGAGTTAAAAAAAAGGATTGGAATTTAATCCCAGTTGAGTGTAGAAAGCAGATCTAGGCAAGTTAGTGGCTGCCAGATTTCTGCAGAATGGGAACCCTAGAAATGGCAAGAGATTTTGGGAGTTATAGTCCAAACTACCTAGATGATATCTAGTTTACTACCCTATGAAGCTGCGTTTGAATAAAAAGCCACAGTATATCATGCAAAAAGTTATTTGGTGATCTAACTCTGTTTTTGTGGGCATATACAATCTATATTCATGAAATGTAGCTTTCTATCTTCTAGCATTTTGTTGGTGGATTTTGTAGGCACACCGTGCATATCTCACTGAAAACGCTTCTGGAATCACTGAACCATAGATTTCACTGAGTAATTATGGGTATATTGAAGACAGGATCATTGTGTCCTCAAAGGAAGGAAAGAAAGTATTTTGAGTCTCTTAACTTCTTGATGGAAGAAAGGAATAAAAATATAATAAATATGATAGAAATAGAACAATGCAGTATCGTGAACACACTACCAGAATTTTCTTTTTATGAATTCAGCCATCTCTGTTAAATATATAGTGTTTGCATTTATGTGTCTTAAAACCAAATTGCAGTACTGACAAAGACTGCTTAAGCACTTTCAATGACATGATTTCTATCACTACCACCCACTACTTTCTTCATTCTTTTGTGACATCATTCAGGTTTAAGCTTCTTTTGTCTTATTAATGTGTTTTTAAAGTAGTTTTTCATGCATTACCTTTATAAAAAGCGAATTATTGATATAGTGACAAGCTAAGAACACTATGAATTGCAGTGTCTCCTCCCCACTCATTCAAAACATGGTGAAAAATATTCTCTATCAATGGCTATTTTGCATATTATAAAAGAGGGAAGTCTTGAAGTTTCTTTGGATGAAATGAGTTGTAAATTTCTATGAAGGAAAGTTAATGGGGTGGAGCAAGGGCCAAAGGAGTTTGGCACTAATCTAGGTTTAGCTACATAATATTATTTGTTGAAAGAAAAACTGCTTAATTAAATTTAAAAAGTCAGGAATATTGTATTCTCCAGAGTGTAGTGATAGGATTGTCTTTACAACCGAAAGGTAATGTTATAATTTTCAGAGCTTCACAAAGAACAAAGAACCTTTTCTAGCCTTTCTCTGAAAAGAACTTCAGTCTTCAGCAATGATAAGCAGAGATTTGGAGGTATCTGACATGCCAAATCCCATTCTTTTGTAAATCTTGGCTTTATACAACATTTTCAGCCATGTTATATTAGATTTTTTGAAGGATAATCAATAGGCATGATGTATATCTGAAAGCACTGTTCAAAGTGGAATCTCTTCCAGAAGCCAGAAACAAAAGCACAGGTTTTCTGCTTAAAATCTACTCTCAGCAGAGGAGGAGGCAAAAGCCGCTGGGGAGCAAATTAAAACTGGGCTCTGTCCATGGCTCTCCTCAGTGAAAGCAAAAGTCACCCTGAGCCTGCTGTAACTTATTCCAGCTGGCAAGAGTCCCTTAGGACTCTTGCAAATTGGGAATGTTTAAGGATGGCAGCTACGTGAAGAGAATTCTTACACGTGGCTATGGAGAATTACTTTCTAGGTTCTCGGCTTCATTGGTTACTGAACAGAAAAGGGAAGATAAGATTCAGTGTCTAAATCATAAGGTTATCCAGCACTCTTCTTCTGTGTTGCTGATGCGATCTTTTCAAAGACATTAATACATTTAAGGATTCTTATAAGAAACAAGATTATATCCATGTCTTACCTAGAAATGATCTATGAAGGTCTAAATGAAAGGTTGACCTCTGCTCTTCCACTCTAGCACGGGTTTTTTTGTTTTTTTTTTTAAAATGACTTGAAATTTCCTCATAACTGTGCTAAGCTTAGGTGTCAAGTTTGGTTAATAGGCTCAGTTCTCCAATTCAGCGCTGAAAATCCTGGTTTCGGGCAATCAATACAACCTAGAAGAATGAAGTGATAGACTTTGTACTATTAACCACTTCACTCTGCACCATATTCTTGAATGGGTAAAAAGAAAAAGAATAAAATACAAATCTCTGCAAATAGAAATTAAAGCAGTTGAGCAAGAGCCAAGTTAGTACTTCTCTCGGATATGCTGGTGAAAATAAAAGCTTATGCAAAAACGATGTTTCTAGGCTGAAGCCATAGAGCCATTTCACTTCAAAATACGTCTGGAAGCATCATAAAGGCCAGAAGCACTAGCTGCAGAAGATAACTTTCTTCCACTTGAAACGGATGTGGTAAGACAAGATGGAATTTAATGAACAGCATGGAAATCCCCAGAGAGACTTTGAAATCTCAAAAATAATAAATCATTTTAAAATATGTGGGTTATTTTTCTTCTTTCAATGACCATATTCATGGATTCCGATAGGTAATAAATGTTTGGTTTTGGCTTAGCATGTTGTATAAATTCTACCACTGTATCTGTAAACCAAGATTTGGATAGAAGGAGAAGTTTACTGTGTTGTGTCAACCCAATCAATTGTACATGAACTGAATTATGCTGATTATCCTAATTTGCAATAGGAAAGGCAAATATAGTCTTCAATCCTGTTCTGTTAAATGGGTTTAAATAGTTCAAACAAATGAACCTGATCCTTAATTTGGTTAAGTGTTTTTCTATATAAGTTGAATGCTATTATGTTCTTGTCAAATCCATTCCTGGTACTTGGACTTGTGAAATACTAGACAATGTCTAGAGGAAGCTGAAGTTTGAATATGAAATACTTCTCATATGGTTACAGCAGTGTGAAAGTACTTCCAGTGAAAAGCTGCTGTTTTGATCTGGAAGCGGCATTTTGAATTCATAATGTTTTGCATGCCACCACACACTAATAGATTAGCCTGACAGGATTGACAACTGTCAAGTTATTTTCTTGTTTAAATATCTTTTCGAAAAAGAGCAGTAGTCCATCTCCTGAGCACCTTGGGTTGATTGATTTGGGGCTGCAGGGGAAAAAAGAAAAGATTAAGAATCTATCTTCACTTGAAAGTTTTCTGACAACGCTCTCTACTGAACTGAATAAAAGAATGTGTTGTATCTCCTCCTCTTACACGTTTACGTAGGACTTTCTGAAATTGTTAATGTTAAATTTTTATCTGATTGTTATCTTTATCACTGATTGATTCATTATGGAAAACCCTGAAATTTTGAATGTCATTTATGAAAAGCACAATAAACTTTAGGTAGTTTTTCACTCCCTTCCATGATTAATAAGGGAGAAACAACAATATGTTACTTCTTGTGAATTGGAAGTTGCTCTTCAAGAATTATGGAAAGATACAACAGTTCCCACATGGAAGAAGACACAATGGAAGAATGGCTGGAAGAACTGATGGAGCTAGCAAAAATGGCCAAACTGTTCTATCAAAGAAAAGAATACATTCAACTTGGAAACCATTTCTAGAGCTTGGGTCAAGACAGAAAGAAAAATGAAATTCTGACTTTGGGATTTGCTGATTAGATACATTTACTGTTATAGAAATGGCTTTACTTTTGCATATAGTAAATATGCAAAAGTAAAGAACTGAGGCTGTAATTTTATTATTTTTATTCTACTGTACTGAAAAGAGCTAGAAGTTAATACTTTTTCCCCTTTACTCCACACACCTCTCTCTTCCCATTCTTTCCCTCCCCAACCTCCCTACTATTTTTATTTTCACTTGCATTTTATACTTTGATAATTTCAATATATATATATATATATATATATATATATATATATATATATATATATATATATATATATACATACACACACACACACTATATATACAAGAATTATCTTTCTCCAAAGGTGTTACACACACACACACACACACACACACACACACACACACACTATATACAAGAATTATCTTTCTCCAAAGGTGTTAAAATTTTTCTGGGCTAAGGACCTCATCTGACTTTGACTTACACTTAATTAAAATGAGATATGATAAATACAATAATGCATTAAGAATTCTCCCTTTTATCACACCAAAAATCACAACTACTTTTATACTGACAGTTTTCAGACATGGCACTCAGAGCTTTTGAGCCACAATGCCTCAACTTTTGTATCTCTGCATTTTTGATTTCTGGTTTTGCTCTATGAAGCCTTCAATGGCTTTATATGTAGCTATTTCCAGAACAACCAAATCCAATTAGAATTTATCTAGCCAACAAAACTTCTGGCAGTTGCCCAGTTCAGGAAGGTAAGGGGAACAAACTTTGGATACCACTTAGATTGAACATGCCAGCTGATTATGGGGCTAACTTGACTGAAATTGGCTATATATTTTTAATTGGTTTATTATTACTAAGTTTTCAATCACTTTTACCATGCATGTTTTAATTGATGTTAACTGCTGAAAGTCTTGGATGAGAAATGAATAAATTAATGCTTATTCCTCCTTTCTCTTCTAAAATAAAGATAGTATCCTCATGTTATCATTATCCAGGTTCTGGAATTTACTAATACAACTTGAAGCTGAGCTAAACATGTGAACGTATAGTACCTCGCCTATAAGGCACAGTGACCGAAAGAGAAAACACCACAAATTTATCTCAGACTGGTACTATGAGAGGATCTTGCAACTTAAGAGAAAGAGCCAGGGATTTTTCAATACATAGGGTGGTGACTTTGAAATTGTAGCGTAGGGGCAAGACCCAAGGTCACTCATCACTAGGGAGGAACTGTTATCCTCACCCCCATTAGTAATTTTGAAAGTTTTTGAATACCCTACTGTCAAGTGATTCCAAAATAGATCTTGTTGAGTTGAATTCATCTTGACTTATTCTTTCAGTTTTCTTTTTCAATTGGAAACTGACTTACAATGCTTTACCTGCAAGTCAAGAAAGTCATTTTTTAAAAAAACCTTAGACCAGACATGTCAAACTCACGATGTCACATGACGTTGTGCGACATATCGGAGCTTTTTTCCCATTGCCAGCAATGGAGTGGTGCAGTTTCCTGGTGATGCATCTGGCCTGCAGGCCAGCAATTTGGCACCCCTGCCTTAGATCTCTCTTACAGCCCCACCAGTAGAACAGACCAGGAAATCCATAGGAAGGCAAAATCTACTTTTATTGAGATTGGCTATAATAACAGAATTTTGCAATTGTATTGTATCTCTCCTTCATATAGTTTAGTGAATTAGGGAGGCATCTGCCTGAGCTATTTCTGAATATGAGCTCATTGTTCTGGGCTGAAAATCCTTCAGCTCCTTTTGCCTAAGCAACAGATCAGAATTGAAGAATCTTCTTGGAAGCAAAATGAGAAGCAAAATGTCTTCAAGGAAAAACAAAGAAGTCCAGCTGCCTTTTGAAAAAAAACATCTTTGGGACCAGACAACCATGCCCTGGATGACTGAGAATCTCCATAGACACTGTCAAGATTAGGCTGCTGTAGGATCTCTCCCCATAAACCATAGGCACCATATTCAACACAATGGATTGTTTCTGCAGAGTGGCAATCATTTCATACACAAACAGTATCCCCTGCCCCATTCTAAAGATCTGAATAATTACACAAATGAATAATTCACAATTACTTAGTAAGTCTGTACAAAATACTAGCCAACTCCACAATATCACAATAATAAACAAATTTATTTTTCAGTAATCAGTAAGGCTCAATGGAATTAGGCAATCACTTTTCTCAGATACCAGCACAAGAGATGTTTATAACACACCCCTCCGCAGCAGCCTTTTTTGCTACTACGGCCATTTTTGTTGAGTCTAAGTTGACAATGGAGGAGATAAAGAATGTACATAGCTAAAATTCTGACCATTGCATTTTCTATCCCCGGAAAGACAAAAGAAATGTCTATACCATGATTTAATATAGCATAAAACATTTTGCAGCTAAATTTTAAGAAACAAAGCAAGAAAGCAAAGGCAACCATTATCCTACCTTTCCAACCAATTCAGGAATTTGGAGAACTGGTTTTCCTTTCTGATGCTGTGGGGTTGGTGGGCTCTGTCCTTCCCAGTCTTGAAGTTCCTCAAGGCTTTCCAGATAAAGCAGAGCCTTCAGCCCTGTGCAGTAATCATCAATTACAGTGTAGTCCTGATTCTGAACTGCACTGCAAATCTAAAGTAGATAGACATCCAAAGTTATTATGTAAATGTGTTCTTACAGACATTATGATCAGAAGATTTGGTATCTAATGATCATAGACAATAGCTGCTCAGAATGTATGACTTTATCCACTGATCCTGGATTTTTTCACCTGCTAATCTATTACACAAGTAATAAATAGATTGAAAGGAATGAACAAAGCATTCTGCATTCTCTCTCTCCCTCTCCCCTTTTCGTTACTTGGTTAGTGTACCAGTCATCAACATTTCATAGTTTACGTTCTGCCATTTCTGTTAAGTTCAAGTATTCTATATTTTTTAATCACTGATGTATAGTACAGTGAAATTGATTTCAATGCACAGAATTATTAGTAGGATCCGGTAATGTTAATGAGGGTTTTATACAGGTTTTAGAACCAGAAGATAAAATTACTGTTCTTGAGCAGAATGACTGCAAAGCTATCACATAACAGAAGTCATTATATAATAAAAATATATATATTATTTCTGATTAGCTCAATACTTGAGTTGGGAATAGTAGTATTAGTTTCTATTATCTAATACCTATACTCTTAGATGCAATCCTTGTATTTAAGATGTAATATAGATGTAGAATGTATTATACAGCTCCTGAGTTTTTAGTTACAAAACATATCTTAGCATGGAAAGTCCTGGGTTCAATTCCCAGTATATCCAGATAGAGTTGGAAAAACTCTTTATTGAACCCCCCCCCCCCCAAAAAAAAACCTGCTACTAAATCAGCACATAGGACTCTCTTACCCACCCTATGGTAGCTTCCTAGTGTGAATTGTATTACTACACAGAGTTTTATTATTCCAAAACAAGCCAAGTATCCTTGCATGCTTCAAGAAATATAAAATGGTCAACTATCTCAAGGGGAAAAAAAGATATGTAATATGCCCATGAGCAAACACACACAGACATAGACACTGACCATCTATAATTAACTCATTCAACTTTCAAGGCCACAACTAATAACATCCCAGATAGCATTATCAAACTTTCATTTCTGGTGTCAAGTGCTATATTACAAGCTTTTTATTCCAGGAGGGAAAAATACACGTTACCCTTTAAAATAATGTGCATACAGCTGTGCAGGAAGAAACAAGGAATAAGTACAAAATATGCACAAGAACATTTCTTATGCAGCCCATTTACATTACTTAAAATCTGTTTCTCTGGAGGAACACTGCAAGCATTAATTAGGTCTGCTATGCTTCCCATAGATTTAAGCGCTCCCTCTCTTTCTCTTTCTCTCTCTCTCTCCTCCCTCTTTCCATTTCTTCAGAACAATTATAGAGATTATCTTTATAATTTCCTCCACAGGTTATTTAACTGTAAAATTCAACCAATGATTTATTTAAATGTCTTTGTTTGCTAAGGGCTTCTAATTTTTAAACATATGAGGAACACTTTTTTTGCTTCTTTGGAAAAAACAAGAGAACACTGGATAGGTAGACAAAACTATGATGTTCTACATCAGGGGTGTCAAACTGCAGACTCATGGGCCAGTTTCATCATACCAAAACTGGGCCCACCCCATTGCCGGCAATGCAAAAAGAGTCGCAATACATCGTGACACGTCATGTGATGTGGCGAGTTTGATACCCGTGTTCTACATGCTTAAACTAAGTCAGACTGCCTTGTTGAAACCTTGTTCTTTTTTGACAATATCCATGCAAATTTCATTCATGAAATATATAAGAGTTCTGATTTCTAATTAAAGGTTATCATGTATTTATGAGATAAACTGAAATAACAGGCATAATTATTGTAAATTAGGAAACTATCAGGTCCAACTACTAGCTTGTAGATAATAGTGACACCTGCCTATAAAGATGAGATTTCTGTAGGAAGAAATTGTGGAATGCAGATAAGAAGCATGTTCAGATAATGGAAAAGCTAGTCACTCAAACATGTTTATTGGGTTTAAAATGGCTATAATTAATACAAAATTACTGCAGAGTATGTTTGATCCTCAAAACAATATGCAATAGAGTTACATGGGTTACGTTATGATTTGAAATCATGCATTGAGGTAGTACCATTGAATGACTTCACTCTGAACCAAACTGCTTTTTGAAACGCATCATTTAGGAGAGATAGTTTGCTATAAATTAAATTAATTAAATAAATAGTAGTTTTACTATGTTTTCTCATCCCAAGGATCTGTATTCCCAGAGTTGGAATAAGAATAATAAGGCAGGAGAACATGGCTTGTGGTTTGTTATAATATGTATGGTTTATTAAAAAAACTATGGTTAGCAAATGTCGTTACAGAATTGACTGTGCGGAATTATACAAGTTGGTTTAATATATTTGAGGAGCACTAGTTTTGGAATACCTGCTGTAGATTAACCCACTTAGTCCTCCTTCAGAGAGTTGTTCCCTTTAGCTAATCTTCAATATCTATAATGATATTATCATTTTGTACACATTCGTTATGTCAGTGATTGGAAATGCTCGCATTTCCATTGTCCAAAATGCAGTGTCCACACTTTCCATTCTTTACATATGCCATCCAAGACTTCAGGATACAAAGAAGTAACTTGCAAATACAGACTATTCTGTGTTAATTGTTGTATATTGCATTTATATTTAAAAACAAAAAACAAAACAATGTCAATTATCAAAGGACAGCAAATTGAGTTTTGGAGATGTTGCCAGGCCTCTTTCATCCTTGTTGTAGCAATGACAGCACATTCATGAGAGATCACAAATGTTACACTCTGCTATCCTTTCTTCCATATCTTTGTTGAATTGATAACATTCCAGCATTTACAGCAGGGATCTTCAAACTTGGCCCTTTTATGACTTGTGGACTTCAGGCACGCTGGCTGAGGAATTCTGGGAGTTGAGATCCACAAATCATAAAAAGGCCAAGTTTGAAAACCCCTGATTTACAAGAATGCGATTCTGCTTCCTCCAAAAGTTGGAGACTTAGCTCAGCTTTGGAACTAAACGATAGAAGATTGCTAAGTGAAAGAGATTTCCAAATGCCACCTTATTAAGAAGTCATTCTTTGACCTTGCAATTTCATATTGATGGGAGAAGCAATGAAAATTCTTTACTCAGTATTTTTATATTTTTGAAAGGTGCTAAAATAGACAAACTATTTTGTATTTTTACCTTTAGACTGGTTGACTTTTCTTTGAAATATAATGATAAAGCACGTATTATTATCATGTATTGTGTAGGAAGCAAATTTGTCAGTGTTTTTATTTTTATTGTTTTTAGTTTAAAAACTTAAAACAATTTTTCTAGTCTTAGAAAAGCATTAATGGAAGACTTATCTTCATTTTTTTTTAATTCAAAAGAAACCATTTCCATAAGCTTATGATAATATTCTGGGAAGTACAGAAAACTGCATTAAAATATTTTAGGCAAGGGGCATTGGTCCTCATTAGATATAAAATTCTTATTAAAAAAAGAAAAGGTCTAACTAAAACTTGAAACTTGTTTTGAATATTTTATATCATACTTTAGACAAACACTGCTAATATTTGTGAAGCTACAAATTCCAGTCCTACAAAATTTCAGAAATTTTTACATAGGTTATTATGAAAAAAAAAATATTTTGAAGTCCTGCACAGTACAACATATGTTTGTATGCATGTATGTACACACACACACACACACATACAAACACTTTTCTGACACAAAGCTTTCTTCAGATTTTGACATTCATTTGTTGTACAAAGCAAACTTTTTTACTGATTTTATTAAAGTGGTACCTACCTACTTCTACTGTCTATGAAATTAGTGACAATATATTTATATTTGTATTAAGCTTAGCAGTGTGCTATATGAGTATTTTCTTATATTTGATTAACTGGGCTTTGTGATCCAGTTAATCCTTGGTCAAGGAACAAGGTTTTCTGTAGTTCTGGGTCTTTTTTTATTTTATTTTTTAGTCATGAACTCTACTTGCATCTTAATATTAAACCTTATTTAGACAATAGTTTTTCCTTTTGTCTTGGTTCTGATTAGATTTACTTCTAGAACATTAGTTCCTATTTTTTAATGTTGTCCAGATCCCCAAAATAATATCCTTCAACCTTTATATGCATTTATTGCATGTGTTTGGGCCACAATATGAGGTACTATTCATACATGAATGCTCATCCTCTAATGCAGGGGTTCTCAACCTTGGCAACTTTAAGACTTGTGGACTTCATTTCCCAGAATTCCTCAGCCAGCTTTGCTGGCTGAGGAATTCTGGGAGTTGAAGTCCACAAGTCTTAAAGTTGCCAAGGTTGAGAACCCCTGCTCTAATGTTTCTCCCTGTGCAATCTCACAACTTGACAGTAAGTTTAAATATGCTAACTGAACTGATAAGGTTTGATATATATTTTATTTAATAAACAAAAATGATAAAACCCCAAGTACCATCTATTGACCTTACACGATTTGAAAAGTCTACAGATATGACAGTGTCATTCAAGCTGTTGTTTGTTGATACAGCAAGTTGAGAAATGCTTTAGATAGTTTATACTATTATAAAGAATATTACCAAGGTGAACATAGATAGTAAAAAGTGAGAACACATATTAAAAAAATTAGCAATTAAAAGTTTTAGAATGTAGTATACATTTCTTGAAATAAGATTAATTCAATTTTTTTTCAAGTTTACTGTACCAGTTAGATAATGTTTAAAAAGGATTGGTCATTGACTTCTTTGCTCCCTTCAAATAAAGAATGCCACCCAAATGTTTAAAAAAAAGTTGATCAATGATCTCATGCTAATGATAATTTTACATTTTTTTAAAAAAATAAATAAATTGGTCTGATCTGAAAACTATTGCACAGTATACAAAAAGAACCAATATGACCTAATAAAAAGCAATTCCCTAAATTTTTTTCTAAGACATTGGAACCCAACACGAGTAAAGACTATTGGATGGGTCTTTTTGTCTTTGTATGCTTTTGATCCCCTTTATGGATTACTGCCTTGTCGTGGCGAAGGGGCTTGCGTAACTCAATGAAGCTATAAGCTATGCCGTGCAGGGCCACCCAAGATGGACAGGTTATAGCAGAGAGTTCTGACAAAATGTGATCCACTGGAGAAGGAAATGGCAAACCACTCCAGTATCTTTGCCATGAAAACCCCATGGACAGTACTAAAAGGAAAAAAGATATGACGCTGGAAGATGAGCCCCTCAGGTCGGAAGGTGTCCAATATGCTACTGGGGAAGAGCAGAGGGCTAGTACTAGTAGCGCCAGAAAGAATGAAGCGACTGGGCCAAAGCCGAAAGGACGCTCAGCTGTGGATATATCTGGTGGTGAAAGGAAAGTCCGATGCTGTAAAGATTTTTTCTCCATAGGAACCTGGAATGTAAGATCCATGAATCAAGGCAAGCTAGACGTAGTCAAAAAAGAGATGACAAGACTGAACATCGACATCTTAGGAATCAGCGAACTAAAATGGACAGGAATGGGTGAATTTAACTCAGATGACCATCAGGTATACTACTGTGGGCAAGAATCCCTCAGAAGAAATGGAGTAGCCTTCATAGTCAATAAAAGAATAGGAAAAGCAATACTGGGATACAATCCCCAAAATGACAGAATGATCTCAATTCGAATCCAAGGCAAACCATTCAATATCACAGTAGTCCAAATCTATGCCCCAACCACTGGTGCTGAAGAGGATGAAATTGACCGGTTCTATGAAGCCCTACAGCACCTTATAGAATTAACACCAAAAAATGATGTCCTTATCATCATGGGGGATTGGAATGCTAAGGTAGGAAGCCAAAAGATAACCGGAATAACAGGCAAGTTTGGCCTTGGAGTACAAAATGAAGCAGGGCACAGGCTAATAGAATTTTGTCAAGAGAATACGATGGTCATAACAAACACTCTTTTCCAACAACCCAAGAGACGGCTCTACACATGGACATCACCAGATGGTCAACATAGAAATCAGATTGACTATGTGCTCTGCAGCCAAAGATGGAGAAGCTCTATACAGTCAGTAAAAACAAGACCAGGAGCTGACTGTGGCTCAGATCATGAGCTTCTCGTTGCAAAATTTAGGCTTAAATTGAAAAAAGTAGGGAAAAGCACTAGGCCACTCAGGTATGAACTAAATCATATTCCTGATGAATATACAGTAGAGGTGACAAATAGATTTAAGGAACTGGATCTGATAGACAGAGTGCCTGAAGAACTATGGATGGAAGTTCGCAACATTGTACAAGAGGTAGCAACTAAAACCATCCCAAAGAAAAAGAAATGCAAGAAAGCAAAATGGCTGTCTCAGGAAGCTTTGCAAATAGCTGAGGAAAGAAGGGAAGCGAAAGGCAAAGGAGAAAGAGAAAGATACACCCAATTGAATGCAGAATTCCAGAGAGTAGCTAGAAGAGATAAGAATGCCTTCTTAAATGAACAGTGCAAAGAAATAGAAGAAAACAACAGAATAGGGAGGACCAGAGATCTCTTCAAGAAAATTGGAGATATGAAGGGAACGTTTCATGCAAAGATGGGCATGATAAAGGACCAAAATGGCAGAGACCTAACAGAGGCAGAAGAGATTAAGAAGAGATGGCAAAACTACACAGAAGAACTATACAAGAATGAGCTTAACATCCCAGATAACCACAATGAGATGGTCACTGACCTCGAACCAGACATCCTAGAATGTGAAGTGAAATGGGCCTTAGAAAATCTGAGCAACAACAAAGCTAGTGGAGGTGACAGTATTCCAGCTGAGCTATTCAAAATCTTAAAAGACGATGCAGTAAAAGTGCTACACTCAATTTGCCAGCAAATTTGGAAAACTCAACAGTGGCCACAGGATTGGAAAAGGTCAGTTTACATTCCAATTCCAAAGAAAGGCAATGCCAAAGAATGTTCAAACTATCGTACCATTGCACTCATTTCACATGCTAGTAAAGTTATGCTTAAAATCCTACAAGCTAGACTCCAGCAGTATGTGGATCGAGAACTACCAGAAGTACAGGCAGGATTTCGAAGAGGCAGAGGAACTAGAGATCAAATTGCCAACATACGCTGGATCATGGAGAAAGCTAGGGAGTTCCAGAAAAACATCTACTTCTGCTTCATTGACTATGCAAAAGCCTTTGATTGTGTGGATCACAACAAATTGTGGCAAGTTCTTAAAGAGATGGGAGTACCAGACCATCTCATTTGTCTCTTGAGAAACCTATATGCGGGTCAAGAAGCAACAGTGAGAACTGGACACGGAACCACTGATTGGTTCAAAATTGGAAAAGGAGTCCGGCAAGGCTGTATACTGTCGCCCTGCCTATTTAACTTATATGCAGAGCACATCATGAGAAAGGCAGGGCTAGATGAATCAAAAGTTGGAATTAAGATTGCCGGGAGAAATATCAACAACCTAAGATATGCAGATGATACCACTCTAATGGCAGAAAGTGAAGAGGAACTAAAGAGCCTCTTGATGCGGGTGAAGAAGGAGAGTGCAAAAGTTGGCTTGAAACTCAACATTAAGAAAACCAAAATCATGGCATCCGGCCCTCTCAATTCCTGGCAAATAGATGGGGAAGAAATGGAGGTAGTGACAGATTTTATTTTTCTGGGCTCCAAGATCACCTCAGATGGGGACTGCAGCCAAGAAATTAAAAGACGCTTGCTCCTGGGGAGGAAAGCTATGGCAAATCTAGACAGCATACTAAAAAGCAGAGACATCACCCTGCCAACAAAAGTGCGTATAGTCCAGGCCATGGTTTTCCCAGTTGCAATGTATGGCTGTGAAAGTTGGACCATAAGAAAGGCTGAGCGCCAAAGAATTGAGGCCTTTGAACTATGGTGCTGGAGAAGACTCCTGCGAGTTTGGACTGCAAGGCGTTCAAACCGGTCAGTCCTAGAAGAGATCAACCCCGACTGCTCTTTAGAAGGCCAGATCCTGAAGTTGAAACTCAAGTACTTTGGCCACCTAATGAGAAGGAAGGATTCACTGGAGAAGAGCCTAATGCTGGGAAAGATTGAGGGCAATAGAAGAAGGGGACGACAGAGAATGAGATGGCTGGATGGAGTCACTGAAGCAGTAGGTGTGAATTTAAATGGACTCCAGAATATGGTAGAGGACAGGAAGACCTGGAGGAATGTTGTCCATGGGGTCGCGATGGGTCGGACACGACTTCGCAATTAACAACAACAACAACAATGCTTTTGATTATTCTTATCTGATATTTCTAGGGTTTTAAAATTAGTTTTACAGTGGTCTCAGTGAGATGTGCACTATACAAATCAAATCAAACAATAAAAATACACAGTATTGCCTGGGTTTCAGGTTCCTGGAAGTGCCTGCTTTGCCTCCCTGAGAAATGAGATGTTGGTTGGATATATGGCCTTTTGATCTAATGCAGCCAAACTCTTTATATAAATGATAAGTGTTTCCCATTCAGTATGAAAAATGTCTCAATCCTATTCAGAGCCCAAATAAAATATATTTATCTAGCCCAGGGGTGTCAAACTGTCGGCTCATAGGCCAGATGCGTCACGTAGAAGCCGCGCCCACCCCCTTGCCGGCAATGGCAAAACTGGCCCGATACGCTGCGTGACGTCACGTGACATCGTGAGTTTGACATGCCTGATCTAGCCTAATATCAACTTGTGTATTGCTTTCTACTCACGCTAATCTTAATATTAGCAGAAAAATGTACGTTTGCTACTTTCCTTTTAATTTGTGTTTTTCCATAGCAGTAAAAGATGGTAAACTATCTACTTGAAGTTCTCATCTTTTCTCAAATTTTGTCACATTACTTTATGTATTATAAAATCAAGCGATTACATTTTCGATAACCAGGGAGTGTGTATGTATATTACAAATGTCTTTAAATTCTTTCTCTTGGGAAGGAAAAAAAACACTCTGCATGGAGAATTAAAGAAAGCCAAAAACCAAACTTGTCTTTTAAAAATCTCTTTTAAAAACAGACGTAACCATTTTGAAGCCGAATATTTTAAACAACTCAGACTGAAGAGAGTTTTATTTCTTTTGTAAAATATAGAGTGGACTTAAAATAAGGAGCATTATTGCAGGTATAATTTTATCACTGCACTTCCTAGGGAAGGTTTTGCTTTTTGCTTCGGCTTACTAGAGACAGATGTCAGGACTGAAAGATGGCTGCCCAGAAGTCCAAGCCACCTAGAAATCAACAGGTCTATCTATTTGGAAACTGTCTTAAAACACCGAGACTGAAAACACTAAGAAGAAGGGTATGGAGGGAGCTAAAATGCAAGGAATTCTCTTTTTGGAGTACATTCTGGGTGAACTTTTATTGGCCTGCACTTTTGACAGACAGAGATCTGTAATGAACAATACTAAAAGCAAGAATTTTGAGGCCTGTACTCCAGGGCCATATTTTTGTAAGCAGCAAGTCTATCAAAACTAGCCAGCAAAACAATTTTTTCTGTCTTGGGACCTCAATTTAGTCATGGAGTGATTAACCTCTCATCCTTTTGAGCCTATTCCTTCAAAACTGCTATATTTTCTTTCTGTTAAAATTGCTTTTGGGCTCCATCAGCTTGGCTGTAAGAATTTGTGAACTCAATTTTGTGTCCACGAAAGAAAACGTATTTGTGATCTATAAAAGAAGAAAAGTTCTCTGACCCCTAAAGTCCTATAGGAATAAAGCAACATCTTCCCCTTTTCATACAGACAAGACACGGTTCCTTCTGCTTATCTTTTTGCCCAGATAATTTTCAAGTTTTGTAAGAGCAAAATGGATGGTGTTTGAACATTACAAAAATCTCAGTTTCTGAAACAATTTCTTCATACTTTGAAGAAATAGCTTCTTGGCAAGATAGTCCAGGTACTATTGTTGACCAGGAGGAAGTTTAGAAAATGCATGTTTGTTTGTTTTTTTAAAAAAAGTTCAGTATAATACTGACTATAGAGCTACAGAGCTAAGGATAAATCTATAAAATGTAGATGCTTCCTCCTATGTAAGAGTTTTTTTCCCCTTCATCTTCCTCAACTGCAAAGCCAATGCTGAGAAATAAATACCATTTAACATTGTCTTAGTAAAGGAACAGGATAAAACTGAGAGTGAAATTAATATAAAGCAAATATGCTTAATTTTCACACTGAATTTTCCTGTTTCCCATTGCACCCTTCCTCCTCTCCTCTTTTCTGTATGACTCAAATCTGTTCTAGAGTTTGGTCCAAATAATCGATAAGATCTGGGATTGTGAAGCTATTAATAATTCCTTCTCCTGGCAAAACAGTGCTCAGCAGAAGAACACTAGTAGATCCAACTTTATAGGTCTAACACTTCACCATCAGTGAAAATTGCTTAATAGCAGCAAGATTTATGATGAACCATTCAACATTTTCATTCAGTGAATAAATCTAGCATAGAAGAAAGAATACATCATTAGAACCTCATTCATTTTGCAATATCCTGGTCAAAAGGATGAATATATTTTCTCTAATAGAACAAGTAAATATTCAAACAATTCAATGGCTAAAACAGACCTAATTTCATTTTCAAATGAGTCTATGTGTCTGAATGTGTCTGTCTCTATCTCTCTATCTATCTCAGGATCTTGCTGTCTCTCTCTCTCTATTTCTCTCACACAAAATATTTCTAGATATATGTGTTTGTGTGTGCATGTGTGCGTGAGAGAGAGAGAGTGAAAGAAAGATCAAAAGTGACTTGTTCTATTTCTTTTCTCGTTACAGCGGCTAGAAATAATGCCTGCAGAATCCTTTTCAACAAAAGGTCATTTATGTCAATGGACAGCACATAGAGGATCAGATCACCTGTGGTAATTGCAAATTAATGCTCTACTGCTAATGCATTAACTACACACTATTGATCTACAATTGAATCATACAGGCTGCTCTGAAGTGATTTTACTTTAATATTTTTTGTGCTTTTATGGCATATTTGATAATGCAATTTCTCTTTCAATTGGAATTTTCTATAATTGTCCCCATTTTTAATTTCCCATAGTAAGATGATTTTTAAAAATGCATGTCTCTGCCTCAAAAGCCCTTTAAGAAAAGCATACACCAAAGAGAAAGATGTGACTGGGTTAAGCACATGCATATAGGAAGAAGAAATATGTGAATCGAGATGAAAGTCTTATTTGTCAAACCAAATATTTAAGAAAAAGAGCTTACTTAAAAGAAAATAAAATATGTTGAGATGGAATGCAACATTTTGTTAAACATAAATATACTGCTCAAAAAATAAAAATAAAGGGAACACAAATGTATAGGATCCTCTACATTTGTGTTCCCTTTATTTTTTTGAGCAGTATATATCTCAATGTTAATTCATTTTTCATCAGAGAAATATCACAAACTTGGAAACCTAAAATATCTAAAATTGTAGCAGTCTGACACTGCTATTCTTGTATTTCTCTCATTGTTACATAATGATAGTTTTAACTTTTCACAGCTTTAAGGCAAAACAAATATCCATCCTATCTAATGAGGCTGTGTAATTTTAAAACTTTAAGGAAGAATCATGATATATTTTGTCTGTGTTTCATCCACTATTTATGCCACCAGAACAAAGTATGTTCAGATTCATTGTTGACTAATTTTAAATTAAGTGTTATTTTGCTTGTTCAAATGTTGATTTCCTGGTTATATCAGACAGAGGAAAAATATCACAATATGTTTCAGGAGGCAAACTCAAAAGTAAGCCACCACTAAATAACAAAGTCAAAAGAAGGTGATTAAACATTGTCAGAGAAAGTCATCTTGTTTCCTATTTTTTTAAAAAAGACTGTAATTAATTATTTAGTATATTTCTAAGGTGAAAAATATATGAGTTCTAGAGCACTTCCCAGAGGTGGTAGATTTGCTAGATCTTCATTTTCTACAGTGACATTCACTCTTGGAGAAGGAGAGATACCTTGGTAAAGTTTTTTCTGAAAGTGATAGTTTTTAAAGGAAGAAAAAAAAAAATCCAATCGTCAAACAAATAGATCAAGGTGCTGCCATGCCTTAGAATTGTTGAATCACACAGTTGGAGGGGAAAAGAGAAGTTCGCTGATGAAACCTCCTATGGAGCGTAGGACATTCTTTGGAAATATCAGAATTAAACTTAGAATCTTCTGAAGGATGCTAGCTTCACCAAATCCTGAATCTAATGTAGGATTACTGAATTGTTTGAGGGAAATATTCTGGTCCTGTCCTTCTTTTGGCCAGGTGACCTTGGCAAGACTGAAAAAAAAAAAAGGAGGACAAAACAGATCCCTTCTAAGTAAATGCTACTTCAGTAGTAAGACATAGGGAGACTGTGCAAAATGTTTTCAACTCTTTCATGCCTGAAACACTCCATTTTGACTTTGAAATGTTTCAAGTTAACACACCTTGCACATCTTTACAGAGCTCTATTTATACTGAAGTGTTTTTCCACCTTGCCTCACAAGTCATTATGGTTGGCTGGCTGCAGTTCTAGAAGCTTATAAGCCATTGGACGAGTTAAGAATGAAGATGGCAAACAGGAAGCAGCAGCTTCCAGCATCAGGCTAGGACCACTCGGAGCTGTGACTGGGAGAGTGGCCCCAACAGATCTCAGGAATGACATCAGAGCTTTCTATCCAGAAGGCTGTAGTGTTAGGTACAGTTAAGATACTATGCAGAAATCTCAAACTCTTAGGCCTCTGGTAGAGGATCTGAGATTGAGGAAGACACATACCACCTATAAGAGTGAGAAGGGAATTTTATTTACACACACACACACACACACAAAGTTTATACTTTAGTGTGTATATATATACAAATTTTATGTGTGTGTGTGTATATACAAACGCACATTTTGATTACTCTGAAGAACAGTAGCTAGATCAGATGTATAGAGCTTCCTTTGAAATTACAATAAAATAACCTAGCTGAGTTCTACAATAAAGTAACCTAGCGAAGATAACTAATTCTGCCTTCGTTACTTTAATTTATCTAATCTATTCATGAACTTTCTATCAAGAAGTCACTTCCTAAATAAAATGTCTGAATTCTCTGTAATGAACATTAGACTAACTGCATATTTCTCTTGTAGCAGCCAGAACAGTTAATCCAAAGAATAAGCTTTTCAGTTCTGATTAATAATATTTCTATGCAAGAGGGATAACGATACAACACAGGAATTCCAATGATTATTCTACTTCCAAATGAGAAACCTATACAGAGGCAATTTAAAGCAGCAACTTTCAAATGTGTTTTCTTGTGCTTTTTTTTTTGGTTATAGAAGAGTAGGACTTTTTTGTTTGTGTGAAGGGAAAGCAGACCGCGTAACTTGATTGCTCTGGAAACAGCTACCGGTACTAGATTTCCTATAATATGTGAATCAGTTTTCACAGCCATATTATTCTATTGGTCTCTGAATTCGTTTCATTTACTGAAAATCTGATGTTCCGTCATAGCCCTGGCTAGAAATCGGCTCTAGAGGAAGAGACGGAATGTGAAGACGCACCTCTGATGCATTCTGGGCATCAGAGAAATCAAGCTAAAAATGCCCCATTGATTCTGCATCTATATAACTTGATTCAGTTCTGAGTCTTAGGCACTCAGACTAAAGGAACATTCTCAACATTCAACCGTGTTGAAAGCAAGTGAGAAAAGGAGCAATAGGCAAGTTTAGGATAAATTGTCATTTCAAAGAAAATTTCTTGCTATGAAATAGATCATATCCTTCTATCAGAGTTGACCAGTGTAAAATGTGTTTGGGTAGTAGGGGCCAATTTTCATCGTATAAAGGCTCTTTCTGTGAATATCTAAATCTTGGCCCTGTTGTGAAAGTGTAACTTTGTGCACCTTGCCTCCGATGAACAAAAGAGCTGAATCTCCTATGGCTTTGTTACTAGCTACATCTGACTTTTGGGAAATTTTGACCCTCCCCTTGCTCCTGCTTGGTAGATAGATACTTGGCTTCAGTATGGACTCTTTCATAAGGTAGGGATGTAACAAAATTTAATTGACCTCTGATCATTTCAACCCCAAAATTGTTAACAATTTTGCTACAATCTTATGGGCCAGAGAATTCCTTACCCTACTTTTGGAAAATGTAATTTTCAGTTAACTCAATCTTGGACTCTTTTAATGTGTGCTTGTGAGATATCCATATTCTGCTTACCTAATCAACTACTTAACCATGAATAAAATAAGATGCTCTCTTTGAGATGAGTCTACCAGGACTCCTTCACCTCAAATTCTTCTCTCATTCCACATATAAAGCATTGCACTGTTTGTTAAAAAGTAATCAGAACACATCTAAAGTTAAGCCTATTTATGCTTTGTTGGCTATTAATGGGATAACTAATTATTTGCTTAACTTTCTCTTCTTGAAAACAATGAGACATAAAGATGCTCAATTTAAATTAGATTGATTTGTGCATCTGTAGATAGTCCTGCACAAATGGCATTGAAGGGAACAGTAGCTGTAAAAGAATATTTTATGGAATTGTAATCAGAACTCTTCAAATACGGTATTTTTAAAAACAGTGCTGTTATTGCACTTTACATAAAATTATCCTACCTTGAAGTTTTTGATAATAATTTTGCAAAAAGAAAATTGTTGATCTTTTCTCATGCATTATAGTGATTTGGTCTTGCCTCACTAATTCCTTTTCTTGTGATTCTCCAAAGATAGTAAGAAAGCCAATCTATTATGAAGGTTTTTTTTGGCTCTCGATTCTTTTACATTTTTAAAATGTATTATTATAAGCAAGTTTCAGATAAATTAATAACAAACCCGTTCACCCATCTAATCATTCTGCCAAGTTACACATTAACAAACTAATCAAGATATCAATTTTTGAAGTCAAATCAAAATCCTTAAGCAAGTTGGAAGGAATACTATAATACATTTCAGCTAATCTAACATTTTAATGGAAATCTTCAGGGGCAGTGTGACAAATTGTAAGAGTCATACACTCCTTTGGTTGAGGTTCAGTTCTAATTAGTAGTCATAAATGAAATCAATGGAATATTCCCCTGCTGATCATACTTTTCTTTCTTTCTTTCTTTCTTTCTTTCTTTCTTTCTTTCTTTCTTTCTTTCTTTCTTTCTTTCTCATACTGCTCTCAGTGCTGCTCTAGATCAAGAGTACAAAATGGGGGTGGGGGGTTGGGGGTAGGGAGTTTTGTTTATAATATTCTCAGAATTAAAGTTTCTGACAATATAAGCAATTTTTATTTAAATGTGAGAATCTGCTCCATAATGTAATTTTATCTGTGGCTAGAAAAGTATATATTTAAAACATTAATTTAATATTTGAATCTCTCTCTCTCTCTCTAAAACAGCCTTGCTTTTCATAATTTATGAGATTTTAGGAATTAAAAGATTAAAGGATTTTTCAGAACAAGACCCCATACTTCCATAGCCCTAACCCAGCGGTTCTCAACCTATGGGTCACGACCCCATTTGGGGTCGAATGACCATTTTACGGGGGTCGCCCAACAACGCGATCCGCTATTTTCCCCCCTCAGGGGGCGCCGCCGCGCATGTGCGTTGCGCATGGGGGCGCCGCCACGCATGCACGCTGCACCGCGCATGTGCAGCGCGTCCGTGTGATGGGGTCGCCGTCACACAAAGGTTGAGAACCGCTGCCCTAAACAGTGTCTGAGTTATCAAAACTGATATTTTTTACAGAGGAATCCTCACATGTTTGTCAAATGTTACACAGTGTTGTAGTTGTGAGAGATTTCATGCGATTTCCAGAATCTTGCTAAATTTGTGGGACTTTGTTTTGTTGCCAGAAAAAAAATTTCAACCCCTTAAGGCAACTGACACCATTTTAAATATGGCCTTAAACAAACATATTAACACTGTATTTTTCTGAGCTTTTTTTAAAAAAGAATTTTTAATATTGACAATTCCACTTCTTCCTATTGGAGTCTGGTATTTTTTTTCCCAATTCCTATATGTCTTGAGTTTCTGTATTTTTATTGATATAGGTATAGGTTCTCCTGCTTGAGCAGGGTGCTAGACTATTCTATTCTATTCTATTCTATTCTATTCTATTCTATTCTATTCTATTCTATTCTATTCTATTCTGTAATAATTCTATTCTATTCTATTCTATTCTGTAGTAATTTTAATTTCCTGGTGAAAGTTGTAAGCAGCAGGTCTTGAATTTCCCTTTCTGACTGTTTTCTCCTTCCATCTGTTTTTTTTAAATCAATCCCATCATTACCTCTTAGATACCATAAGTGTTTGCTACAAGTGAAAATGCCAAAAATTGAGAAAATTTTATTTTAAAAAACATAAACCTTTGTATTGGTTGGAGATGTGCTAATTGGAAAAGGTGTTATCAGACTGCTGACTTTTAAAAATACAGCTCTCTTTCTACTATGTTATACAATAGATTAAGAGTTATTTTCCATATATCGTTTTACCGCGGTCTAGTGATCATCCAGATTTTTTTCAGTCCAGATCAAGAAGCTCTATTATTTGTAGAGCTAATGAGCATCTCCATCATTCAACTAATTTATGTTAACCAGAATTCTATGACACCCATTTTCTTGGGACTGGTGAAAAACAATTGATGAACGCTCTTTTTATATATTCTAAATCCATCTAACTGTAACAATGCTAGTTTATATTCTACCAGCTTTCTAAGATGATTGCCATAAAGTAAATTGAAAGATAATTGTCTGAAATCAAAATAAAATATGAAGAATGTTGTTGGATTAGACCCAAGGTTTATCAAGTTCAGCATGCCTATGGCAAGCCTCAGGCAGGATATGAATATAACAGCAAGATTCCTATTATCTAGTCTTGCATCTGGTATTAAGAGCAATACTACTCTAATACTAGAAGTAATACATCTCTATAATGATTATCCATTGATAATCTTATTTTCAATAAATTTCTCTAATCTCCTTTTAAAGCTCTCCAGATTATGGATACACCATTGCTAATTAAATGGGTTACTAACGCAGTACTTTCTTTTAACTATCTTTAATACCTTTTTACCATTTTATTCACTGTATAAACACAGATGCTATTGTGAAATAGGGGGAAGCCATTTACTTTTTCTTCATCATCCATGATTTTAATAACTTCCCTCATATACCGGTTTATTTTCTATTTTTAAAATAGCAAATACATGTTATACATAGGATTCTTGCTCATTTTTTTTTCTATTTTAATTACCTTCATCTGTGTTTTCAGTTCTATAACATCCTCGTCAAAGAGCAATAACCAAAATGTACATAACATTTCCTTTATAGATCCACCCAATATTTATAAACAGTTTTTGTGATACTGGCATTGTGCAATTATTTTAGATTTCATGTTTATAATGATTAATATCTCCAACTTACGTTTTACAATCCTTAACATATTTTATTCATGTCTACAGCTAGGCCAACTATGGCAGAAAGATAGATTATAAATTAAATACACAATGGACAACGATGGCTGAGAAAAGGTGAAGAAATGAAGGAGATTGGGGGGGGGGGAGAGAGTGAGAAATAATACCTGCAAAACAGAAGCACCACTATGAAGAAATTGCAAGGCACTTTCAGCTGAGTCAATGCCTCCGGTTGCTAAGATAGGAAAACCAGGAAGAGCCTTAGCAATTGCAGAAACAGCTCGAAGAGCTATTGGTCTGATGGCATTTCCTGTGTAAATAAAGAGAGTTCATTAGTAAAGGGCAGGAATTCTCAGACAAAACTATTTCTCCTTCTCTGCTTTTGGTCTTCTTTTTTTAACCCCTTGAACCTTATCTATACAATTTGTTTACTGTCTTCTTCAAGACTCTTCCATAGTAGAACCTTTCTTGGTCTTGCTTCCAGTTTTCAAACTGACTCATTTAATACGCCTTCATATTAAATTTAGAAATCATTGTGAAAACATGATTTTATCATAAACAATGAACCCAGGTGAGGTATACTCAATGCTATTAGCAAGAGTGGGATCCTCCAGAAAATGCTAAACTATAATGTCGCTATGGGTTGTAAGTAGGGTAGCTTCCTCTACCCCTACAACAGAACTGTGATATGCCAAACTTACCTCTGAGGACAGTGCAGGTGTAAAGTGCAGATGGATCGGAACAAAAAAACAGAACAAAAAAATAAATAAATTAACTTAATTCATATTATTCCCTATGAATCTAAGGCATTGCTGGCTGTGGAATTCTGGAGTTGAAGTCCACATGCCTTAAAATTGTCAAGGTTGAGAAACACTGATCTAAGGCATCTTCCTTCTATTGCATTTAAAATAGTCAGTCAGAAGCAATCCTTGAAGGACTTTGGGTACCATGTTCAAAACTTGCAGTCCTGGAGTGATGGGGAGGTAGGGAGAGATGCATCTAATATGAGTAAATTACTAAGTGGACATTAGAACACTTAGTAGTCACCCTCAACTTGTAACTCTAACTGCTACTTGGTTTATGCTTAATTGTATGCATACTTGAATTAATAATCTTCTACATGCTATACCCCCAATAAAGATTAGTAAAATACAATAATAATTCCCTAATAAGGATGTACCTTTCAGATCAATGTATCTTTCCGAGCAATCAGCAAGTTTGACCTGGAGGATTCTTACTGTCCCAAAATAGTTTTCTATACTTTGGTGAATATAATCTAATATAAACACAATATTTTTAATCCATAGAGTAAACTCCACAGCAGATATATGCCCACTTAATACTGTTCCAAATGGTGGGAAGCTCCTTTATTAATTGAGTGGGCTGGTAGGCTTCACCCCAAGACTGCATTTCCAAAAAACTTCAGTTCTGCATTTTGGCATGATGAGTAAGCAATATGGCCACACTGAGGTGTCTCAAGTATTTGGAAAATATTTCTCTGCCTTTAAAAAAAAATCTATTTGCTGATAGGATTTCTCCTGAAAAATCTGTTGCGTTGTCATTTTTGAAAGATGTTTCTTCTGTGCTTATTGCCTCCAGGAAAATGTCACCTCCCTCTAACAACCCACCATTTTTATAGTCAACATTGGTCTTTACAAACAGGTTGTCTGACAAGCCTATCCCATCAATGCAACTTGCTACTGAATCAGCATCCAAATACTCAGACAAGCTGTCTCTATTGACATCTGCTCCTGATTCAGCATATGAATTATCCTCTAGGGTTATGCCACCTTCAGCTGCTTCAGCACAGATTCCTCCTCATTATTCACCTCCATTGGCATATCCCCCATTTTCAAGACTGAACTCGCACCCCATATGCATTTGCTCCAGAACCAGGATTCAGACTGTCTTAGAGGGGCCGAAAAACATGAGCCACAAAGAAAGCTGAGATAATTTGCTTTGCACTGATGGGATTGTGCAGATAAATTATACCTCTTAGACTACCAGAAACATTGCTGATGCCCAAAAATATAAAGGGGGGGGGGGAATAGAGAAAGGAGGAAGCCTAATGAGGCACTTAAGTCCAAACAGCAGCTGAAAAAGTATCATCGTCTTAATGAATAGTCACCAATCTCTGACCAAAATTGTCCTGTTTTTTTTAATAACCTTAAAGAGCAAAAGTAAAGATCATAGCAAAACAGAAGATCAAACGAGGGAAAGAGAGAGGGCAAAGCATTCCCAATAGGCCTTAATGGATGGCTTGATATTTTCAGTCAGCTTAACGAAATCAATCTTAATGAGAAAAGGAAGAACACAAAGAGGCTTCCAGAATTCATACTGCTCTTTCACACTGAAAGGAATGTCTTCTTCTTCTTTTTTTTTTTAAGATTTCCACGCAGCTACCAAACACTGACTACGAACCACAGCCCGCTAGTGCAAGATTCTTTTTTCTCCTCTTCTAATGTTGTACAAGAAGCAGTGTTTAAAAATGGAACCAGTAATAAGCAGAGTATCAATAATTCAGTGACTGCCTAATTGGATGTCAGGAGGGCTACAGACTTGCTTAGGCGTCGCTTGTGTGAAAGAGCAATGATATTACAAAGACATACAGGACTGTAGGTTTAGCCCCTATCCTGCAGTCAAAGTCATGCTCCCACTCCCTCAAGGGTTCCTAAAAAGCCTCTGTAGCAGACAGCCTTTTACATCCACAGAGGCGCTCTGCACTATTTCCAAAATGATAATTCAGAAGTGATCCCGAATCACATGAGTGGATGGCAGGAATGGCCTGTCTTGAAACATGGGCTAAATCCAGAACAGAAACACCCCTGCATATGCAAATTATATCTGAAAAAGGTGACTTATGATCAGTCCTTTCACTTACTACTGTTGCAGCGTTTCCATAGTCACATGATCAAAATTGGCAAAGTGACAAGTATTTACAAAGGTTGCAGCATCCCGGGGTCTCGTGAATGCCATCTGCAACTTTTTCAGCCGGCTTCCAATAAGCAAAATCGATGGGAGAAGCCAGATTCATTTAACAACTGCAGGAATCAACGTCTGTAGCAATTTGCTTAACGACTGTGGCACAAATTGTAAAATTGGGTACAATTCGTTTAACAACTGCCTTGCTTAGCAACAGGATTCTGGTCCCCACTGTAGTCATGGTTTGAGGACTATCTGTAATCTGCCTAGTTGGGAAGAAACAGGGGAGGCTGCTATTCTCTGTCTTGTTTGTGGGCTCTTGTGACTATCCCACTGGCTGGAAATGGACTCAGAAACTCTTCTTTTGTTTGAATCTCTTCAGATATTTAGGCACACAAGTCCTATCGGACCCAGCCTCTTCATCAACAGCAGTAAGATCACAATCCTACACACTTCAAGGGACATCTTCATCTCTAGGGAAGATCGTGTCACTAGTCTAGCAGAACACTTCTTATGTTCTTAACCCAGAAAACAGAGCTACTGCATCTTTTATACATTATTTCCCCAAATTTTGTTCTGTCTCATAATTTCCCACGCCCATTGACAGACAAGTGAAAATACTGCACTTCCCCTCTCTCTCATCATAATAAAATCCACAGGTATTAGCAGTTTTGCCATTAATTTTGTGAAACGTGACAGCTCAACAAGAGAGGAAATAATATATCCCGATTTCCAGAGGCTTAACATGCTTCTACCTTATACTAAATTAAGCAGGAATAAAAAAAGCAACAACAATATAAAAGTAGTTCCTTATTACTCATTTACAAAACACGACTGTCCCTGCCCAATAATAATGAATTCCAAAGGTATCAGTTAATTGAAATGAGAATGAACTCTACTATCAATGAATCACTAACAGATCATGGTTTCTGGTACATATATGACGCAGTAAGTGAATAAATTAACTGGTCCCTGAAACAAGTGGTCAGAAATTTCAAACAGGATGTGGTTCACTAGAGCAAAAGCAATATTGCTTAGTGGGTGCAGGATGTGACATAAATTGAAATGAAGTATGATTATGGTGTATTTGCTTAATGTTTGTTATACCATGTCTGGATGACTGCTTTCACTCAAAAGAAAAACTTTTATTCATAGCTCATGTACACATTCTCTCCCTGCATCGTATCCTTTTCACCATTAATTTTGGAATTCAAAGCTCTGTTTGTTTCTCCTAACCTGTCAAAAGAAACGAAACATATACAGGAAAAGCAAAAACAATATATTTCCCGCAATATCTATTGGCATAAAAATGAAATTGGATCATAATTCTCAGTAGCGCACTGCACACAGCATAGCAAAACTTAGCTTTAATTTATTTATGTTATAGTAATTACAGCATGGATCTTCTTTGCAAAATTAAATTTAAGATTCATTCAACATTATATTAAACATGAACTAAGAATAAACTAAGGGGCTAACAGAATATTAAATATACAATTTATTTTTCATGAACTGCGGGTAATTTTGGTTACTGTGCTGTTATTAAAAGAAAAACGAGTAACAGCAGTATAAATGAGCATGGGGTTTATTTGTATAGTGAGAAGTTGTGTGTCTGTGCATGAATATGTGCACAAGCACTGATGGAATAATCATGAGTGCATTAAAGTTGTGTTTTAACCCATGTGCCAGTTTCTCATTGTTTCTGAGTCAATTACTGTCTTTGACATAATTCAAAGTACTTATTATATTATTCTGAGTTTCAGTGTATGCAATGGTTTCTTTTAATTTTTGTGACAAAATATAAGGTATTGATTACATTTGAAACTAGCCCTAAAGTCCTTAGTTTCTACATTGCCTTAGGATGATCTGATAGTTTTGTGAGCTGAACCTTAATGCTCATCACTTGGTGTAATTTCTTGTCAAACCCCACGGCTACAATTCTTTGTCAATTATAGGCTGCTTTACCTGAGGAGGCTGTTTCATCTGAATTTTGCTCAAGGACCTAATTTACTCTTATATTACAAAGCATTTTTTTATGATGGCTCCAATTGCAATCTGCAATATCATTCAAGTGCTTCCACTTCATAGTATTACAGATGTGCCAAATTCAAACAGCAAGATATACAGATGATAATTCATAATGCCTGCCTTTCCTATTCTACCTTTTTTGGGAAGGAATCTCGGTGGTTTGCAGAGGATTGAGTGTGACAGTCCTATTCTTTCAACAAAAACCTCAATATGTGATTAAAAAAAAAAACCAGTGTCAAGCAATGAAACCGAGAAATGCTCTGGTAAAAAAAGATGGATATTTTCATATTGATCATTAGAAAGCAAGCCATTTACCAGTTAGTGGAACTAATTTACAACTATGCATACTTGAGATCATACCCATCTTCCAGCAAGATATGCTGGGCACGGCATGAAGTTTTTTTTTGTTTGCACTAATGTTAATTGCTTACTATAAGTAGTAAGTAATTATTTTTATTAAATACATGAAAATATATCAGCATTCAAAATGGGAATTAATCTGAAAACATTTGCCATTCATTGATTGTAAACTGTTAATGTAAATACTAATTAAGTTGGACCTTTTAAGTATTAGGGCAAACAAGCGAATAAGCCAAACTCAACAGAGACCATTTTCATAAACTTGCAGTATTCAACGTGACATTTGGGAAGTGTTCGTACAGGCCAGTGTAAATATTTTAAACAAGATATTTGCATTCATCATCTTATTTGGGATAATAATTGAATATTGCTTTTGCTCCTTTCCACCTGTAGGTGGCCTTCAAAAGCTGCACTTATCATATAACTCATTAGCAAGGTTTTCAATACTGTCATACCCAGATAATTAGCAATTTATTTAAATAACCAATTTCTGGGGAAATAATTGCTATGGAATGCCCTGAACCTTCTTTTTATAAACTATAATAAAAGTGTTAAGATAATCCCTGACATTTGCAAATGCCATTAGTTCACCTTTCCTTTTGATAGTGCTATGGCTTTATGTTTAAACAATTACCAGATAAAGCATCAGCTTAATGAAACAGTGCAGCAAGCATAACTTTCAAAATGGCCAATGAATGCACCTCTATGCAGAAGAAAACCAGTATACGGAAATTTAGAATAGTAAAAACACAAAACAAAACTGAATCCGAAAACAGATATTAGGTACTAATCATGTTATAAAATGAAATTTATATTACAGTCTAAAACTTAATTTCTTATTTAAGAGTAATATTCAGAATATGGCATTCACTAAGTTTACAAAGTGGGCATTTCTAATATATTTTGGACATTTCCTAAGAGTAGAGTTAGAGCTAGAAGAATTAGCATAGTGCAATATCTGAAGGCAATAAAAGTCTGCCACAATTCATGTGAACACACAAAATGGTGCATAGTTGGACAGTAAAATGCTTTGCATTTTTGAACAACCTTCTGGGTCATGACAGAATTTTTGTACTTCAAAAAGTACCATTGTACTAGGTATGGGGAACACATCATGTTGGATGTCAGATAAATTTGAGATCATCTACATGCAGTACTTATGCTCTATCACAGTGGTTCCCAACCTTTTTAATGCTGCGACCCCCAACCGGTTGTAAGTCGAGGACTACTCAACCGGTTGTAAGTCGAGGACTACTCAACTGGTGCAGCACCATTTGCAGAATGGGACTTTTGGCGGGCTCAGCAGGGCAGAGATAGCCTGGACAATTCCTATTGGCTTTTGAAAGCCAATAGAATTAGACTCTATTCAAGAGAGTCTATTCTATTGCTTTCAAAAGCCAATAGAATAAAAGGGAGTAGCACAGCTAAGGAAAAGGGGAAAAAAATTGGCGGACTGCGTTGTTTGGCAACCCCCGTGAAATGGTTGTTCGACCCCAAATGGGGTCCCGACCCACAGGTTGAGAACCACTGCTCTATCATGAAAACATATAACAGATGTTGGTCACTCTCAAGGGTTTATTAAATATCACAGATAAGTTCCTTATTTCCTATTTTTCTTCTTTCTAGTATCTGCCTGTGATGCACAGGTATTCTGTATTGTTTGGTTACTAAAGGTTGTTTGTCACAAGGAAATGTCCTTAAAAAAATGATTAGGAGCTAGAATTCATGGGTTAGGTTACCAAAGTCACGTTACCTTTTTTTTTTTAAATTTTGTGGCACAAATATTCTTTTCTATTAATTTTTCATCTGGTTAGTTTTAAGTTTAGTAATCTGAATGAACATAGAATCTGAAAGACATAGCCCATTTGTGCACTGCATGTCCTACATTATATGAAGGATACATGAATAAAAATATTTTGCTGTATTCATCAGATGTTAGTACAACATGCCTAGCTGATGTGTGTAAGCTGGACTATCACACTGCTTAACATCCCTTATGGGAGTTGTGGGGGAGCAACACAAAATGAATGTATATTAATTAAGACTGCCAACTGATGATAAAAGATTTTAATTGATTGCCTTTTAACCAATTCATTTACTATCCTGAGATAAATACACATATAACCAGGTACCTTCTGGATATATTAAAAATATGCAATAACAATTTAACACAAAGTGCTACAATTTTTTCTTATAGCCTTTCCTGCCTGTCCACCTACCTTCCTTCCTTCACATATATTATCTGCAACCTCTAATATAAATAGAATTCAGGACTGCAGTTGGAAGAAATGTAAATAAATATAGACATAAAACATGGGAAATTTAGCATTATTAAAAGTTTGTTTTTTAAAAAATATAACAGGTTTTAAATATATTTTCTTGATTATGCTTTCTATGTGGAAACACCAATTTCAATTTCAAGAATTGATATGATTTCTAAGATAGATGCTAACACTCAGCTATTTTTTAAATCTGGTCTTTATTATTTTTATTAAAAACACAAGGTGGCAAACATATCTAATACTCTTTCTTCCTATTTTTCCCCCGTAACAATAACCTGTGATGTGGGTTGGGCTGAAAGAGAGTGACTGGCCCAGAGCCACCCAGCTGGATGCTTTCATGTTATAGGTGGGACTAGAACTCATAGTGTCTGGTTTCTACCTTAACCACTATAAAATAATTTTTTAATTAAATAATTTTTATTTATACAAATACATAAATGTAAACACACACACACACACACACTTTGAATTGTACTGGGAAACATAGTAGAAGACATTTGTCTCCATTTTCAAATATATATAAAAGGTTGACATACCTCTTATAAACCTCGTTGTTATTTCAATACTTGATGAGACAAATAGTAAAATAAATGGATCAATGCATTACAGTGTTAAAAAAATGTTTATTTAAGCACTGTGTGAGTCAGATATATTTCCTTCCATTCCTCCAAAAATCAAACAATATAAACAGCGCTACTCATAGCAGATTTGACCAGACGGAATGAAAAATAGTTTTATGAATGTAAGCTAAATGCACAAATAAATTCTCCCTTACTAAAAGTAAATGCAACTAGGCTAGAAGTTTAAAGAAGTAACAAATGTCAAAGTAAAAAATAGAATAAAAGGAACATAAAACTTGTGAGTTGTTTATTATTAAGTTGTCCTATATGTGACCCTAGTAGGCTAAAATATAAATGACTTGTCTCATTTGGTCTGTTTTTACATTTTTTACATTATACATTTTGCTGCTTTGTATATACCAGCAACTGTGGTGGCGTAAGGGATACAAAACAGTTGCTATAATAGCCATAGGAACAACAGATTAAAATTGGATTAAAAATGGATTAAAATTGGTTCATGAGCTAGTGAGCTTCCTCCAAAATGTGGAGCCTCAGCCTCAGATTCCACAGTCACTTCCTTTTTGTCTTTTTCAAGCAGATAGCTCAGCTGGTTGACCTAGAACAAGGGTCTTCAAACTTGGCCCTTTGACGACTTGTGGACTTCAACTCTTAGAATTCCTCAACCAGACATGCTGGCTGAGGAATTCTGGGAGTTGAAGTCTACAAGTCATAAAAGGGTCAAGTTTGAAGATCCCTGACCTAGAGGAAAGGAAGCCTTGAAATTGCACAGTCTTTTATGATTTAAAACATTTTGTTGATGATTTCATAATAAGGACTTCTTCTTTTGTAGTCTGCACAATAGAAAATTCCATCCTGAGTGGGATCTAATTTCTCATTTCATCCTCTTATAGAATAATGTTTTGAAAGATTCAGTACATCACAGAATGTAACCTGGTACAGATATGTTTTCAACACATCATCCTTTTGGATGATCAGAGCTGTATGCATGTTGAGAGTCAACATAACAATCAATAAAGAGATTTTTTTCAAAATCTAGCTCTTCAACATTTATCCAGGCTTTTTGCCTGCAGAAATCCAGATGATCATTAGATGGTGGCCAAGAGTGACACAAAACTGCATTTTGTTTTCTAGCATGCAATGAATAGGTTAATAGTTCATTAGGATAAGGAGCTGAGAAGTCAATAAATTGAGAGCATCCCAGAGATGAGCACATCTCTCGCATGCAAGAAATTTTTTTTTTCTTGAACCCTGGATTCAAAAACATTCAGTGCTGCATTTAGGCTGCACAAATGTAAGACAGTCATTGTGTTGCAACAAAGAGGCTCAAAATCTTTGGTGCTGCCTAATTGTTTTTAGATCAATAGATTGACATCCTTTGGGGGGGGGGAATTAGAAAGCACTTGGATCTTCCAAGCCCCACTCCAGCATGTAATCGGTATCATGACTTGCACCAGCTTTTCCTCTGGTTGGCAACATTTGAATTTCAGCCAGGGAAAACCACCAGTCACTGCCCTGCATGCAGTGAACCTGTACAGACTGAAGTACAGCATGTCTTCATTCCAAATTCTCATTAAGGGCATGCTGTGGGCAGCATGGTTCATGCCAAGATGATTTCCTCCCAAAGCAAAGCATTTTTGTGGAAGAGCCCACAGTAGTTTCAGGAACTCATAAATCAATTCATTTTTCCAACTGCACATGTTGTCTTCCTAATTACATATATAAGAGTTTGTCTATGCTCACAGAGCAACTAGGCAATAAGCTTCATAGTTTTTATGTTACTTATATGTAAGGGTGTAGGTATATACATATGCTGTATATAGTATGTTTTAAATGTGTTATGTATGTGTACACTTTGAGAGGAAGCAACTAAATTTCTTTTTTAATGTGTGCCATTGTGCCCACAGGAAAAAAAATGAGAGAGAGAGGTTCTCTCTCTCTCTCTCTCTCTCTCTCTCTCTCTCTCTCTTATCAGAGATTCGGATTAACATCTTCCAACCAAAGCACAGCATTCTACATTTTTTTTGTCAATTGTTATTGCTAATAAATTGGTATTTTATTATCAGCTCTATTCAATATCAAATAAGTAATTAACGGATAAATAGCTAAAAAAAAACAGCATTACATCAAATTTAGAGAACAAACATATATGAGTAATCAGAATAATCTTATTTCAGTTTTAATGAGTAACTTTTATTATAAATTATATTAATGCCACAGAATCTGCACTGGCTACAGTATGTAAGTACATTTGACAAAGTACACTTGATATTCTGATTAGCAAACTAAATTACGGCACATTCCATTAAAATATAAAGAATAATAGTAATAATGAGAATGGGGCATATCTTCAATTTGTGAGGTTATTCATTAATTCAGAATCATAAAGTACATAAAGGCAGGGTTATTGTGATGACACTGATACACTTCGTAACTGCTTTTCGATGCAGGGGAGGTACCATTTCCTTGATGAAGAAGAAGTAATAAGTATCTGTTCTGATCCTGCAATATTTTTCAATGGTCATTCCTGTTCCCAGGTGCAAATAATTCATTTCCACATCAATTTATTCATTGTGGGGAGCCAAGTGAAAACTAGATGGAGTGAGGGGTGAGGTGAGGTGAGGTGCAGAAAACCCAGTAGGGTAGGTATAATATTTAGGTTGAAGGAGTATAACCAGCTATTTGTTTTTTGTTTTTCTAGGCAATTGCCCTAGTACAACCTTCAGGAGACATAGATGTTCAAAGTTTGGTATACTTTTAAATGTAAGAAGCACTACTGGGATGCAAAACATTTTGAATTTGAAAAAAAAAAATCATGCTTGAATCACTCTGCTTCTCAGTTCAAAACCCAGAATGTCTTCAGACCTATTTAAAAATGTTCAAAGCTTGAAAGGAACCTATTTCGAGCTCAAAAATCCCAATTTCAAATTCATTCATAGCCATTTTTGAACTTAAAACTCTTCTCGCAAGGTTGCAAGAAACATCTTTCGAGCATGAAATATTTCGAATGTGAAACATTTCGTACACCCTAGAAAAAGCAACTGCTCTCTCGGACACCAAAACACAATTGCCAAGCGATACACGTAGTTCATTCACATAGCCAAATAAAAGATACTCCAATGTTACATACATTCATTTTCAGACAGCTTCTCTGTAGCATAAAATCCTTATATTGCCAAGTGTAAAATTATTTCTCTAGCAGAATAAAGTTATTTTCTATTGATGTTACCTTCGGCAGATAAAAATAACATATCATTATGCAGCTGAGTGGTCATACAATGCAATGAAAGTTCTTTTGGGGTGGGGGGTGGGTGGGCTAAAGTGAATTGGTGGTGTTTTCATCCTCTTAACTCTCTCTCTGCAGTGATTAGTTCCAGAAAGATAAGGTGTCATCATTTCTAAGGAGGAATTCTGGTTTACAAAATTGGTTCTTAGGAACTGGCAACATATAATAAATGTTCTTTATTTGTAAACATCAATCAATTTCAAGAATGGTGCTTTACTTGCAGAATGGTAATAATAAGATTCTTCAGCTAATAACTACGATGAACATTAAAAACACTGGATGACAGATGTGGAGTCTTCTTGTGTAACAAGCACACTTGCTTGTAGTTATGGCTTTATAATGATTTCTAAATATTTCTTTCTTAATGCCTGTATAGTTTGAAGACATTAAAAAAAAAAAAACAACCACAGAAGCCATTGAAGCTTGAATTGGAGCACAGTTTCTTTTGCATTTGAATGTCTTTTAAATTGCGGGGGATTTTTTTTTTTAATGAAACTTTCGTTTAAAAAAAATCAGAAAAGCTACCTAAAATAAATGAGATATAGAATATTTCATTTAAATATAGAAATGTATAAATCTCTCTCTCTCTCTCACGCACGCACGCCCACACACACACACACACTCACTCACACACACACAAATGGCAGATCTTGAGAATCATTAAAGAATTATAGAAGGTGCAAAATGCAGCTGCCAAAACGGTAATGGGTCATACTCAATATAGTCCTGAATTGCTACCACAGTCGAAGCTGTTTCTGGATTTAATTTAAGGGGCTTGTTGACACTTAGTAAACTCTCTATGGCTTGAGACCTGGTTATCTTTGAGATTTTCTACTCTGAAGGAACCTACTTATTTGGTAGGTGCCAACAAAGAAAGCATCTTACAGATCTTATGGGTTCTTGTCCCTTGAGAGTTTCTGTGGGAGAGGGCCCAGAAGCTGCCCACCACCTTGGAATAGCTTGCCTCTGGAAGCAAAAACGTTCTTGTCTTTGTTGTCATTCCAGAAGGTGGTTAAAACTGGCTGTTCTGCAGAGCCTTCAAGAATGGAACCTGAGAGGATATAAATGGGGATTTTGTGTGGTTTATATTTACTGGATTGTTACTTTGAAGCCAGGGACTGAAGTGACTTGTAAAATAAATATGCAAGTACGTGGCAATTAATTTTATGGTTTTGTTGTAGGTTTCTGGAAATAGTGCCAGAAGTCAGACTGACGTAAGTTCAACTAAGTTTCATTGGATTTGGTTTTAGCTCCTTGTAAGCAAATGTAAGGCTTCAGCACTGGTTCTAAATGGAGTTACTGCTGTATCTTGCAGTCAGTCATGCCTTAGTCTCCACCTGTTTGGATTATAGTAATAAGCTCTACATGGGGCTGCCTTGGAGACCATTTGGAAACAGCAACTGGTTCAGAATGCAGTGGCATGGGCAACGTTCACTTGAACATGATTTGTCTGAACAACATCACTGTTGTATGAACTGTACTGGCTCCCAGTTGCTTTGGGATGCAATTCAAAGTGCTGGTTATTACCTTTAAAGCTCTACATGGCACAGGGCCGAATTACTTATGGGACCACTTCACCTAGGCTATGATGAGAGTTGAACTGAGAAGCTACAGTATTTGATTGGCACCTGAGATGGAGACGGGTAGTTTATTTTAGCTACGTTAGCTAAAAACATTTATCATGAGATGTAATCAGTTTTTGAAAGTAATATTACAATCCATGGAATAGTATTAATAATAAATTGCAGAATCCCTTATTAAAAAAATATAAGAATCAAAACCACATAGGATATATTTGCCTCCTTATGTCTTCTGCATAGATATATGAAAAGTGTACATATGAAATGCCCTTTCTCAACCCCTTTGAATGTTCAATATTTTGTCTTAATTCATATTCTGTTCCATTCAATGACCCATTATTTACAAAGAGAGCTTTCATCTACCTGCAAACTTGATTGACAAATTTATTTATTTCCTTTTTTTTACATACACTGTATTTTATCATAGATGGAAAAAGAAGGGAATGACCAGTAGCAAAGTGGATGGATACAGTTATGGCACCAATGTACTGTTGGAAGGCCCAAAGAATAATACTGGGAACAGATGCTCTTAGAGAGAACTTATTTACTGGTCATCAAAATTTGATACTGATCTGATGGCATAGAATCAATCAATACTTTATCAACAAATGCCTTTTGTCAGGAAATTGACCACAGGTAAACATAAATAAATATAAACATATATGTATTCTTAATATCTGATATCAAATAAAGAATTAAGAGTATTTAACTATCTACTTTTTAGTATTAACAACTTTCTTAAGATATAAATAGCTTCCTTCAATTTTCTGATGTGGTTAATCTACAGGCTTTGGCATATAAAATACAATAATCTGCAAGCTACAGTACAGAAAAATCCCAAATTCAACTGGACAGTATTAACTATAATACCAAGACAAATGGAATAGAATAATAGTTTTCAGACTCAGGTTACTGTGTCAGTATAGAAGCTGAGCTGTGTTAATTCTACAAGCTTGATCCTGCTTGCTGGAGCATGCTTGTCAATATTTAGCACCCAGGGAGCAAGTCATGAGACTTTACAAAAACTCGCTTATAGACACAGCTCTGGAGTGGCTGGTGTGATCCTTTTCCTAACACTGAGATTAAATTGCCGAAGTTGTTTGATCTTGTAAAAATAGTGATATAGTTGTGTGGAAGTATGTGTTTTCCTTGCCTATACCATTTATAATCAAAAGGGGAGAAATGATATTAAAGGGTTGAAAATGCTGCTCTTATTAAATAGCAGATACTTTGCACAAACTCTTTGTAATGCTTTTTTCTCTGTCAAGTACTGAAATTCTTTTATCTCTCTTTCTTCTTCTTTTTCCTCTGCTGAAAGATTAGAAACTGTGCTAAGTTAAATCAGATGCTTTAGTGCTTACATAAAGCAATAACAACGTGGACCACTCACATTTTCAAATGTTTCCTAAAAATAAGCACCCGTCCTCTCCCATGTTGCAACAACACAAGTCTATCTCAACTCTTGGCATTTGTCTTATTCAGCTTCTAAGTTTCAGTGGTTGTTTAAAGTAGATCTGTAATATCTGACCTATACATGACTATTCTGCAAGCATGAGGAACAGGATTATACCTAGGTATGCTTTTGAGATTACTAGAATCTCAAGCAAGGCCCAGAAACCTATCCATGACACAGGAAAAAGGCAGGCATCAGTGGGCATTCCAATTGGGCATCATTTCCTGCCAAGATGGGAGAATGACATCTCTTTCATTAACTCAAGCCTTGTAATCTTACAGAGTTATACTTAATATAACTGAACAGTGGTTAGAATGCAGAATGCAATATTGCAGGCGAACTCTGGTGACTGCCAGGAGTTCGATCCTGACCAACTTAAGGCTGACTCAGTCTTCCATACTTCTGAGGTTGGTAAAATGAGGACCCAGATTACTGAAGGCAACATGTTGACTGTAAACTGCTGAGAGAGGGTTGTAAAGCACTGTGAAGCGATATACAAATCTAAGTGCTATTGTTACTGCTAATATAATTTTCATAACCTTATTGTTTTTGCAGGCTCCAATTCTGTTGTGAAGAAGCATTTCAGGTTAATAATAAAACAATCATAACAATCTGTCAGTTATATTGCATTAGTTTATATTCTATCTTTATGAAATTAAGTAAACAATCCTTTAGAAATGATCTAGATTAACTTCCGGTGGTTAGCGTCGATGATGGCAGCTACATTGTAGCCGTCCTCCTGGGTCAGCGTGAGAACCGCAGAATACAGCAGTCACCAGCTGTTCCGCGGCTCAAAATCCCCCTCCCGGGCGAAGGGAGGGGGGAGAGAACCACCCGAATAGAGGTAGAGCATCTCAAACCCCCCAGGGATTTTTGGGGGGGGGATAGAAAGAGAGCTCCCTCGGAGTTCGGGTTGCCTCCGCCTCCCAGCTGTCTTTGTTTCCTCTGGGAACAAAGCGAAACGCCGTTACCATCTCCGCGTTTAAAGGGATAGGGTGAGTGATTTTTTTTATATAAAGCGGACAGAGCTGGATAAAGGATTTGACTTATTGAGTTTTATTTGCTTTTTAGTTTAGGTTGATCTTTTTCTTTTTGTTTTTTTTGTTTGTGTGGAGAGTGAAAGTAAAATGGCGATTTGAAAGTTTTTTTCGGGAGAAAAAGAAAGTGAGTCAAACGGAATGTTATGGACTATATAGTTTTTTTTAAAACTTTTTCCTCTTTTTCTGAAAGTGGTTTTGTGTTTTTGAAATATCTTTTAAACTCTCCTTTGTTTTTTTTAATTCTTTGAGTATTTTTTTTATAAAGTGGAAATAAGAAATTTTTTTTTTTTTTAAAAAAAAAATGGCTTCAAAAAGGCAAGCAGCTTCTACAGTTCCTAAGGTGGCTTCTTCTCCTGCGATCTTACCGGTACAAAATATTCAAAGAATTTTCAGAAGGAGGGTAAAATTTACCCCACAATTGTTTTTATTAGGTATTGTTACCGACTGTGATATTAAAGAGACTACATTGATGTTAAATTTAATTACAGCCGCAAGGCTGCTAGTAGGGCAATGTTGGAAGAAGGAATCTCTGCCTACTTTGCAAGAGTGGTTTTTTAAAGTTTCTTATTTGGCGGAAATGGCAAAGATTTCGGCTTTCTTGAAGGATCAATCGCAGGAGAAGTATTTTGTGGTATGGGAAAAATGGATAGATTTTATACAATACAAGTTGGATGTTAAAAAATATTATTTAGCTTTTCAATAACTTATATTTAAAATTTAAAATATTTTTTAGATTTTATTCTTTTTTATTTTTTATTTTTATTATACTTTCTTTTATTTTTTTCTTTTTTTCTCTTTCTTTATTCTTTTTCTTTCAAGTATTATTCTTTTGGTAGTTATGTTTTTATATACATATTATTGTTAATTATCTTATAACTTGTTTAATTAATGTATTTAGTATTTAGATTAATTTATGGTTTATATTTTCTTTTACATTATTTGAAGAAATTTTAATTAAGCTTATGTTCAGCTCTGGGAAGGTCGGGGGAGGGAATGGGAGGGTTGGGGAGGTTTGGGGATGAGTTGTTTTGTTTTTTTTGTAAAATTTTAAAACTTAATAAATATTTACAATAAAAAAAAAGAAATGATCTAGATTAGAAAGTTTGAAAGTGGTATTTTATTCCGTCTGTTTTTGGATATATTCTAAAGTCTGCCACTATATTCATTGTCTCTGCAGGAGAACATCCTTAGATTCACATAAGCAGCCCTATTAAATCACCACTGGCAAGAAAGGATATAAAATACAACATCTGCTGCTTTCAAACATCAAGTATTTGGAGTTATCATGAGACTAAATCAACTTATTTTCCTGGACCCTTCCCAAATTGGTTTGAAATGAGAAAATAGCCTAGATTTTCAGATTACATCTCTCAAAACATCCAACCTGCAAGAATATTCTATCCAAATATGGAAAAATGTTTTTCCTTGGAAGTTTACAAAGGTATCCCATGTTACCTAAAGAAATCCTGCCTCAGACTTTTGAAATGACAGGTCAAGTAGTTCATTAATGCATATGTATGTACAGTGTGCACAAAATGGATAATATGCTTTGTTCAGTCCATGGAATAAGCACAATGTGGAACTGGGTGTTTGACTAAATCATAGCATGCATGAACTGAAACCTGGGTCCTCTTTGTTTGTTCCAGATTTCAACCAAGGCCAAATTTTAAATGAATCTTGTATGGCAAGAAGAACAAGATGACTTCAATTGTCCTCTCTTTCCCAGCTTTGATTTATATGCCAGCCCACAAACCTATGTGATTTATATGCCAGTCCACAAACCTATTAGTTGCATTTTCCTTTCTTCCTGTTTACTGTTGCTGCCATTTTTAAATTCAAGTGTGGCAGAACTAAACAGCCCACATTCTCCCATATCTTCTCCTAATCGTCCAATGTCTTTATTATTCTTCCCTGATTTCCCAACTGTTCCAATTTTATTTGATTCCCTAGCATATTGTAAATGAACCAGCCTATGTCTCCCCCCACCAATGTCTCAGTTACTTCATTCCTCTTGCTTTCTTTTGCTATATGCTGCCAGTTCTCCAACTATCTCCTATTATGGGACATCTTTGCCTAGATGAAAAACAAATAGTTTGGGTCTGGATAGAAAACATGTGCTTTGTTTTGGACATGGATTGCCCAAACTTGGTTGTTTTATGCAAGAAATGATCTATGTACAAAATGTCTCACACTACCTAATACTATAGTATAGCAAGTGTTTTGATCCACACGGTATTATCGTGAGAACTAGTTGCTTATACCCATTTTTATGTGGTATGTGTACATAGAACACATGCAATATATTAGAATGAAAAAGAAACAGGCACTGATAATTCAGAAAAATATGATGTTAATTATTTTTATAGTGCTGCCTGCTTAGCTATTATGTCCAAAAGTTGATCTCCTACCTCTGTCTATTCAAACAATGGCAGCCACAAATCAATCCTATTCCTCATTCTAAAGATGAAAACAATTTCTAGTGATCTGACTGTTCAGTCCTCTCATTCATTTCCTGACTTGTCAACTGAGCATTTATGCTCATTGACTGACCCTTTTACAGTTGTATAAAATGTTCGCTCTATAATAATGTTCTCAAACACTCAGATGCATTTCATGGGAAAATCCATTGCGAAATGCTTCCCTAATCAGAGGCATCAATTCCCACGACACCAATGCCATTAAATGAGCACACTATTACAGTGTGCATGAAAGGGTCAAAAGGAAAATAAATAAATAAAATACAATTAAAATTGGAAGAGCTGTCTCCAGAGCAACAGGAAATCACAGAAAATTGTGAAATAGTCATAGGCTTCTGTCAACTATTCTTTAATGAATTAGGCTCCTACACTTTGGCGTCCTTAAGAAATCAAATCTTCTATATAATAGAATGCAACATAACTCCAGTATAGTATTAATTGCTCTGATTTCTAATCCATTTCTGAGCCTTGCTGATTAGAACCTTTCAATCCTTTATATCTGAAAGAATTATGAAAACAATTGAGACGCACTCATATCTATGGTAGAGGCTCTCTTTCATAACTTGCCAAAACCAAAGGATGAAGGAAAAATTTCTTACTAGGAATTCTATGTAGTCTTTTCTGTGAGAATCTACCAAAACATCAATATCTTTTTTTGTTCAGGCAGTTCTCTGGCCTACTAAACCATTACTTAACATATGTTCTCCAGATACATTGAAACCAAAATCCTCAAATTCTTCTATATCTATAGCTTTTGCAGCAACTGGCCTTGACATATTACTCGTTTCAATTTTTCTTTGTTTAGTTTTGCAAAAAATGATTTATGTTGTTATTGTTTTTTCTGTGGCCCACAATCCAGTTATTCTACTGATTGCATTTCCCCAAATTTTGCAATTAAATTTTCAACCTAAAACTCTTTCCCAAATAGATACAAAAACCCATATTTTATAATAATGTGTAAAATACATTTAACTTCAAAAGTGCATAGTCATGTATGGCTTAGTACAATAGTTGAATATAATGCGTATAATGCCTCAACAGATCAAAGCAATAGAACATGAACAGAAGTAAAAGATGGTTACAGGTTTAAAAATAATTTGAACTGTTCCTGAAAGTAGCCAGCATAACTAAAACCTGCACAATGCACTTTCTTTCCTTTTTTAAAAAGCTATTCTTCAAGGACTCACTTTAGGAGCTGGTGATTTATGCATACTCCAAAAGCCTGGAACAAAACACTTTGACTGTTAGGCTTGAAAGCAAAGCTGGACATTTCTGCCTGATACTTGGGAGATACAAGTCAACACACAGATAAATTTTGTGAGGACTCTTATTCCAGTCATGCCTTCCTTTCCTAATTTCCCTTTTCACTGTTTTGTCTTCTTCACCTTTTCCTTGGGGAACAGCGTGATTGATAGCCTAATCCAATGACTGTATTACAGCTGCCTCAAGTTGGATTCTTTTCCTTATCATTAGCAGTTAGCCTATGGTTAAATTCACAGCACATTGCTTGGTACAACCCCTGAGATTTAAGGTTCTGGCCTTTTAGAAAATATTTAACATAAAATTGAAATCTTGGCATACTCAGAACTCAGTTCTCTGTAAAAATTCTTTAATTAATCCAATGTATGGTACCATTGTTCCATATAATACTGTACAACAGTGAGCTACATCCAAAGACTCAAAAAGAAGGGCTATCACTAAGGCATAGCCTGGCAATATCTGCATCCCAAGGTCTGCTTTTCTCCATTTTTGAAAACAATATATGAATTTAAATATTTAAATTAATTTATAAGAAATGTGCAGAAGAGAAAAATACTCTAATGAAAAAAAAATAGTTCTATTGGAAACAATGGCATTCGTGAAGCCAATCGAAGAGTAAACACACACATTAAGCAAACACAATTAATTTGAGCCCTGCATGCTTAAAAATATGATGTGGAAGAATTCCTTTGGAAGATATATGAGCATAGTATTTCACTGCTATTCATTAAAGTAGCTGTCCCCCCCCCCCACAGGCTTTTATATAAAGTTGAAAAAAAGATGCAGCTGTTTGACAAAGTCAACTTGTTAAAGTTTAATATGCCTCTTAAAGCAGCTGGAACTTTTTCTCTCCCTCTCCATGCTGGCATGACAGCCTGAAAAAAAAACAGAGGCTGCTTTAATGAATGGCAAGCTTTGAAGCCCTTCTCTCAAATTGTCTTCACACAGATAATAGTATCCTGGATCAAGGATTAGCCTGGTGTGTATGACAGAAGCTTGCCAGATAAAAAGACAGCATTATATGGGCTCATCTGCTGCCAGCTGGAAATTCTGTGCAGGTGGGTTGCACACCTACTAGTTGGACAAGTAAAATTAACATTTTCCTAGGTTGGGATCAGCTCCTAACAATTTCATGGAAACATAATTGTAGTGTTTTTGGCAGTGCATTGGTACCACTTAATTTCCCACTATATTTAAAAATCTACCTAAGTGTTATTGAGAAAGATCACATATTGACCATATATTGGTAGTAGGGGAAGGTAATTTATAAATTTGGATTTTGATGTGACTAGTGGAATCCCTGACTTAGACTATTTTGAAAATATCAAGGTATTTTTAGTCTTGAAATACTTCAATATTCTTGTTGCAACTGCCTTGAGAGGAGATGATCAGGATTTCATGACCTCTGCAAGTTTCACCCATTACATTTAAAAAACAACCATGAAGTAGATCATATCTTCCATTCATTTTATCATGTAAGGATGGGATACTTAAGGTAATTTGAGAAGTAGCACACTTCTCATGGCCAAAATCCCTCTTGGTGAAGGTTAGGCTAACATAACTATCCCTATTCTAGAAGATATGGTCCTGCCCCTGGACGCTGATGAATCTAGTTGAATTCCAAGCAATTCTGTGGAATATTACCTTAAGCCTGGCCAGATATCCTACCAAAGGCATAAGTGATGTGGGATAACAAAGTTTTCCAGAAGTTTGATATGGTAGTTCTAAGATTGTACACCTGTGATGGTTTTCACTTTTTATTTCTTCGAGTGTGATCAGCATGTAGCACTGAGAAAATTCAGCTTAACCCTTTTAAGAATTGTTCTGGAGAAGATAGTCCCACATGGTACCACTTAATTTCCCACTGTATTTATAATTTTATCTAAATATTATTGCGAAAGATCACATATTGAGCATATATTATTAGTAGGAAAGATAATTTACACATCGAGATTTTGTTGTGGCTAGGATGCTATTGGAAGCAGTAGTTCTGCTTTGCTACATGCTCAGGATTAGATATCTCAAGAGACTTTTGCACTTATCTGAGGAACAGATGTGGGAATCACTCTGAATCCATATAAGAATTGGCGGTAATTCCAGAGCCTGGATTTCAGAATTCAGGGATGGAGTTACATTTTCATAAGGGACAAGCATGCAGCTGGAAGTTGCTCTGGATGCAGTATTGATACTGGATAGCCTCATTATCAATAGCATATGATCTGGTAAAATTTAATGTTGGTTTATTCCACACAACAGCCTTTGAGAACAGCTTGAAAACTGCAACTGGACCAAGATCTGACAGCAAAGATAGCAAATCTTCCAGTAGATGCCAAATACTCTTTATGGAAATAACTGCACTAGATATGCATTCAAAACTCAGTTCAGTGCGCTTATGATTTAGAAAGCATGGTTTTAGCACATATTACTTGAGGGATCATCTGTACACCAGTGTCTATCTTGTTCTCTTAGTTTTTCAGTAATGCCTTTTTTTTGTAGCTCTTTAAGAGATATATTTAATTTCAACTTCTAATTCTGCCTTTTCTGTGGCGGACCTAAATTATGGAACTAAGCCTGGCTCCCTCCTTGATCCAGTTTGAGGGTAGGCTTAAAATATTTCTTTTTATTCAGGTCATTTAAAGGGTTTTAAAAAATAATTTTAGCTTGGTTTTAACAATTATTATTAATGCATATAAATGTGAGTTGCCTGGAGCCAGTAATGGGAGTTTGCAGCATATAATTTTTTAAAATAAAATAAAATATCGATAGAAATACAAAAGATTCAGAAAGAAGCTAGCTATTCTTATGATGAAGCTAATATATTGTAGTGAGCATGAGGCAGAATATGTTCTTCTTAACTCAAGCAAGGAATTTATTGGTGGTATTAACCTCAGCTCTCCTTCTGCAAAATGGTAGTTAAGACTACCAGCACACCTTACAAGAATATTGTAAAAAAAACCCACAAAACTCTGCAATTACTTGTGCTATATATGAACATCAGAACTGTACCAATGAGTAAATCTCAGCAACACTTTTATGCAAGGTCCCAAATCACATTCTAATGCTCTTCATTGTTAAAATGAAATCTTGATGGAAAACAAGAGAAGTACAGAAAAGGCTCCCTAAACCATGATAGGTGAACAAACTAAATGAATTAAAAGAACTGAATTAAATGAATTTAAAGACTGTTAATGCACATACGTTGTCAAAGTCTGCCTGAATCACAGGAAAGGGAGACACTGTGGTGTTGATTACAACACCTAGCCCCATGCATGTTATAAAAAATTATTTAAGGACTTATTTTATTTTTTTTAAAAAACCCAAGAATGGAAGGATTGGATCTGCAAACCTTTGCCCTAGTTCTCATTCAGTCGATGAGCTGCAAGCTTCTATGAAAATAGCAGCCGAGTCCCCGATGAAAAATTATGCATCTCATAAACTGCTATTCTGCTGAAATGTCAAGCTATGGCAGGGCTGTACCTCAAACTCCACCACTTGGCATTTTCCTTCTGTCTGCTTTGTTGCCATGAAGCAAACACGAACAGTGGGGATTAGTGTAGGGCAGGTAACAGGCAAGCTCACTGTCAAAAATCTATTATTAAGGCTCTGGTCTTTTTCTGCTCAGATCAGCGCTGAGCTGGGTGGGGGTGGAATAGAAGAAATGAGCCAGCAGGCAGGACTACAGTAAGAGAATAAAGCAAATTTTTTGTAAGTCTGTGTACATAATACATGTAAATGAGCCACTCTAATGAGGGAGCTCCACTTAAGAGAAATAATAGCCCCAAATTAAAATCATATCAGATTTGTGTTGCAGCCCTGCTCTCTGAGTAGGCTTTTTGTGGCCTTGCTCTGTAAAATAGGCTTTTCATGTGGTCTCTTCTATTCTCTCTGATTTTCTCTCCAGGTGCAATTTACCTCCCACTAAAATAAATTGTATGAGCCCCATTGATTTTAACAGAGCTGAATTGTACACTCTGCTCTTACACGCATGCATATCACATACATTTCCTGTCTCACAATAGCTAAATTTCGATTCATGTCTAATGACTACAGCTGACATCACATAATCAATAAACAACTTGTGAGTTGGAAAATGTAAGCTCCTTCTCCTCCTCCTCCTCCTTTCCCTTGCATCCCACAAAGTCTTCACCAAGTGCAGTTATCAGAGGATCAAAACAGCTGTGACTTATCAAATCCATTCAATCAATTTCTGGGAAGTTGACATGTATGTTATCTATTAATAAAAACACTGTGAAGGTGTGTGCAGAGAAGGTCTGTTTAGGTACAATATATCTAAAGGTGGGTGCGTGTATGTATATGTAGCAAATCACTTTTATGATATATTTATCAATATATTTTCCTGGAGACAATTTGATTATATTATTTGAAAAAGAATTAAAGCAAAATATGGCGTGTGTTTTTAAATGATTCTTTTTCCATATGAAACCATAACAGGGATATTTCAGCTGCCATCTTTTATTTGCGATGATGGACAAAACAATTGTGTTTTATATATCTTCTGTCACACCATTTAAACATGGAAATTGCTACTGAATTAGACACTTAATTTCTTTCCCTTTCAGCTTTACTTTATCTAAATAATTGCTTCTAAAACAAGGCTAGAAACTGGACAGAATTAAGTATTGTTTAAATTATACTGATTCCAATGTAAGGAAACTAATTGAAATTAGTGGTACTTAAATTTATTTAACTTGGGCTGAATTATAGGCTCTTTTCACAGATACAAAGGGAAATGTATTGGAATTAGATGCATTGGGAAAGTGTGGCTAATCCTATTCAGTCTCAGTCTTAATCTGCACATCCACAGGGGCCTCCTATTTATCTAAAACTCTGGACACCGTGTTACTAGTTCTCTTAAGGAAAGGATACGATAAGTGGTTGAGGGAGAAGACGGAAGCAAAGGTAAGAGGCAAAGGCAAGAATATTAGCTGGTGTCCCTTGGTGGTGTTTTAAATATACTGGGGGATTGGGTAAGTAGGCTAAGCAGTGACAGCATCACATTATTTGTTCCATATGACTATGCAGTTTTGTTCTTTGTCTTTTTCTATAAAACTTGCTTACAGTATTTGGGTTTTTTTAATATTTTTTGCTTAGTATATAATCACAAAGTTTCTGAATGATTTTTCTAGATTCTCTTGAAACTATTCGTATTAAAAAAATATAACTTCTTATTGAATATAAGGAATGCCACACCCCTCCCCGCATTTACTTGCCTTTTGCCATCTGTATATGACATATCTCAATTGCCCGAAAATAATTTGAAAAATCTGTTTGTTGGTTTTTTTGGCTTATCAACTTTGCTACTTGTCCTATATGGTTAGAATTGCTCCAGTAATTAGTTTTCCCACTCATAAGAAGGGATATCATAATTCACTGCTTGCTAGAAACTTCTTCAGCTTTTTATTTTTTATTAAAAAACTTTAAAAAAATTTACAATAAAAAACCCCTTCCCCAATCCCTCCCAACCCACCCCAAACCCTCCCCCGTTCTTCCCAGAGCTGAATACAGCCTTAACTAAATCTTACAAGAAAAAAAAAATTAAACCCAAATAAACCTTAAGCAAATATAATTACATTCAATAAGCAGATTATAAAATGCTTTAACTCCATTATATATAAAGAACAAAAAGAGGGGGAAAAAAAGAGAAAATAAAAAATAAAAAAGTAAAAAATTAAAGAATAACAATTACACTTCTATATAATATCTTAAACTTATATAAATTATTCAAAAGCTAGATAATATTTTCTTATATCATACTTATATTGTATAAAATTTATCCATCTTTTCCACACCCAAAAATACTTCTCTTGCAATTGATCTTTCAAAAAAGCCAAAATTTTTGCCATTTCCGCTAAATAAGAAACTTTAAAAAACCATTCTTGCAAAGTAGGCAAAAATTCCTTCTTCCAATATTGCCCTATTAACAACCTAGCCGTAGTAATTAAATTTAACATTAAAAGAATCTCATGAATAAATAATATTTTCTTGTGCTAATTCATCCATAAATTTTAATTGCCAATTTTTACCATCCCACTTGAGTAATTGTGTATAAGAAATAATATCCATCTTAACTCCTCTCCTTATTCCTTCTATTGCATGCCATGGAATAGCCCATAATGGAATTCTTGAATCACTTTACTTCTTCCAAACCCGAAGTAAAGAAATTCTTAAGATATGAGATCTAAAGACCCTATCAACCTTTTTATTATAAATTAAATAGGCATGCCATCCAAAAAGTAAATCCCATCCTTCCAAAAGGAGTATATCTACATTTGTTAAGTTAACCCAATCACTAATTAATGTTAAAACCACAGCATTGTAATACAATTTCAAATTCGGTACCTTGAGTCCACCTCTCTCTCGTATATCTTGTAAAATTTTAAGTTTTACTCTTGGTTTTTTCCCTGCCCAGATAAATTTATTGATACCCTTCTGCCACTCATCTAAATTTGCTTCTTTCAGAAACTTCTTCAACTTTTATGAAAGGTTTAGAACAGAGGCCCCCAACCTTTTGGGCACCAGGGACTGACTCTGTGGAGAGAGATTATTCTGTGGACTGGACAGTGTGTGGTTTTGTGTTCTGCCTGCATCTCGCAGATGGGGCTTTGCTGTTTGTATGGACCGGTTGCTGGTATGGCCTGGCCCGGTACTGGTCCACAGACCAGGCGTTGGGGACCCCTGGTTTAGAAATACAATACAGTTTCAAGGACTGAAGTTTCTATAGATTTTTAAGAAACCTATTTCATGAAAACAACTAGTTTGGTTAAAAAAAATGTTTCGCACTGAATTTAAAACAAAATCTTTCAACTAATATGTTTCTCCAATGCCAGAAAGCAGAATCCAGAAATAGGACCCACAAACATCTACTTTAATGGAATCAAATCATGCTATTTGTGGAACATCTGTTTTAAATAAATTAAATTACACTGGGTTTTGAGCATTTCAGAAGCTCCAGGTTTATCTTCTGAACTTAATTCTCCAATCTGTGCACACAATAGTCCAAAGATTAAGTATGGAAAATATAGTCTTTTTTCCCCCCATTAACTTAAGCACCACATTATCCCCAAATAAGGAAATTTAGACTATATTCCAATTCTTGTTTATCTGGGAATAAATCTTACTTAATCCAGTGAGCCAATTTTATAGGATTATAGGGTTAATCAGATGAGTTTGTCAAGTCACCATATTAGCCAATTTGTAATGCACAATCTGGACTGAGAGGGTCAATATGTCATATAGTAACTTTTGATTTTCCCACTTGAGAAAGAAGAGTTGATTGAAATCTCCATTCTGTCACAAAGTTCATTAGGTTTACTCACTTCTTTTACCCAATCTTATTGATAAAGGTTGTGTGAAGACAAAATTGAGGTGGATTCACATAATATGCAAGATATATATGGAATTAATCCTTATTTTATGGTTGGTTTTTTTCCTGTTTGCAAATGTAAAATATTCCTCTTTGATGAAGAATATACTTGGCGCAGAACAATGCAGTAGGACTTCCTGGATCTATTCTAGTAACTAACACCAAACATGAGCTTTAACATGATAATTAGAAGCACCTTTAATCATCTTAGGCTAATGTACCAGCTGCAGTGCTAACCAGACAGGAGTGGGTTGTTCTTAGTTATACATTCTAAAATAAGCTGTTCTGTTATTTTGATGACCCATATAGTAATATTCAACTTCTTGTTTGCTTTACCTTTCTCTTATTCTTTTCTGTGAATGGGAATAATTGAGATTAGATGAAACAGAAGAAGAAACAATATAAGAAATTTGGCTGGATTGGGTCCACCATATCTGTCACCTCTCCTTGCCCTTCAAGAATGGTGAAATGGGTATAGAGCTGGCAGGAAACAATTACCAGCCATATTCATTCTGTTTCCCTAGAATCCATTTTGTAAGAGTCAAACTTACATTTGGATATTTATTTATAGATTGTGTGTTCTTTAACTATTTACCCCAGGGTGTCAAACTCACAATGTCACGTGATGTGCCGCAATGTATTTTTTTCCATTTGCTGGCAACGGGGTGGGCGTAGTTTCAGCATGACGCATCCGGCCCATGGGCCGGCAGTTTGACACCCCTGATTTCCATTTTTTTATAAATTAAAATAGCTTTCATCCACATAATTCCACTTACTGGGCACACTAATAAGATAATAAATAAGCATCCTCACATTTTGGGTGTGGTAAATTCTGACCATCTAGCATTGCTAATTATTTAGGGACTTGCAAAGCAAAACAAATAAGAAACATATGTAACTCTTAACGAACTGAATTCTTTTTTTTTTTAATGTTGCTAAAACACAAGAGCCAAACTGAAGCCCTAAAACTTGATTTCAGTTTTCAAATTTATTGTTGGAATCCTGGCCCAAAACTGCTTGTTCACTTTTCCTGTCTATCTGTTCAGTTCTCAGGTTATTAAGCTCCATCTTTGTCCTTGGCTCAGCAATCTTCAGAGATTGCTGCTGTACCTCTGACTTTTCAATTCAGTACTTGTGCCAAACCATAGGTAACAAAAATCATACTATGCAATTAATTTGGAACCACAACTTCCAATTTTGGTTCGCTAGCCAGGAGCAAACCACGATTTGTCATTGCGGGTATTATTCCAAACCACCGTTATTTCTGTTATTCATAATTTCATGTGTTATACAAATAGAATGCAAATCATATTATGAAGGATAAATCAAAATATCAGATATGCTATGATTGTATAGAAAAAAGATTTCCTTCTAGAAAATTCCACGAAAGAAATTTTATGTATTTGTTTGTGTAGGCAAACGTAAAACTTTAACCTTTTCTTCATGACAGAAACTAACACTTGTAGAAGCAGGTAAATGTACTTCAAGTGTTCCAAACTCTGAGGTTAAAAGTTACTTTTGACATTTTAAAAAGTTCCACTGAGGATGAGGGATAGGCACCAATAGATAAATAAAGTTTTTAAAATGTGGGGTTTCTGATCATGTTGGCCACAAAACAGTCAGAAGACCACTTAAGAAGCACTGTTAATTTTCTCTTCCCTAAAATATGTATTCCAAATCAGGCTTCTAATAACTGTAGAGAAAATAACTTATGTTATTGTTATTTGGAACGAACAGCAGATATGTAATGGAAGTTGTATTGTGAAAAAACTTCTTTGAACTATGATTCAGGAAGTTCTTGGCTGGAATTCCAATGGTATGAATGTGTTTCAGCTATAAAGCCATTCAACAATCATTCCACTGGCAAGATTTGGCTGTCAAGTTTTCACTCGGTAGTAATGCCTTAAAGCAATGGTGGCGAACCTATGGCACGGGTGACAGAGGCGGCACACGGAGCCCTCTCTGTGGACACACACACCATCTCCCCAGCCCAGCCCTGCCTCCTCCCACAGCCCCTTCCTCACCACCAGCCACCCTGCGCCCCTGGGTGCAGCCCACACAAAGCAGAGCAGCCAAGGACATGGTAGCTGGGCAGCAGGGACAAGACTCTGCCCTTGCGCCCCATCACGTGCAGATGATGCTGCGGGGCACAGGTGGAGGGTTTGGCCACCATGGCGCTGCTGAGCTGCCTGGGTGATCTGTGGTGGGTCATGGAGGTGGTGGGTGGCCCAGTGGGCATGGCAGAGGGGGGGTGGGGGTGGTTTTGGGGCACCTGGTCTCTAAAAAGTTCGCCATCACTGCCTTAAAGTATTATGCTCATTTAAGCTGCAGTGCTACTAAAAGGACTACCGTCAAAATATGTAAAGGTAGCAAAGGCTGGAAAACTGGGAAAATATTTTTTTTTATTTTGAGTTAGATAGGACAAAACAGTAGAATAGTCTACCAGAATATTCTGAGTTGGCGATTTCCTAGCAAGATAAAATTCAAAATATTTTCTATATCTTTCTTTTACAAAATCAAACTGTAAACAATTTGAATGTCCTGGACATAGGAGATTCTGAAAAGTTAGCACAAGTTCTTTGCTTGCTAATTTTTCTCTCTGGACTATGTAGAATTTCTTAGAAACAAACCGAAAAGATTTTAAACAACTCCATAACATGCAGTGGATACAAAGCTTTAGCCAGAGCTTTTTTTTTTTTTTTTTTGCAGCCTTTTTAACAGGCACAGTTTTCCTCAGGAAAGAACAACACATTTGCTGGATTGATGTGATTATTTCTACTAGGAGTAGCTGAAAAAAAATGTCCTTAAGCTAGTGCATGAATAACAGGACTAATAGCAGTAAAAACAATGTTCTATATTCACACTACTGCATTTGCTAGGCAGCAGTGTTCAACAAATCAACAAAAACTATCATCATTTTAGCATACACCCTAGAAGCTCAACATTGCAAAACACAAGTTCATACCCACGGTGCATACTGCCCACATGCTCAATTTCCAGAAACCCAGCTTTTACATTTATATTTTACAATCTGGTAACTTCGACAACATTAACAACACCTGCATAATGCACACAGTGTTTACAAACGCATACCTTTCCAGTTGCCTTAGGGCTACTTATGTGCAAAAGAAAGCAGAAAGCATAACACCATCTTCACATGAAGACCCATGAATTCTACTTTCTCGGTAGCAAAGAAGTATTAGTAGGGAAGTGGGTGGGAAGGAGGCAGCAACTGCATGGCAGACAGACTTTTTTATTTAAAAAAAATCAACCATCTTTTCAACAAGCCACACAGTATTTTTCTCTGCTTGAAGATGTAGCAGCATCCTGTCTAACCTGGTGAATCAGGAATAATGTCTTATCACCCAGCAACATTTATTCTAAACATGTATTTAGATAATAGCTGCTTTCTCCTAAACCTTCCTCCATAATAGATTATTTAGATCATACCATACCCAATAGGAAAAGAGATGGAACTAGCTGCTCTAACTGTCAAGGTGAGGTTTTACACTTTTTTTGTGGAAATAATAGATAAATAACTGAATCGCAGCTTTCAAAGCAGTGCATCAATTACAGCAGCCAGAACAGCTGGATATTTAAAATAATGCTGCTGAAAAACAGGATCAAACCTGTGTGTTTTGACTCAGGTTTGGAATAAAACCTATGGAGATTGAGTGTTTTGTTTTAAGACTGGAACATTTTTGCACAACTCCTCTGGAAAGCATTACACAAATGCTTAAATATTTTTATGACTACCCATGAGAACAAAGCAGTTCCTCTGAAATTAAGTGATGCAAGTAAGGAGTATGATTAACCTTTAAAATATGACTGTTCCTTAGTTAACCGTACCATAAATTTCCCCAAAGAGTGAAAAATATAAACCCTTGATTAATAGGCTATTAAAAACCAAAGCAGATATTAATTCAAGACATGCTTTTAAGATATCAGACAACCAAAATAGTTGAAAAACATGCCCACTAGTTGTGGAAAGGGTGGCTAGAGATTAATGAATCCTGACACACTGCCTAGTGAAGCTTTGTTAAGGTGAGATGAGTTCTTATTAATGATTTATGTTTTTTCAGTGTTCTTATAGAAGAATGTATAGAAGAACGTATAGGGTATGAACATAATTTTCATGTTTCATTATATATGTACATTTTTGACACTAAAAGAAATTGGTCTTTGGAAAAGTTGATTTAAAGTATAATTTTTATATTAGTTTTACACATCTTCTCAACGAAAGACAACTGCCTTTTATTTTTATAAATCCAACAGTAACGTAGTCTCCAAATTCTGTGATGGATTTTTCCCAAGTCAAAAGGATTGGTGTTCCTCTGCCTCCCCACCCCATAAGCAAACAATGTGGCTTTAATATCTTATTATTTATTGGATTAAATACACTGCTACCAAAGACTCTTTTGTAAAATGATAGATAATGGTTAAATATTCAAAAAAGTAAAAATTGGTGAATGCTAGTATTACTTTGTTTGAAATATTAACGCAGTATAAAATAGTGTTTGTACATCCAGCTGCATTTGTATTCAGGCTGTACAAAATATTGCTGGGTCCTCCTTTAACCAGTGGAAGGCATTATCTTTCAGTTCAGGATGGGATACTATCCACATGTTGATGATAAGTTTACTTCATTATTCTGGGATGAACCAAAATGATAGAGAATGAGACACGTTGAGAGTGAATCCCAGCAAGAAAAAGCCACACTTTGCAATAAATAATATTTGTTATTCCATCTTCTATACTGACTCCGCATGGGATCACAGGTTCCCTAAGGAGTGGGTCCAAAACCTGGGGGTCTTCCTGCATGCATGGTCCCTGCTTGATCATTTTCTTCTAGTTTTAACTGGTAGCTAGCTGCAGCTCTTTTTAAAATGGGAAGCCTGATTTAACTCTAATTTAAACTTCTTCCATATGCAGTATTTTGGAGCTGCTTTTAATTCAAAATGCAGTTATTGGAGCCGAATAACGTATTTTTTTTAAAGGTTCTACTTTGCTTGCCTATAAGATTTGCCAATAAGAGCAATCCAAAATGCTAATGCTTACACATACAAGCCTTACAGCAGTGTGCTTGGCTTCCAGCTATATTTGGCGCCAACTTCTTCAAGCAGAATTTGTTCATCCTATTTGCTGTTTTAGGAAGCGCTGCTATTGGTTTCAAGCCCACTTGAGATTAAATAGGTGGGAACATGGAGACAAGTCTCTGTTGAAGCTCCATTGTTGTGAATAAGCTTGTTATTTCCCAAGGTTGGAATAGCTCCTATCTTACAGTTTTTTAGAAAGGTAGTCAAAATACTTTTGTTTCCTCAGACTGGCATCCTCTTCCTGAGAACAATTAGATAAGGTTCCAAGGAATTTAGGAGGTTGGTCCGAGACCTTTTGGGATTGTGCGATGAATCCAGGTTAAATCCCAGTTCTGCTCTTCCCCCTGCCAGGCTGGGTGCTATGGGGAATATGATTTTTATTGATTATTGATTATTTTCATTGTATTTTCATGGGTGTAAACTACCCAGTGTCTTGGGAAGAGTTGGTATATAAACTGTTTTAACAACTGAAAACCCAAATAAATTATAAATGACTGTTAATTTTAACTACAAAGCAGTTTACCAAACAAACAAACAAAAGTGCCCTTCCAGAAAGACCAACATACTAAGTGGAAAAAACCAGAAATTTCAAGTCTCCAGGTCTTATACATTAGGAACTTAGATGTCAAAATTCAAAATGTCTCTGGGTGTATGTGTGTCTACTCCGGATTGATGCACTTTTAAAATAACCTTTCATTAAATGTTTTCCAAATAGTCAATACAGTCTCTATGTGTGGGCATCCATGCGTGTGAATGAAAATGTTCAGCCAACTTTTTCATGAGACAGTTTTGTTAATGTAGGTTACAAGAAGGAAGCATCCTGTTCATACTTGGTAGAATAGCACACAAAGTGACACCACAGAATAAGTGAAGACACAAGTTGCTGATGCAAAATGAAAATGAAGTTCGGTTTAGTTTAGACCAGGGCTAGGCAACCTTGGCTCTTTTATGACTCGTGGACTTCAACTCCCAGAATTCCTCAGCCAGCGTTGCTGGCTGAGAAATTCTGGGAGTTGAAGTCCACGAGTCATAAAAGAGCCAAGGTTGCCTAGCCCTGGTTTAGACAATGTTTAAGCATCATGGAATTGGATACCTTGCCCAGACTAAATACCTCTTAACGCTGACAGAGCTTGAAATATAAATCGTTTGGGTAAACAATGTAAGCTACCCTATCTATGCTTCCAAAAGGAAGCAAGTACATATGTCTCAGGAACAAGGATTTAGCTGATACTGATCCATGGTTTACATATTTTTATGCAAAATATCTGTATTACCTAAAATGGAAGAATAAAGTTGCTAGAATATAATTCCTATAGATCAGTTTGTTTATTCGATCTATACCCTTACTCAGGCAAACATTTAAAGAGGTTAACAAATTAGAAAAGAAAAAAATTTACATTAGAACCCATGCTAAGCATTAATTAGCAATTAAAACTGTGGCAAAGGAGATCTATTTTTACAGAGCTGAAAGTGCTGAAACAGGTAACTCTAGATGGATTGCATTTTTTAGAATGAGTGTTACCCCACACACTGAAACATATATATCCTTTGTTGTTTGGCAGATCTTGCTCTCAATGTACCAGCCTGGACAATTCATAATGTCCGTGTATCATATAATGAACTAAAAATAAACTTTATGTTAAATAATATGAATAAAGCTCTGATTTCTACCAAAGCTTTTAGAAATAAAATAATAATTCTACTGTGTATGCTCTGAGGAATGAGATCTATGATCCTATTATGAAATATGACTTTAAGTCATCATATAGGATGAGTAAACCTGAATAATATTTTAATTATTTACTGATATTACTTAACTATCATTTGATTCTGGAATACAGACTTTTCTATTAAAATCCTCCACTACTGTAATGCACACTACATTACTTTTACAAATCTATAATTTAGAATTAATCCTATTAGAATAATTTATTTCAGTAATACAAAAAATAGCATAGTAGAATGCAAACAGCAGGTTCCCCAACTCCCCAATTTATAGTTACAATTGCGTAATATACTAAGAACTGCAGTGAGACAGTGTGAGCTATAAATCCTTCTAAATGGAAATCTTCAAAAAAAAAAGGTGGTCATGTTCTCTTTGGTATTCTTAGGGAAAAATACGAGGCAAATTTAATTGCGGCTTATTTAAAAATCCATTCACATATACAACCAAGTGTGATGAAACCTGTGCAGTTCTGAAATGTCTTTGGCGACAGAATAATATTGAAGGAAGGGCTTGTGTGCATGGCACATCTGTCTTTTAAAAGTGTTTATTCTGAACGCATGAGCTTTTGCCATGTTTTGAAAGTCATATAGCAATACGTTAGTCCTCTATTAATCAGAAATACCTGGACAGATAACTTAGGTCAGCTTTTTCAGAAAACTGATCTGCTGATTCTGCAACAATGCCACTGAAGAGTCATTAGAAACACTGAGCGCCAGTTTGGTGCAATGGTTAAGGCCTCAGGCTACAAACCAGGAGACTGTGAGTACTACTCCAGCCTTAGGAACAAAGCCAGCTGGGGGCCTTGGGCCAGTCAATGCCTCTCAGCCCTGAGAAGCAGGCAATGGCAAAATACTTCTGAAATCTTGCCAAGAAAATTGCTGGGACTAATTCAGGCAATAGCTTGAAGGCAACAAACACTGACTTGAAGGCAATAAAAAAAGTTGTTTGTGTTATAGCTATGTAGTGTGAGTAGGCCATATCCTGAATAGCTGCTGATTTCATTTCTCTGTCTTAAGAGCACACAGTTCCCATTATGGGGGTTTGGATACTGCTATCTATTGAGGAAGCAGAGACTATTGAATAGATTGTATGGGGTATAAAAAGCAGTCAGTTTTTTTTTTTTTTTTTTACAAAATTAGCAAAGTGGCTGAACTAATAAAAAATTGGTACAGTTGTTCAGGGAGAAATTCTTAATTTTTTCCTACGAATGTGGACAATAGGTATTCAGGTAACCCGAGAGTCTGAAAAATTGATTATTTCTATTGGTAATAGCTTAAGAAAGAAATGGTGAAAATGAACAGACAGGATTTGTAAAAATGGATTTTACTGCTTGTGATATATTTGTGTTCCTGCCATGCATCTGCAGCAAGTTCAAGCTTGTGGTAGTCAAGACATGTCAAAGACAAGGCCCGGGGCCCGGATACGGCCCGCGAGGTGGTTTCATGTGGCCCACGAAGCCATCCTGGAAACAGTGAGGGAACGGCTCCCGCTGCCTTGGCCCTGGCCCAGGCCGCCCGGGAGCCAATGTACAATTTTGTGGTGGCCATCTATGCTGAAATGCATTCAGTCTTAGCTCCATAAGGCCATCCAGAAACAGTGAGGAACCAGCCCCTGACGCATTGGCCCCGCCCCCTGGGTGCATGCTGGGGAAGTGTCACCCTTTGTGACGAATGAAGAAATACACCATGTCTTGGCGCTTGCCCCGGTCCCACCCCGTTCTGCCAGAGATCCTCAGATCTGTCCCACTCCTGCCCAGACCCCCACAGGCACCCTTGACGCGAACAATGTAGAGCTGGCCATGCCCACCCAGTAGGCTACACCCACTCCATCCACGCCCACCCAGTAGGCTGCACCCACCCTGGCCACACCCACCAGGTCCCCAAAGGGCAACACAATGCTGATGCGGCCCTTAATGAAATTGAGTTTGACACCCCTGTGGTAGTCCTTAACAAAAAAGTCAAAACACAGAAGTAGGAAGTAGCCACGCTGCAGCTGAATGAGTACACCTCCCCGAAATCAAACAAAGGACAGGAATTGAAAGAGGAAAAACATTTCTATAGTAATACAATAAAACAAAGGAATAAGCCCAGTAGGCAAAGGTAATAACCATAAGCAAGTGTTATGAAATACAACCTGTACCTTTGAAACTAAATCAAATTCCCAAACTTTCAAAGAAGAGGCAGACTTTGAGAATATAGGTTGATTGTGTTCTGCAAGAAGACTGAGAGAGGAATCCTTATATTATGAGGCACTGCCCCAACATTCTGATTGGATTGATCTGATCATGAAACATATGTCTTTTTCAAGGAGGAAAGATGTGGCATTTATTGACCATGATCACTTCATGGTAACCACTCTGAGAAGAAACGGAATTGCAAAGAACACCACTACATGTTCTGAAGATTAAGGAAGCAAGTTCAGGATCTTGGGGATACAGGTGAACTCATCCATTCTTTCCTATGGAAAAGTAAGTAGGATTGCCAACAAATGATTGCCTAAGTAAATGGTGTCAGTGGGAGACATGAACAGGCCACAATTCTGCCAACCTATTTGTGTGTGGGTCTAACCATTACAGAATAAAGTGAAACAATTAACATGATTCAGAAACTGTTCTGTAGCTGCAGTCTAATATTGCACTGGCATTCTTCACCCATTGTCCAGAATTTTGCATTATAATGCTTGAGCAATAGTCCAGACCAGGGGTCTTCAAACTTGGTCCTTTTATGACTTGTGGACTTCAACTTCCAGAATTCTTCAGCCAGGCATGCCAGTTGAGGAATTCTGGGAGTTGAAGTCCACAAGTCATAAAAGGGCCAAGTTTGAAGACCCCTGGTCCGGACCATCAGCATTTTTTCCTTAAGATCCTTTACCAACCTCTGTTCAATTCGAGTTTTAGCTTTCCTGACATTTTCTTTCTTTCTTTCTTTTTTCTTTTTTGAAATTTGGAAGTTGGCAGAACTGTGGATGACACATTCAGTCTTGGAGAGATCATATTAAAAGTACTGCCAGTCCCTGGCAGGAAAAATTGAAAATTCCTACAGAAGTTCTTTTTGTGTGTATGTGCGGCTCTTCTAAGCAGGTGGTGTGGTGGCTCAGCGGTTAAGATGCCAAGCTTGTTGGCTAGAAAGCCGGCAGTCCAGATTTACCACATGATGTGGTGCGCTCCCATCCTTGCCCCAGCTCCTGCCAATCTAACAGTTCGAAAGCATGGAAATGCGAGTAGATAAATAGGTACCATTATAGTGGGAAGGTAACAGCACTCCATGTGGGCCACGTGACCGCAGAAATGGCTTTGGACAGTGCTGGCTCAATGGTCTTGAAATGAGAACTGCCCCCTATAGTCAGCAACAACTAGTGGAATAAAATTCCTTTACCTTTTTTTTTTTTAACTTTCTAAGTCTGGTCTCTATACGGAAGCAGGGAGAAAGGACAGAAGTTCCCTTAAACCACTCAATTATGTTTATATAACACAGTGGTTCTCAACCTGTGGGTCGGGACCCCATTTGGGGTCGAACGACCATTTCACGGGGGTCGCCAAACAAGGCTGTCCGACATTTTTTCCCCTTTTCTTTGGCCATGCCCCTGGCACCCAGTGATGTATAAGTGGTTGGGGGTCACCACAACATGGGGAACTGTATTATGGGGTCGCGGCATTAGAAAGGTTGAGAACCACTGATATAACATGAGTGACAGGTTTATCCGAAACAGCCAGGGGGTTGACAGTAACTTTGGAAACCCTTGGGACTTTCATCTCTCCCTGACATCCCAGCCCACTCTTTACAAAACGAATAGACCAACAATGCATGCCTCTCTGTGTGAAAGTGTTTTATCCCTTTCCTAACTGTGCATGTTTGTGAAATATTAGGAATGTTATTCATTCATTTAGTTTCCTAAATCTACCAATTTTCAGAGTTGAGTTGAGAGTTGTTTATTAGGTGATCTACCTCTCACTGAAACCAGTGGAGCTTTATGATGATTTGGCTAGATACTATAGCTTTGTTAATTTTATCCTCCCATTCACACATAATTTGTTAATAGTGTGAATGCTAAAGTCTTAAAACTACATTGCAAAAACGCCATTATTCTGAATTTTGGAGGAGAAATTTCCCTTACTTCTCACAGACTGGGACTTTTCAAATGGCAAGCATATATATCTCCCCTGTAAATACTGTAAATGAAATGAATTTTCAACCATGAAAATAAAGCTTTACTATGGAAATAGGGACAGGCATGGAAAAGGGTAAAGGGTTCAGGTGCCACTATAATCGGTACTATAAACATGCTTTAAATTTGTGGCACGGAGGACATACTTTTCATAATACAGCAATTTTATAGTTTTATTGGACGGCCAAGCGATAAAGGAATATTCAGAAATGGCAGTTTGAAATGAATGAAAGTGGGGAAAAAACCACATAGCACTAAATCACGTTACTTCTATAAAATACTACTGCAATAGTTCTTTTATTAATTTTTAATGCTCAGCACCCTTGGTGACCTCTTTTATTCTTTTGCTGTCAACATGGCAGCCTGGAAAAAAATTGAAATGGGATAATAAAATGCAGGAAGTACTTAAACCCCCGGAGTATGCAAGTGCATTCTCTCTGCCTTCCCTGTCACTCTTTCCGCATCTCTGCCAGACTCCCCCACCATACCTAACTCCCCACAGGGGTGGGAGAGGAACTGGTTTAAGTAACCCAGTGTCTGCCTTTATGTACTTTCAGTATTTATTTTAAATGCTCATTTTAAAAGAGAAAGTGTTTATCTGAATAATAGAACTGCTTGAAAGAAGGCTGTTTTCTTTTGTCTGTCTGGCTTCCACTACATATATTTGGCCTGATTCAGCTGCATTTTGCTCAAACAGCAAGGTACCATTATGCTATGAATATTTACCACTGTTTATATCTCCAAGGAGACTAATCTCCATACCACTACAGTCCAGAAGCTCGGGGCATTGTCTCTGCAGGCCCCAGTTCATGATGTCACAGCAGCCGAGGCCATGGGGGTCAAACAGATTAATCCATCAGTGAAAATAAAGCTCCGGGTTATTGTCCACCAACTTTCCCCCCTCCCCCACCAGAGGACTTAAAATAACGTTCCATGCTGGAATCCGGTCTATGGAGCAGTTTGGTGTATGTATCACAAAGGGAGAAAAATGGGAAAATATCAGATCAGTGAAGCTTGGGGGGTGCAGCAGAGTCGCTGTGTTTATGAAATGTGTTAAGAAGGCAGATTACAGTAGGGACTGCATATCCTATTAAAAATCCCAGCAAACTTCCCATTTGGGAATGTTTATTTTTGTCTTCTTCCAGTGCCCTTTGATTAGCCCCTGTCTAACATGCACCCTGACAACTGTGACAGAATGAAAAATCCCAGGAAAAATGTGGGTCATAAAAGAAAGGCGACTTCCTCCATTACTCAGGGGTGACCCTATCAGTAAAATTGGGTTGCGACATTTCGTCATTCAGGAAAGGGCAGCCCATGAGGGCTCACAGTCAATCTGTCATGATTATTAGCAAACTCTGACCAGCAACAAACCTAAAATACAATTGGCACAATAATGCAGTCATATTAATGGCACCTCTTGCTGGTTCCAGGCCTCAAAGAAAGAATTTTTAATAAGAAAGACCAATACCTACCTGATACTCCACCGTAGGTGGTCTTTTTGCTGTGCCCTACAGAAGGCCAAGGAATGCCATCCGCCTTCAGTCCCATCAACCCTGACACAGTATTGGTGGCTGTAACACCATCTGCCCCACCTACAATAAATTTAGTGGTAGTTTTAATAAGTATGTTAACACAGCACATAAATGGTTACACGGTAGTCCTAATTAGATGACGAAGCTTTCTAGCTATTAAAAAAAGTATCATTGTCATCGTGTTAAAATGATTTTCAACATTCAGAGAGAATTTGAAACATTCCTTGTAAATCCTGATGTACGTTTTTCACAAGTTAGCTGTTAAGTGCTAATAATTACTTGATCTTATATGTAATGAATGAAGTGGCCTGAAGAATTTTTATAGTTGACAAAGTGAAGACAGACAGATTGACGCAACACTTCCCCCCCCCCCACAAATGACCCTAATGATTAAGCAAGGAAACTATACCTCCAGCTTTTAAGAAAGATCACAGGCAAAGTATTATTGTTGGCTGTTAAGATCAGTAATTTATATTAATGGTTGTTAATTTTTTAAAATGCTAAAGGCGTCATCTCTCTTTTCAATCAACTCACTATAGATTCGCTTTTCTACAGGTGTGTGACTACCAGTGGTTTTATCAGGCCCTAATTGGGACAGCGAAGAGCTGGCAAATGTTCTTTTGAAGCTGGAGCATTTTTTTAATCCCTTGCAAGCAGTTAGGTGTAATGTGTGGTATAAGTTAAACCAATAAACACACAGTGTGAGGAGATCCTATTCTTATCCACTCTACCCTTCCATCTTAGGCCATATTTCTACTAACTAAGCTTGATTCATAGAGTATGTTCTCATACTCCCAGTTTACTTTCCTGTCAGTCCACAGGGAGCTGGAGTCTCTTATCTCTTACTTTGCTTTTCTTCTGTCCCTCTTCTCTCCTCCTTCCTATCAACTCCTTTCCCTCCTCCCAATTAAATGTAATGGCATCTGGCTTCAAATCTACCCCATTTCTCACTGTGCCTTTGCTATGCCCTATTTTCAGTTTTGTATCAATATCTCCCACATAAGCCTTTATGTTGTTTCCAGGGTCAGGGTGAGACAGATAACAATTCAATGAAAAAGCAGGTTGATTGTGATAATCCAATGGAATGATGAATTGTAATAAGATTCACTTCTGGAATAAATATTGGTGAACACAGATGAAACTGTCATTTTTAGACAGCCTTTTAAGTTGGTGATTCATATAGGGAAGTTTCACTTAGGTCTATACATGAGCAATACATGAAACCTGAAATCATATATTTTGGGGAAATATATATATCTAAAAGATTGAAAACTGACTACATGTACAAATGGGTCAATCATGTATTTGGTATTTTCATGAAGATGAGAAACAGGGAAGTGTACCGACCATGCTCCAGATTTACAGAAGTTTTTTCAGCTTTTCTTCTAAGAGGAAGAATAAGAGAAGATGACAAAATACAAAGACCTGCAAATAGAAATTGAATGACTGTGTGGCAAAACAAAGAACCTATAGTAATAGGCGCCTTGGATTCAATCCCAAAACAACTGGAGCATCACTTAAACACCGTCGGCATTGACAAAATCACCATCCATCAATTGCAAAAGGCAGCTTTGCTTAGAACAGCTTACATCCTGCAACAATATTTGTAACACTACCGAACTTCTACATAGGCCTATCCTATTAGGCTCTTGGGAAGGACTTGATAGGTGGGCAAAAATGCCAACTTAAGTCTGAACATATGGTGCGATGAACCATATTAAAATCTTCTCTCACATATACCATAGTTCCATCAAGTTCTTATGAAACCCTAGAGTTCCATGGAACAGTTTCAAAAACAATTCAATGTTGCCATCGTGTGGGACCAAAAATATGTTCCTTCTCTATCGTGGCCGCTTGTCATCTGGAACAGCATCTCCCTAAGGATTCAGATGGCACTGATTCTCCTGGACTCCTGGAAAGCCTTTAAGATCAAGTTCTCTTTCCAGCTCTGGGCTTAATTGTGGTTGTTATATATAGCTGGGGCCCCTGTTGTACTGTTGTATGGTTTATTGTTCTAACTGTTTTAGTCCAAGTTGCCTGTTTATGAAGATTTTAATTATTTTAATGATTTTTACTGCTTTGAGGGCACTACTCTATGCAGACTCTCCTGGAATAGGCAGCTGTAGCAGCTAATAAATTAAATTAAAGCATATTGATGCTTTAATTTACCAGCATTATAAATAACAGCAGCTGCATGATAAAAAGGGCAAGTGGTATTAAAAATTAGAAGAACTGGATACTTGCCAAGACCCATATCTCACCTTAGAGATCATTATCATGATCCCCGGAATAGATTTTCCTCATCATCATTGCCTCTCTCTTCCCCCCCCCCCCCAAAAGAGAAAATGGCAAGCTTGAAAGAAGCAAGGAAGAACAAGCTATCCAGACCATTTATTTACTTGCCAATCTACACTTTGGGTCAAATAATAGTACATAAGGAGCCCTGGCGGTGCAGGGGTTAGAATGTAGTATTGCAGGCCAACTCTGCTCACACTATAGCCCAGAGTTCGATCCCGATGGGGCTCAAGATTGACTCAATCTTCCATCCTTCTGAGATTAGTAAATTTGTTGGGGAAAATATGCAAGTAATGCTTTGGTTGGAAACTGCCCAAAGAGTGCTGTAAAGCACTACAGGGTAGTATATAAGTCTAAAATGCTATTGCTGTGTTATGGAGTAACAGTGATTGACTGCATGGCAAATATAAAAAGTTTACCCTACTGAGACACTGGGGTCTGTACACAAATTGAGCTCACTGAGGACTTCTGGAGAAACTCCTTAAAAACTTCTAAACTCTTTTTAAGTTGAAAGGAAGAAAAAGCATAATTAGTAGGTGAAGGTTCAAGTAATGTATGATTCAGTTTGTAGTTTCACCCATGGTTTTCACACTCATTTTCATGCTCAGGAAATGGGGGGGGGGGAAAGAAAGAGAAATGGTAAGTTTTATTATGTTCTCTACTTCTCAGAACAGGATTTTACTTCTGTATCTATCAAGTTGCAAATTTTAAGAAAGAGTGAAACGCGGATATGTCTGAACTTGTTACCTTCTTGGGCAGCCCTCGCAATGTTCACAATGTTTGTGACATTTGGCGTCAGCTTGGCAAAGAAAGGAATCTGAACAGCTTGTCTCACCCAACGACAGATGTTGCGTACCAGCTCTGGATCCTGTTCAAATAGGTCAGATCAATACAGTGCATAATTAAAAGTAATGTGATCAAAACTTTCCAACAATCTGTTTTCCTGTAGTTTTCAATGCGTAATTATATTTCAATACTCTGCTTTGCCTCATTAATTTAAGCTATGTCAACATTCTAAATAGTACGGACAAAAACTATACTGAAATATATTAGATATGTAAAGCAGAATAACACTGTAAGAGGGGTTTGTGTATGTGTGTGCTGTGGAATTAAACAGTCACCACTTTGGAATCTTAAAACAATGTGAATCAGCAGAAGGAAACCATTGTAACAGACTGAACTTTTCTTAGAGAAAGATATTTAAGACATGCTAACCCTTCCCTCCACCCAATGGGAGAACAATTGACCATATACGTTTTGAAACTGAAATGGAGTGCCATTTGCAAATACATACATCACCTGTCAGCTTCTCCTTATCCTATTTTCTAAGGGTGGGGGAAGGGAGGAAAAAGGGAGCAGAAATGAAATATACATCAACTAAAAGAGACAAAAAATGTGGAGAGAACTCTACCTCCCCGATCGCCTAAAATAACAACGCTGAACACACTCCGGATCAACTCCAGCACCATGATTCTTGATGAAAATTGCCAAAATTCAGTACCCATAGTTCAATAGATAGCATGCTAATCATGACTGCACTGAAACACTTGGTACTTGGATCTGATCCTGGGAACAGATTTTATTTTGTCAAGACGATGCAATAAAAATGTGATTAATTTAACTGCATTCAATTACTTATATTTAAGCTTTTGCTCTTTATCATATAAAAGAATTACAATGAATTACATACATATTTTCTAAAGGTGGTAGAATGGCTTTTCTAAAGGTGGTAGAATGGCTATTTTCTAAAGGTGGTAGAATGGGATGCTGAGTAGTTTGCACCTGGTTAATATTTGGCCAGCTCCAGGACATATAGGGTTATAGGCTAATTTTGAGTAATATTAAATTAATTTTTCTTCTTGCTTTTTTTTGGGTGGGGGGTTGTTACAGGTACTTTATAAATTAAACCAATTGGAGAATGCTTTTGTATACGTTAATACAGGGTGGTTTTTTTTTTTTTGTAGCAGAAGACTTTGTTATTGGCTTGGCATCACCATCCTGATCTCACATCAATTGTGATTAGCTATCAATTCCCATTTTAAATTTTTCCCCACTGCTATAATTTGTGAAATTAAGTAGGTTCATAATGATGGGGATTCTACCAAAATGGGCATGATCCATGAAGGACATCTTGCTTGAGATCCCATCAATCCTTCAGCTAGTTTTCTGTATTACAGCCCTGTCCAGCATTAGAGTGTCAATTGTGTGATTAAAAAAAAATCCTGAAAAATTGATTCATGAGTCGCTTTGTGGAAGATTAAAAAAAAAACCCCAAACTCCTGCCCTGATATAAATCGGAAGTTTGGAGATATATACATTAACCTTTTCCTAAATTAGCTGGCAGGGTGATATTTAACTACTCTTCCACCCACCTGTCCACAAAATAACCTCCCAGCAATTATTTTGACAGGGTCAAAGCTTTTCTGAATACTCATCTCCTTGGATGAAAAGTTCAGGATGACAAAAAGCTAAATGGGAAAAAAAAAAGAGATCAACTTATACTCTTTGAAGACAGAAATAGAAATCTTGAAGCACTACCTTTCTAGGACAGCCTTCAGAGGATAATCAGCTGTCTTTCAGTTGATAATGGCTCTGGAGTAGTAATGCTCTTTAATTACATACATTTTATTTTATTTTATTTTATAATTTGGTAATGGGCTGTCAGTCTTCTGACAACCACTGATAAATCATATTAAAATCTTCAATATCTATTTTATTATTTGATATTTATATGTAAAAAAAAAAGTTCTCAGAAATCCCAAAATAAAATAGGAAAAGCAATGAGCAAAGGCAGGAAAACAATAGGAAATATAGACACAGCATTGGTAGGTTTAACCTACCTGGGGAAAAGATGATTTACACAGTCCTTGGTGTTCTCTGAGCTTAGACAACTCCATAGTTCAACTCTGAGCTACTTGTGTTCTCTTCTATAGGATGGCTTATATTGAGATGTCCAAATTCCATGAAGTCCCAAACAATGTTAATAAATTGCAAACAAGTACAAGCTAAATTTCTACTTCTCCAGAATACAGGTTCTAGGCCTGAGAGCTGGGCCACTAGGCAGCAAACATCCTACTATAATTTTGAGAGAAATCTCAAGTGTTTTTTCTAAGTGTCCTGTTGATTCCTACAAGTGTAGTAACTGTAATTACTACAATAGGAGTAACTGTGAGAGGGATCTCAGAGTCTTGGCAGCTGCAGCTGCCAAAAAAGCCAACACAGTTCTAGGCTGCATTAACAAAGGGATAGAATCAAGATCATGTAATACTTTATAACGCCTAACGTAAAAAAAATATTGAGACTCTAGAAAGAGTACAGAGAAGAGCAACAAAGATGATTAGGGGACTGGAGACTAAAACATATAAAGAACGGTTGCTAGAATTGGGTATGTCTAGTTTAATGAAGAGAAGGATGAAGAGTGACATGATAGCGGTGTTCCAATATTTCAGGGGTTGCCACAAAGAAGAGGGAGTCAAGCTATTCTCCAAAGCACCTGAGGGCAGGACAAGAAGCAAGGGATGGAAACTAATCAAGGAGAGAAGCAACCTAGAACTAAGGAGAAACTTCCTGACAGTTAGAACAATTAATCAGTCGAACAACCTGCCTCCAGAAGTTGTGAATGTTCTAACACTGGAAGTTTTTAAGAAGAGACTGGACAACCATTTGTCCGAAATGATATAGGGTTTCCTGCCTGAACAGGGGATTGGACTAGAAGACCTCCAAAGTCCCTTCCAACTCTATGATGATGATGATGTGCAAAATTATTTTGCTTTAATTGTTAGCCAACAATATAGTAAAATAATTTCTCTTTGTTCAGTGAGTAAATGTTGCCTTACCCCTACATTTTTTATTTCTCTCACACACATGCACAGCCTAATATGAAAAGGAAAAATTTATAGAAGAGATGGCAATTGTCCAGTTCCCCATCCCCTGACAATTCTGTTTTTAGAAATGAAACACTATCTCAAATTCCTTTTCAGTTTTACTACTAAATTAAAAACAGTGCTAGAGATTTTAGTTCCTAGAGGAGGAAAAAGTTGAAAAAGTACGAAAAGTGCATCTTTACCAGTAAAAATATCAATATGTATTCCAATATTTCTAATATGGTTGTGGAAATACTGCGGACTGGATCTGATTGTCCAGTCTGAATGGTCAAGTGGAATGGATTTTCTGCATAAATTGAAATCATAAAATTGAAACAGATTATTTTCTAATTTATATTAGGGGTTTTTTGCCTTATTTACATAGACCTAGTTTAACACATTTACATATATGTGATGTGCATGTGTACAATTTCAGAAATGTGTACAGTACATTCAGAAATGTACTGAGATCATAGACACATGAAACAACATTATAAAATATAAAATTATATGTAATAACTGAGATATTATTAGATGTATTAGACAACGTGATGGAAAAATGAAAAATATTACACACACACACACACATGATCTGATCTATTTGAAGTGCAACTTGTAACTGCCAGCTTCCCATTGATTTTGCTTGTGGGAAACCAGTGGGAAGTTTGAAGTCACGTGAGGTCCTCATTTAACAGCTTACGATCCTTACTTAAAGCGAGCAATGGAGAGTGCTGGGATTGCTGTTGTTAAGTGATATGGTCACATGACATTGTCTTAGTGATGGAAATTCCAATCCCAAATACTGCCATTAAGCAAGGACTATCTGTATCATATAAGAAGAAAAAAACAAACAGGATGTGGTTTATGTCATAATGATTCTTTCCCCTCCACCCACCCATTGTTTATGTTTCCACAGAAAAATAAAATGAAGCCAATGCTGCCTGTCCTTTTTTCATTGTAACTGAAAAGGAGAAAAATAATTTCAAACAAAGAATGAAAAAGAAGAAACAGTAGCTGCTTGGATGACCTGAAACAAAGTATAGCAATTGCCAGCTCATTAGTAAATGGGTGTCAAAGTTTCTGATTAGTGGGTTGATTCCATAAGCACTTATTGCCAGGTATGTTAGACTTTCCTTCCTTTCTCCAGTTGTGCAGGTAGGTTTGCCACTGTCTCCTTCCTGTGACTGACCCAAGGTTACCGTTACTAGGTCCACATGTGAAGGTCCAATTAAACTGTTTTATTGCTAAACAGTCTATGTACAGGAATATTCTCAACTTAGAATCTGCTTGGATTTTAGAGAAGGATCCACAGAATTCCAGGAGGACTGGACTTAGTTTGGCTGTGGCTACACAGTGATTCTAGGCTGATCTCTCTTTGAACTCTGCCTCCAGGTTCTGCCACTCCTTTTCCTACAGTCACCCAGCTGACTTCTTGCCTAAGATAGGACTAGAACTCATGGCCTTCTGGCTTCTAGTCTGATGCCTTAACCACTTCACCAGAATGGCTAATCTCAAACAACCCAGAAAATACCACACGAGACTATTAGTGCATCCTCCAGTTGAACATTAGTAGGCAGGAAGGCATTTAACTAATAATCTGCCCTTATCTATAACAGATGTGAGTAAAGTATCTGAGAACTTGCAATTGGGATTTTCAAGTCACCAAAATAACATATCATCAAAACACCATTCTTCTGCTCATTTTTTTTTAAGTAGAAAGGAAGCCTGAATCTACAGTGTCCGGATCTCTGCAGGAAGGGAGAAGGGGAAATCCACGAGCTGTGTCAATCTTTCAAAGTAGGTCATCTCAGGAAACAAACTCCACAAGAATAAGTGAAAACTTGTTTTATCATAACGATATGTGGGGATGACCTCGAGAGATGAGGAGGAGAGAAATGTTGCTGAGGGAAGGATGAGATAAGGAGGAGTTGGAGATCTGTGGTTGCATAAGCGGCAGAGAAATAAACCTAGAAAGGAACCTCCCTAGCTTATCAGCCTGTAAAAGGAGACAGTGGGAGATTTGTATTTTAAAACTTGTAAGATTCCATCAAGGTAGTCTTACAATAAAGTAGAGCTAGCTCATCTAGTTTTGTTTCCTGTCAGGTCTGTCTGGGAAGGCTGACATTTACTGATATAGGCTGAAGTAAGAGAACCCTGAAGACTGACAACCATAAGAAAGCGGGAGTCAATCTACTCTCCAAAGCACCTGAAGGCAGGACAAGAAGCAATGGATGGAAACTAATCAAGGAGGGAAGCAACCAAGAACTAAGGAGAAATTTCCTGGCAGTTAGAACAATTAATCATTGGAATGACTTGCCTCCAGAAATTATGGGTGCTCCAACACTGGAGATTTTAAGAAGAGATAGGACAACCATTTGCCTGAAATGATATAGAGTTTCCTGCTTGAGCAGGGAGTTGGACTAAAGACCTCCAAGGTCTCTTCCAACTCTATCATTCTGCTATTTTATTAAGGACAGTTAAGGTAGTGTTAGTCTGAGCTCAAGTGCTTTCTACACCCCTGCCCTGGAATTCAACCCTGTTTTCTTTTAACTTGCAGTTTCTCCAAGTTTACTTTTGTGCTCCTCTACACTGGCAGGCAGGATTATTGGGTGAGGCAAGATATCCCACTAATGGGAAGCTGATTCACCTTTAGACTTCAGAATACTATAAAACTTTCTCTGGAAAAAGGGATTCTATGTGTTTCCTGGTTGAGCCAGTGTTGAACAGGAAAAGTTGGCTTAGCTGATAAACAGCTCACAGATATTATGTGAACATGTAAGGTTGATTAGAAATATCACAAATTCAGCATGAGAAAGTGTCCCAGGCAAGGTGGAAGATAAAAAAAAGATGTGTCTAGAAATATTTGTGCTAGTTTATCTGTTTCTTAACATTCTTTATACATTTCATGTCTTTACATACTAATTAAGTACTTCAAAAAGAAATGATCGCTGCTTAAATCTTTAGTAATTTGAACATTCACTTAAAAGACTAAGTAAATTCATTTCCTCTTTATCTGTTTTCTAGTTAATATTTCAATAAGAAACAGGGCAGTGCACTAAATTCAATACAGGTTTGAAGAACCAGAGATTAAATTTCTGACCTATCATTAGACCAGTGTTTCTCAACCTTGACAATTTTAAGGCATGTGGACTTCAACTCCCAGAATTCCACAGCCAGCATTGCTGGCTGTGGAATTCTGGGAGTTGAAGTCCACATGCCTTAAAATTATAAAGGTTGAGAAACACTGCATTAGACTTTTGGGTTAACTCAACGGGTACTTTTCTCACAAGCTGATTATGATGACAAATTAAGACAGAATTCCTTGCAGGAACAGTGGTATAATAATGTTATTGCTGACAACAAAGCCATACCAACTGCAGCAGCAACAACAAGTACAGTACCGTTTCTTTGAAATACAGAAGTATGAGTGACCCTGAATTTATCAACTATATTATCCATTTATTATAACTCTGAATGCATACAGTCAGTGCTTTTTTTCTAAAAAAAAAAAAAAAGTGCCGGAACTCACACACGTCATACAACCCATCTTGCCTACCCTACAAGGTTCCACCCCAAAAAGGTGCCGGAACTCCGTTCTGGGCGTTCTATGAGAAAAAAAGCCCTGCATACAGTAATAATTTGAAGAAACAATAATAATTTTCTGAGTAAGGCAATGTGAGACCCCCATTCAAAAATAGCACTGGCTAACCATAATGTTTAAGAATTTTTTTATGCAGTGCTGTTGGCCTGAGTCTTCTGTTTAGCAAAAGTTCAGTGTTTTTTTTTTAATTCTATAATTTTTTAAATGCTTTAATAATTAATCATAAACATTCAAAGACACATACTGCGTACATCTACAGGGCATACAGCGTATTTGCATGAATAATAAACCTCCAACAACCTTGGTCTGCAAATTTCTAGCTAATAAAAATGGAGATCTTTCTTGCACATGCAGGTTTCGTGAAATATTCATTACAGCTGCATTGGCGTTCTGAAAGCAGCTGCATCCTTGCAATTTTCATTGCTCACTTATGAATATTCCTGACAGGGGCCACTTTAGAAAGGAAAAAAAAAACCTCTCTAGCTATAAGTCATACAGATGGTGTGGCAATTTGCTTAGCTTAGACATTTAACAATATTGCAGAGCCTATATGCATTTCATATATGCTATATAATAACAAAGTATGACATTTTAATCCCCCTCCCTTTTCATATACATTATTGTGTATCTTCCATTCACAAGCAGAATCAAACTGATACAGGACCAAATGACCTTTTCCACAGTTACAGTATGGTGTGCTTCAACAAGTAGGGAATACCTACTTAGAATGAGGAATACTTTGATCAAACATTTACCTCTATCGTTATGGCTTCTACCCACAAATTGATATACTATTTACTGTATTACAAAGGTAGAAAAAATAAAGTTGGAGATTTTATTTGTTGGCCAAATAAAAGGATACTACAGTAGAAATAATATAGCATGGGTTACTGTATACTGGAAAAAATTAAGAGATGAGTGGTGGGCCATGAAAGCAAATATCAATTATGTTTACAGCCCAAATATCAATTCTGTTTACAGCCCAAAGGCCCAAAAGCAAGTTACAAGCATAATTTAAACTTGACATTGAAAAAACCATTCCAATAAATAAAATATTTAATAAATATTACAGAATATGCATAATACCGCAGCTTATTGATTTGTTACTGAGAGGCTTGCTTTTTTATAGCAATAAAATGTGGCTGTTGCTACTATTTTAGAATTTTCATCTGCAAGTAAAATTTTTACATACTCAGAAGTATCTCTTCTTGGTTTAGATTTTAAAATAGCTAAGATAGCTAGATAATATCCTCCGAAAGACTCTTATAAAATTCACAATACAATAAAATATGATCTACCATTTCCAGATCAGTACCATTACAGGAAAAAAAATCTTTGACAGATGAGAATATTTTGAAATATACCATATAGCATATCTGATAGCAATAATTTGGCTTTTGAAAAGACTATTTTGTACTTACTAAAATATAAGCTATTGAAATATTTAGAAGCCAAAGAATATATTTATAATTAATTCCAAATGTTGTAAGTGAAAAATGGTATTTGGACTTTAGCTGTTAATTCTTGGCTACTGCCACTTGATACCATTAGGCAGTATTAAGTTTTGGTTACAAATATATGTTTTTAAAAACAAGGAAGGATTGCTTCAGGAAATCCCAAATGAATCCCTTGTAGATACTGTATGCAGTTCAAACAGGTGACTCAAAAGATTAGTCAAAGTGGCATTGATCCTAATTATTTATTCTCCAGGGATCATGAATCAGCAATTCATCATATCAAACAAATGTGTAAATTGAAAAATGGGGAGATGGAGAAGAAATTAAGCAAAAGCTCCTAGGATTATTATACCAGTGTAAGGTAACTAAAAAAAAGTAGCACTTTTGAATTAATCATAAGTAGGTGTTAAAAATTTTAAGATTTTTAGAGGATTCCATACATTTATTTTAGGTAATTATAAAATTAGAAGGAATCAACTGAGTACAGCTACTGTACTTCTTGACTTACAGCTGTTCGATGGTCTCAGAAAGGTGCTTTATGGCCTATGTATGACCAGTTGCCAAACACTCTTAATCATTTCCACTGTAAGAATGGTTGCTGTAAGAATTAAAATTACCACACCATTTTGGGGATAATATTAGTTCAGGACAATAGCTACATCAGCATGGCAGCTGAAAAGAATCAAGAAGCTACACTGGGAAAGTACTTTTCAGTACTTCAAATAAGTACCAGTTTGCATATAAAAACATACCACAATAAATGCCCAGGTGGTTTCTCTTGGAGATAAGAAAACTGAGCATTTTCTATCAAAACTGGACTGACAGATGTTTTACAGATATTCTACAATGATGTATAGCATTGCTTTCAGGTATAGCAAATTCTTGCACCAAAGTAGTTAAAACCAGTGAAAAACATAAGGCACAGAAAGATGGTATTCCAGAGGTGGTTTTTTTTGTAATGAATGGGAATTTAGAAGATGTTTTATTATTAACACCAGTCTTTTAATCCACTTTACAGAAAATGTCAATGTAGCTATCCAAAATAAATAAGAAAAGGAAACATGTTCAGGCCTTGGGGATTGCCTAAAGTGGTTATTTGGAATCTGGCATGCATATTTATATGCTCATCAACCGGCTGTAGTAAGAAAAGTGTGTCATCGTAGCAGGAAGGGAAATATTGTTCCACAGATATAACTGTAATAATCTAGAAGACCGAAAAAAAATGATAAACTAGAAAACTGAGAAAGGAAATTGCTGCCACTTCTACTCAGGCTATTCACAACCAAAATATTGATAGTGCGTTCCTCTAATTCTTATTCAGTTCCTTAGCAAGTGTCATGTATTAGCCCTCATAACAGAGACAATGGAATATCATTAGTCTGCAAAAATGTCAGTGACGACAGAAAATGGATGAAAATTGATATTCCTTATCAAATTCTGATTTATCCTACTTCTCTAATGCACTGCCCACATTTAATGTAGCTGAAAGGTTTTGGAGATTCACACACACACATACACACACAAAGAAACACAGACACACACAAATATACTGAATAGTAATGATGTGCATTCTCTGGGAAAAACTGGTGTGCATTATGTGGAGATTTTTAAAATGGGTGAATTAGTCTTACATTTTCCAGTAAAAGGAACTGTCTGCTTTTTCATAGCCATAGAAAATGCAAACTGAATAATTAAGATCAAGAGACCAGGACCAAGTGTTACACATCGAAAACAAATATGCTTTTTGTGCTTTGAGGGAACACTTTTTGATGATATTTATTATTTCATATGGTTTTCCATATTTTGGCTACCAGTATTTTGTCATTAATTAATATTTCTACTTTGTCCTTCCTTCAGGAACTAAGGGGAATATTTTTAATTTCTCTCATAGCAGCAACTGTGTAAAATAGGTTGGACCTAACTTTATGTAAAAAACTTCCATGTCTAAGGATAGACCTTCCCCAGTGGTAGTCTAGCATCTTATCTATTACCCATACGGGCCATTACTGGTTTAAGGTTTATAACAACAACACAACAGGAAAGTTGAAGAAAGAGATAGAGGGACTAATTCTAGCTGTACAAGATCAAGTTTAAGAACAAATTTATACAAAGTCAGAATTGAGAAGACAACAACAGATAGCAAAAAACTGAAGGAACAGTGGATCATCTTTCAAAAAAGATTAAATACTAACTACAAATAATGGCATGACAAAGTAGCAACAATGGCACACTAGAAGATCTGCAAGAAATACCACTTTGCTGTGAGCAAGAACTGATGGGAGCACAAAAAAATAGAAAAAAGTAATAAAAAAATGAAGAAAGTGCTCTGGGACTTTAGAATTCAAGCACATAGGCACCTGCCATTTAACATTCCAGACCTAACAACTGTCAATAAGAAAGACAAAAAAGTCTGGATAGTGAATTCTGAAGTACCTAGGCACAGAAGAATAAAGTACAAACAGAAGTAGAAAGACTGTGGCAAAAAGAAAGCAAAGATAGTATCAATAGTACCTCAGCAGTAGAAATGAAAAAAACAAGAGCTCTTAAAAAAATTATCAGAAAAGTAATTGAAATATAAATATTAAACATCACAAATGATCACCTAGATCAGGGGTCTTCAAACTTGGCCCTTTTATGACTTGTGGACTTCAAGTTTAAAGACCCCTGACCTAGATGCTTTTACAGGTCCTGTTTTATTTACCCAGCACTATTTTTTATTTTTAATAATAATAAAATAGTACAATATCCTGCTTTACTGTTCTATAATAAATGAGAATGCTAAAAAAGTTCCTTAAAGTTTTTCAAAATACAACAGACTGAATTGAGGAATCAGGAAGAAGATGCCTATTAGAAAGAAGGAAGCCAGCAATGCACTTTTGTTTTTTTAACAAAAATGTTATTCAGCTGAATAAAAGTAAGGCTGAAAGACATTGATTACCTAATATGATTGCCTGTTTCTTTAAAGAAAGAATTTTAAAATTCTGCATGGAGCCATAAGATTGTTCCAAAGCTATATTTAATCTAGAACTGGGAACTTGGAGGGTAGAATAACAATTTGCCAGAATTTAAACAGGTTATGATTGCCTTGGATGAGGCTGAGAGCTCATTTCACCTACATAATAAACAATCAGGGGTCAGTGGGAGTGGTGTAAAGAATAAGAGAACACATGACAGAGATATTTTTGCAGGGATGCAGAGAAATTTCCAAAAATGGGACAAAGGAGCCATAGAGTTGAGCTACTGCTAAGCTATCTGTTAACCATATTCACTTCCCAATCTTTTCCTGTAGTAAATGCTTTACTATCTTTTCCTTCATAGGTAAAGTAGTTAGCTAATATGCATCAACATGACTAAGGCTTGTTTGAACTCTCTATAAACCATGGATTGAAACTTCTTAACCTAGGGCATGAAACTTCTAAAATCCCGCATCAAATTAAAAATAAATTGCTTTTGTGCGTATAGCAAGATGAATGCTATTTCCTTTTGATGATGCCCCATGCTGCAACACCATATATATGAAAAAACAGTCACATAAAATAGAGTATTCTTTTTTTTTTATTAAAAAGTTTTATAAATTTTACAAAAAATAAAAGACAATACAAAAACAAAAAACAACATATACAAATAAAAACAAACATTACCCAACAAAACCCCCCTTCCCCCACCCCTACCCAACCCCCCCTTCCCCCCCCAGGGCCTCCCAGAGCAGAATATAGGCTTAATTAAAAAAAGTTAAAAAAATTTATATTTATATAAAAAAAGAATATAAAATAGAATATATATATATATATATATAGTTAAAAATTATGAAAAAACTATATAGTATTTTTTATATCAAATTTAAATTGTATGAATTTTATCCATTTATCCCAAACAGCAAGGAATTTCTCTTGCGTTTGACCCTTTAAGAAAGCCGAAATCTTTGCCATTTCCGCCAAATGAGACACTTTAAGAAACCATTCCTGCAATGTAGGCAAAGATTCCTTCTTCCAATATTGTCCTACTAACAGCCTCGCAGCTGTAATCAAATTTAACATCAATATAACCTCCTTTGTATCACAATCAATAACTATACCTAACAAAAATAATTGTGGAGTAAATTTTACCCTCCTTTTAAAAATTCTCTGGATATTCCACCATATCTTAATCCAGAATGCTTTTATCTCTCTGCACGACCACCAAATATGATAATAAGTAGCGTCCATACAACCACATCTCCAACATTTAGGTTGTAAGTCAGGGTACATAAAAGACATTTTTTGTGGATCAAGGTGCCATCTATAAAACATTTTATAAAAATTCTCCCTTAAGTTCTGTGCTTGTGTAAATTTGACATTTCTCACCCAAATAGTTTCCCAGGTGTCCAATGGAACTGGCTCACCAAAATTCTGCGCCCATCTAATCATACAATCTTTAATTAGTTCCGTTTCTGAATCCAATTCAACTAAAACCCCATAAATCCTCTTAATGTGGGTTTGTCTTTGATCCTTCACTTGCTTAATAAGATTTTCATCTTCTCTGAGAAAACCCACCTTACAGTCCATCTTCCATCTGTCTAATAATTGCCTATATTGGAACCAAGAATAAATAATATTTTCTTGTGCTAACTCTTCCCGTAATTTTAACTGCCAGTTTTGTCCATCCCATTTAAGTAACTGTCTATAGGACACCATATCCATTTTAACCCCTCTTTTTATTCCTTCTATTGCATGCCAAGGTATAGCCCATAATGGTACTTTGAAATCACTTTTATAATATTTTCTCCAAACCCTAAGTAAAGAAATTCTTAAGATATGAGATTTAAAAGCCCAATCCATTTTTTTATTAAATATTAAATAGGCATGCCACCCAAAAAGTAAATTCCATCCCTCTAAGTGAAGTATATCAGAATTTGTCAAATTTACCCAGTCACTAACTAATGTTAAAACCACCGCATCATAATATAATTTCAAATTCGGCACCTTGAGTCCTCCCCTCTCACGGAAATCTTGCATAATTTTAAACTTAACCCTTGGCTTTTTCCCTGCCCAAATAAATTTATTAAGGCCTTTCTGCCACTCAGTTAAATTGATCTCATTCTTCAAAATCGGTATCATTTGGAACAAAAAGAGAAACTTGGGTAGAATATTCATTTTTATCACTGCAATTCTTCCCATGAGGGATAATTGCAACTTTTCCCAATTCTTCAAGTCTCTCTGTACCCTAACCCACAACCTTTCATAATTATTTTTAAATAATTTTGCATTAGAAACAGATAGCATCACCCCCAAATATTTTACCTTATTAACAATTTCAAAACCCGTCAAATTAACCAAAGTCTGCTTCTCCCGACTAGTCATATTTTTAGGTAAAATTTTAGTCTTATTAACATTAATCTTAAAACCCGAAACCAAACCATAATTATGAATCAACTGTAATAATTTTACTACAGAATAAGTAGGTTGCGACAAAGTAATAACCAAGTCATCCGCAAAAGCTCTTAACTTATACTCTTTTTTATTAACTTCTATTCCTTTAATTTCCTGCGACTCTCGAATTTTGATCAACAGTATTTCCAGTGTTAAGACAAACAGCAACGGTGATAATGGACAACCCTGTCTAGTACCTTTCTCTATTGTAAAAACCTCTGACAAGCCTCCATTAACGATAAGTTGTGCCGTTTGTTTTTGATATATTACCATAAGAGCTTGCAATATCTTTTCACCAAAATTCATCTCTTCCATTACTCTTAACATAAAATGCCAATTCAATTGATCAAAGGCTTTTTCAGCATCTAAAAATATCAGCCCTGCAGGAACTTGGTTATTTTTATCTAAATATTCTAATAAATTAATAATTTGTCTGACATTATTTTTCATGTACCTTCCAGTTATGAACCCAGATTGATCTTTATGCACAAGGTGGTGCACCACCCTCATAAGCCTATTTACTAAGATTTTTACAAATATCTTATAATCCACATTTAAAAGAGATATAGGCCTATAATTCTTTGGTAAAGTAAGATCTTGATCTTCCTTTGGAATCAATGATATAAAAGCAGTACGCCATGAGGGAGGAATCTCTTGACCCTGTAAAATGCCATTAAAAAGATCACCTAATGGTTGAATCATCTCCTCCAATAAAGCTTTATAATAAACAGCTGTTAACCCATCCGTACCCGGTGCTTTCCCTGGTTTCAATTGTTGAATTGCTAGCGAAATTTCCTCCTTAGTAATTAAACCATTAACTTCATGTTTCTGATCCTCTGTCAATTTAGGGAAACTAACCTCGCTTAGATATTTATTTATCTCTAAAATTTGCACATTAGTAGATTTATATAATTTTTGATAATAATCCAGAAAAGATTTCTTAATCAGTTCCTTCTGAGAAACTAATTTACCCTTGTAATTTATTTTATCTATTGTTCTCTGTCTCTGTTTCTTTCTCAATTGATAAGCCAGCCATCTCCCTGGCTTGTTAGCATTACAAAATGTATTTTGTTTCATAAACAATAAATTGGTTGCAGCTTGATCTGCTAACAACATATTAAATTGTGTTCTTAACAACTTTAAGGATTCTTTAATACTTTCATCAGAAGGATTTAAAATCAAAGACTTTTCTTTTAATTTAATTTCATCTTCCAATTCTTTACGTTTCTGAATCTGTTTTTGCTTATGACAGTTATTCATTTTTATCAAAATCCCACGCATAAATGCTTTCCCTGCATCCCATACCATTGACATTGAAGTCCCCTTATACATATTCAAAGCAAAATAATCCTTTAAACACTCCTTTAGTTTCTGAACATTTTTTTCTTGTCTAAATAAATTCTCATTCACCCTCCAGGATCTTCTCTCCTCTTTTTCTTGAGTCAACTCCATCCAGACTGGACTATGATCCGTCAAAGACCTAGGGAAAATCTTGACATTCTTTACTCTATTATATAAGTCCGTTGTAATCAGGAAGAAGTCAATTCTTGAGAAGGATTGGTGTCTATCTGAAAAGAAGGTAAAGTCTTTCTCCTCTTGATTACATTCCCGCCAATAGTCCCGTAATTCCCAGTCCTCTTTCATATCAAAAAAGGCTTTAGGTAATTTTGCCTGCTTAAGAAGAGGAGAGGAACCTTTTTTGTCCCTTTGTACATCTAAGACACCGTTCCAATCCCCCATTAGTACCACGGATCTATAGTCCAGCAGATTTATTTTTTCATGTAAGAGTCTGTAAAATTGTTCCTGTTGCTGATTTGGTGCATATAGTCCCACTATAAGTACTTTCTTACCATATAAGCCCAATTCAACCATCACATATCTCCCTTGGGGGTCAGACTCCACCAGACAAACTGGTAGATTTTGCTTAACATAGATAACAACTCCCCCCTTCTTCCCGGGAGCAGAAGATACGAAGTGAGATCCCAGACGGGCATTAACTAAATATTTCTGATCCTTAAGTAAAATATGAGTTTCCTGTAAGCAAATAACATCATTATTACGTTGCTTCAAATAATAAAAGATTTTTTTCCTTTTCTGAGGAGAATTCAATCCATTAACATTCCAGGTCAAAAACTTTGCCATCTCCCTTGGCCCGCAGCCTGGAGAAGACACCTTGGAGATCTGAAATTGCAACATGTGTTGCATGACTCTTGGGTCTTGCTCCTCCCACCGGCGGTGATACATTTCCAGGAGAAATCTCTTTGGCCTCTTTCTTACGTTGCTCCTTCTCTTTACGTTTATAAGCTGCACGAGTCATTCTCTGCTCTTTAACCTCCGTCTGGCGTTGCCCTTCAGCTTGCAGCATCCCAGCAGAAACCAAACCTAATGCCTCAGACTGCTGCTCCGCCTCTTTGCCACTCAGGGATTTCTGAACAGGTAAAGTTGAGCCTGCACCTAGGACTGAAGTATAGAATTCTCTAGCTTTATCAACCGTATTCAATCTATAACGTGTCCCCGCATGGCTCAAAACAATACCCATCGGGATTTCCCATCTAAATGGCATCGATCTAGCTTTAAGCTCATTAGCTAAGAAAGCAAAATCTTTCCTGATTCTTAAAATTTTTGATGGGATTTCCTTTAGTATGATGACATCTTGGGCAGCTATCTGAAATCTTTTATTATAAAAGGCTTGTATGATCTCATTACGCAGAGACTTCTTCGTAAAATAAATCACCACATCTCTAGGCAAATTCTTCTGCTTAGCAATCCAAGAGTTAAGCCTGTACACTTTTTCAACTTCTCTGCGTAATTCTCCTTTATCCATATCCAAAACCACAGCCAAATCAGTAAGGACCACCTCCATCAGATCTTGATTCATATCTTCCTTGAGGCCTCTAATCCTCAAGGCATATTCCATCTGCCTATACTGAAACATCAGAATATCTTCTTGTGAAGTCTCCACCTTCCTTTCCACATCTTGAATTTTGTCATCAAAGGAATCAACTTTATCTTCAACTTCCTCGAGTCTTGCATCCAGCTTAACCACCACTGTAGCCAAACCTGAGACTGCTGCAAGTATATCTTGTCGCAAAATATTATTGTTATTTTCCAATTGATCCTTTATCCCACTTATCTCTTCTTTAAAGTCAGATTTAATTTCTGATTTAAGCTGTGTAGAAAATTGCTTCATTTCCTCTCTCATTTGAGCTACAGCCTCTCCCATTATACCTCTAACCTCTTGTGCTGAAAGTCCAGGCAAAGGAGGGGAGGGTGGTGGCTGTGCCGGTGGTGCATGTTTAAGTTGTTGTTGTGGTTGTGCAGTAGAAGTTATAGGGGAGGAAATCACCTTGGATGTTGTAGAAGGCGGCTGTCTCTTTGAAGCCATTTTAAATGACACAGTTCTCACTTCCCTTTCCCCCCCCCAAAAAAAAGAGATGAGGGGGAAAGAGAAAAATTTTAACTTTTAAAAGAGGCAGCAAAAACACTATAATCCTTGAAAATCCAGAGAAAAAAGACCAAGAAAAAAAAATCAAAAAAGAGAATTCAATACCAAAAGCAAAAGTAAAGTCCAGTCCTTAAAAGGAGAAAGTGAAGCAAAAGAAAAAGGAAAAAAAAACTCCATCACTTTCAAAACGCCATCTTAATTCCTTCTCCACAATAATAAAAAGAAAAAAAAAAGGAGAAATAATCAAAACTAAATAAAAAAAAATAAACACCTAAATTATATAAGAAAAAATCCTTTAAACTGCTCTGTCCGGTTTTTTAGGAATTACTCACCAACTCTCTATAAGCACGGAGATAGAAGCGGCAGTTTCTTTTGCTTCCTAGGAAGCAAAAACAGCTGGGAGGCGGAGACAACAAGAGCTCCGAGGGAACACTCCTTTCACCCCCTCTAGAATTAAATCCAGAGAGGGTTCAGGGGTTCTACCTCTACTCTTGTACTCTCTGTCCCTTCCCTTTGCCCGGGAAGGGAATTCCGAGCCGCGGGCCAGCTGATGCGCGCTGCGCTCCGCGGCTCTAACACTTTCCCAGCTGGACGGCTAGAAGATAGCCGCCATCGCTGTCGCTCCGTACCGGAAGCCGCAATAGAGTATTCTTAAAATAACACCTAGATTATTTTACTTTTAGGGAGTCACCACTGCAATTCGGATGATCACTTAATTTAGTGATCAGGACTGAAATCTCCATTCCGTTATGAAATCTACTTGGTTACTTTGGGCCAGTCTCCTCAGCCTAACCTACTTAAGAGAGTTACTGTGGATGTGCATCTTTCCCAAGTGATCTTCATCTTTTAACCCAATGTCAGTTGGGTTAAAACCCACAGCTTTGCATAGGTTACATGTTTTCAAAAGGCCCTGATCAGGGAAATTTACTGGATGATCTAAACTGGTTAATATTGCTAGAGTAAAACTTTAGGAAGCCAAGGTTTTGTCATACAAAGCTAGCATTATGAAACACTGAAGGTAGAATGTAGACTCTAAAGACTATACCTCAGGGCATTCAAATTAAATTAAAGACTCTGTGCGTGCCTCATATAATACAAACTTGTCCTTTACCTAAAATCTTCATTTTGTGAGAGAGCATTAGGCTTTTGCTATTGATTAAAAAAAATGGTTGATGCGTTTTGTATGGAGACTTTTTTATTGTTATGCAAACTTATTAATTACAAGAACAGATGGACATCTACATTTGCAAAAATCAACAAATGCAAGCCACCATTGCTTATGGTTTTGCTTAATCTGGTTAACAGACTTCATTTGAGGTAATACAACAAACAAACAATATTATAATAATTATAGTATATGCTTTACTACATTGAAAATGTTTTTCTTATCTTTTGTAAACTAATAACTGTTTATTGTGGTCATAATTTAAAAACTGTTCATAGTTTTAATCCGGGGAAATGAGTATATCACCTGAAGGGCTAAGAGAGATTTATTATACCACAATCTGTTCAATTGGCTTCCATTACCTATATTATTTCTAGTATCCTATATCAAAATGTCTCCCACTTGTGGATGCTTATATTTTGCTAATCAGTTCAGCAGCAACTGGCAGAAATAAAAAAGATTATAGGATTAGGCTGTATACAACAAGAATCTGTTTTTCATTCTTTATTTCCTTTACTCCTTTCTCCATCCCTACTATTTATTGGGTGGCCAAATGACATATATTCATTGTATTTTATTATTATTATTTGAGCTCACCAAACATTTATTCTTTTAATCCAGTTCTAAAAGTACTTGCTTTGTCCTCCATTGAAGAAATAACACACTAATTACCTAATTCTCCATTGCTTCTTTTAGCAAGACTTCATTTAGATTTTTCACTCACTGATATGCCTGAGCAATATACGTTTATTGTTAAAATACAATAGATACAGTAGGCAATATGTTTTCATGACATAGGCGAAATGATATTCCACACAAAATACTATCTAAAGCTCTTGGCCAAGTATTATCTAATGGTCTTTTACTGTCAGAATAAAGGTCCACATTGTTCACTTGTATGGCTTCCACTGATGCACATTTATAGGTTGAACAGTTATATCTTTCAACTTTCAAATGCATTACAAAAAGAGGCTTAAACCCCACCCCCCCAGTTAATTTGGTTAAAATGTTTATCACTGACTCTTCAGGAAATAAGGCATTTATATCAAATAGAAACACCAATTTATAAATAACTAAAAATATATTTCTCCCCTTGTGCAGGCATTGTACTTAAACTGAAAAAAAATGTCTAAAATTGAATTAAAGTACTTTCAAGCATTCATAGGCCTCCCCAACTTGTCGTTTAAATGATGCCCTTGCCATCTCCAAATCTGATGCATATAAAATTTCTCTCTCATGCCTCACTCTTGTGTACCATTTAACCATTTCATAGTTAATGAGAAGAGAAAAAACAGTTTCAATCAGCTTCTAATGACTTGGGGTTTGTGAATCCCTCCTCCTGCCAGTTTAGTAACTTGTCTCCATGGTCGTTGCCATTCACAGTAGGACTGAAATACCACCACACTACCATAGATATACATAGTCAGGGCTTGTCTACCCAAGGACATTTGTCTGCATTATTTACCAAATCATGGATTATAGGGAAAATAGGTAATAATAATTTATTTTATTTTGTGGAGGGAGTGGAAAGATTTATTGTATCACAACCAGTGGAAGTTCAGGGCATAAGAAAATTTAGTAGAAGCTGTCCTGAAGATATTGATGAAAAGCACCAATTAGTTGACATTTTCTATTACAAGTAACAGACTAACTGTAGCCATGAAACTGGTCTCCAGATTACATTTCATTTAAATTGTTTTATGATGTAAACAGGTAAGATAGTAGGTCTTCTATTAACAGGAAAAAGTAGAGCCTTAAAATATTGCTTCTTTAGGACTACATCAGTCAGTCAATCAATCAATCAATTTTTGTTGCTAAACCAACAAAGGCCATTACCAATATAGCCCATACAGTATATTTCATGCCTAGATGATATAAAGTCAAGCAATGATCAAATGCTAGCCAAACCCTTCTGAATCTTATTTGTTTATCTGAATTCTCTTTAAGATTCAGTTCAAGAGATAAATGTTCGCAATAAGTAACTATCAATAACTTTTACAATTTACTAATGACACATAAATAAGCTAAGAGTTAGAAGGCTCATTCCTATTTGTTCATTTATTTGAGATTATATCAGCTTCCAACCAAAACAAAGTTGTCCAGTTTGTTTCTTTGTGTAAACACAGTTCAACAAACATGACTATCACCAACTATTAGCTTTTACAAATTCAGGCTTTACTGGATCTCACCTCTGAGCTATCATATCATTTCATGGGAGTTAAAGGATTTAATTTCCTCAAAATATAGATAATTAGTCAAAATAAAGTATGCACATATTGATTTATAGATAAAGATACACATTCCCATTGCTATTGTTTCTTCAAATGGAAATTTAATACATTGTACTGGAGGAGATTGGAAACAAGAATCTGTTCATTCTGTTGTCTAGATCACGGGTATCAAATTCGTGACGTCACGTGACATGTCATGACATATCATGACTTTTTTCCCATTGCCGGCAATGGGGTGGGCGCGGTTTTGGTGTGACATACCCGGCCCATGGGCCAGCAGTTTGACACCTCTGGTCTAGATGCTAACTCAGTGGTTCTCAACCTTTCTAATGCCGTGACCCTATAATACAGTTCCCCATGTTGTGGTGACCCCCAACCACTTATACATCACCGGGTGCCAGGGGCATGGCCAAAGAAAAGGGGAAAAAAATGTCTCACAGCCTTGTTTGACGACCCCCGTGAAATGGTTGTTCGACGCCAAATGGGGTCCCGACCCACAGGTTGAGAACCACTGTGCTAACTGCAGATCAAAAAATTCAAGTTTTCACTGTTCTACCTTAAGTTTAGGCAGTTTTTACCACAGAGGACTCTGGTTAACAGTTCTTCAAATTGAGGTTTGTACTCTATAAAGTAGGGCACATATCCATCCTACACACTAAAATCCATCTAAATAAACATTTTTTTCCTTAGTTTCAAACAAATGCCAATTGACATATGTATGTCAAGCATGTAATTGTGGGAATGATCTCTTTAATGATATCAGCAGCACATTTTCTAGTCAGTGGATTTTGGAGGTTAATTTTCTATTGAGAACTTTAAAAAGCATTTTTATCTTAACAATTTTGAAAACAGAAGCTTATGAGATTCATGTTACCTGTTCTGGGAAAGTTAGACTGTTTTTAAAACCAAGATATATATTCTATTTCTGACAATTCTGGAAGAGAAATGTTGCTAGTATATGCCTAATCAGAAATGCCCAATGTAGTTGCAATGTGCTTAATGGTGGAAGTTGAAGAATACTGTTTCTGTGTACCCAAATGTTTCTGAAAACAATCTGAGCAAAGTCAGCAGGTTTTATAACAGAATGGTGTTTGTGTATGTGGGGGGAGATGTGTGATGGCTCAGCAGTTAAAGAGTGCTATGCAACAGGATGAGCTCCCGTATTTGCTTCCAGCTCCTGCCCATCTACCAGTTCGAAAGCATGCAAATGTGAGTAGATAAATAGGTACCATTTTAGTGGGACAGTAACATTGTTCAATGTGCCTGTTCCATGTCTTCAGACAAGGCTGGCTCACTCAGCTAAGAAATGGAGATGAATACCGCCCCCTATAGTTGGACATGTCATATAAAATACTAAGATGGGAACAAAATGAATCCTTAACTTTCTATCTACACTTTTTGGTCAGTAGGTCATGAAGTACTGAAAAGCAAAACATTATACTTTCAGACTCGCAACACTGATATCAGCCTGGCCAAGTAGAGCAGACTGGAAACACAAACAGATTGGCTAATTCTACTTTATTGAAAAGCTACATTAACATAATCTCATAAGTCTGAAGGTACAATTCTCCCACCATCTCCTTTACAGCCTGAAAAACTAGGGAGGGTCTCTTCTGAGTCTCTTGCAGCTGTGGTAATGCAGTCTCTTATCTAACTGTCCCTGCCAGCATCTATTCGCTCTGTCTCCCAAGGTCTTTTCCACACACCATTATAGGAACACAGTTAGGGTAAGTAAAAAATCATGCTGTCTCGAAATACTAGTGGATAAAGTTAGATATTTTTTTTTTACAGTCTATAAAATTTGTTGTGATAATCTTAATCATACCTTCGTCAGCATGTTGCAAGCTGCTCAGTCTTTGGAAATACAGCAGTATATAAACCACAATAAATAAATAAATACATTTCCCCCTGCCCCAGGGAGGACTTATATTCCATCTTGAGTTTAAAAAGACTATTCAGCTTTGAAGGTCTGAGTGAATATAGGATCTTATTAATGTTATTAAAATAAAATACTATTAATTTTGAATTGCATTACTTTGGATAGCTACACTTTGTGAACTGGGAATGAATTACTTTTCACTATATAATTGTGAATGTTTCTAATTCTTAGTGGGTTGGAATGTAAGTTTTATTTTAAATATTGTTATTATGCTAATTTCCAGATAAACCTTTCTCAGAGAATGGCCTTCGAAAATTCATGAAGAAATAGGGCTATTAATAGCTATCGGTATTGGTTCCATGCAGCATGGAACTTCTATCATCAGACCTTGCATGTTTCTGAATGCCAATTGCTAAGAAAAAAAAATGAGAAAGTAGTCTTGCTCTCATGTCATGCTTGCAAGAGGGCACTGGGAATAAAATAATACATATTAACACTAAATACACCTTGATCCAGAAAGCTTATGTTCTTAACAGCTTGGTAACACTTTTACACAGAGCACCATTAGTAGTAATACAGGTAGTCCTCGGCTTATAACTACAACAGAGTCCAAAATTCCTGTTGCTACGTGAGACACTTTTTCAGTGTCATTTTAACTTTGAATGGTCACTAAACAAATTGATGTAAGTCAAGGACTGCCTGTAGTGATAATTTATACTTATAACCTATTTCCTACCAGAAACATAATCACATTTTTCCTGAAGTAATGTCCCTAAAACAATTTTTAGAATAATGACAGAACATTCACAATCAATATTTTAAAGCAAAAGATTAAATCAAACCTTACTCACTATAGGATCCTTCAGTGATATCAGATCAGGCATGGGATATGTAGTAGGTACTCTGTCAGTTGCTTCCATTGTTCTGCAAGCAGTGCAGAAATGCAAAAGGATTCATTTTCAATTATTGCAGATCAATGCCTTCTAAGTGCCTTTCCGCTATCTGAATTTTACCACTTAGATTACTCTTTGTCTTGTTCATGATGATACACCGAGAACATAATCACTTCCTACTCCTCCTGTGGGATGTCCAAAATTACCTCCAGAAAATTAAATCTGTCTTAATCCTGCCCAAAATTTCACAGTACCTAATTACAGAATTGCAATCAATCATTAAAGCAAAAGAGATGCCATTTGTGAATTTCACAGCTAATCTTATTGCAGACTCAAATCCTAGCACAGGGCTTTTTAGTGTATGTGCTTGTCCCATTTCAAACTTAATTAAAGCAAACAATTTGCTTAAAGCCTGTCAAATTAAGGGGAAAATTTCCCTGGATAGAAAAAGAAAGAACTCTTGGCTTAAGGTCTAGAGAATGTATTTCCTTAGAAAACCTCAGCCAACCTGCCATTGACAGCTGTCAGAAGAGACAGGCAAGAGGTATTCTGAATGCCAGAACAATAATTTCCCTAGTTAAGTATGCAGTCTCACCACTATGAGTCTATTTTATGTTGGATACTCCTTCCTTCCTTCCTTCCTTCCTTCCTTCCTTCCTTCCTTCCTTCCTTCCTTCCTTCCTTCCTTCCTTCCTTCCTTCCTTCCTTCCTTCCTTCCTTCCTTCCTTCCCTGTGCTTCTTTTTCTATTTTCTTTCTCTATATCCTGCAGAGTTATATACATCTACAACACACTCCCAATTCAAGTTAGGAACTATATTCACTGAAATACTATCTCAAGATTCCCCCTTCAGAAATGGATACACACATCAGCTAATGAGAAAAGCAATGCATCCTTCTTTTAAAGACATGCTCCCTATGGTCATCCTTTTTTTTTTTTTTTTGGTATGAAGAAATGGGATCCCTTGCTCATGGCTCATAATGACTGTCTATCATCTTTCTTTCTTTCTTTCCTTCTTTCTTTCTTTTTTTCTTTTTCTTTCTCTCTTCCTTCCATGTCTTTCTTTCTCTCTCTTTCTTTCTTTCTTTCTTTCTTTCTTTCTTTCTTTCTTTCTTTCTTTCTCTCTCTCTCTCTCTCTCTCTTCCTTCCATGTCTGTCTGTCTGTCTGTCTGTCTGTCTACCTACCTATCTACAATGGGGAATCATAGATTTTAGGCCTCCTTTAAGCATAGAAACATTGGCCAATCAACCACTCTCATTCCTAGAATGGAAATTTGTAAAAAAAAACCCATCTACCAACTTGCCCTAGACCAGTATACCATACTACAGTCCATAAAAGAGGTAGGTAGTAGACTCATTCAGAATTACAACAAGAACAACAGCAGCAGCAAAACCCAAACCTTACACAATCAAATAAAATTTTAGTATTCTTCCTTAAAACATCAGATTTGGGTGTAGAGAGCCTGTATCAGCTTTCTTCATCCTAGATGCTTTCTAGAAGTAACTTTCACTTCCCAGAACTTCTGAGGCAATATGGGCTTTGCTGAAAGGTGTAGGGTGGAGCGAGGTCTGAGCCAAACTGCAAGAGATCTCAGTGATGATGTCTTGGGTGTTTGGTATTCTTATAAGATCTCAGCCTTGAGAAAAGGGCCAGTCACACTCTGTCAGCCTAACCCACCTCACAGGGTTGTTATGGGGAAAATAGGAGGAGGAAGGTGTGTTGGATATGTTCACCACTTTGAAATATTTGTAAAAAGGCAGGAAATGAATGAATGAATGAATGATGTTGTAATTTCCATATTCAGATATTGTCCATGTGACTGCAAAATTGGATTAGAAAGAGACTAAAGAAACAGTGTGGGCTGATATCACTATGTTAGCTTCCAAAATATTTGCTAGAAACACCCCTAAGTGTTAGAAAAGAGGATCAGCAGTGGCCACCTTCCCATGTTGCAATAGCTGAGAATTGGTGTGTCAGCTCCTCTTAGCTTAGTGGCCTTCCAGAGTTAGCGTGGAGCCTTTTTCTTAATCTGAATGGAGAATCAATAAAAATGAGTGTCTTATGGCTTTCTGACAACCTATTACAGTTGAAAAGTACAACCTGAATCTTCAGTAAGAAATGGAACGGCTTTTATTGCACTTAAGTAAAAATGTAAGTAGAGTGTCAGGCCTCACATAGATATTCTACAGATCACTCCCTTCGAGTTCCAATCTGTGGTGCCTCAGTGGAGAAAAATTCCTCCCTTTTTTTCAGTCATATCAACTGTTCCTAGACAGAATCAAGTAACTCTGAATTAGGTAGGTCTGTGCTTTCTGTCATGGCTGAACTGAGATGTCAGAGCTCAAATCATTGTCTCAAAATAGTGACAACTGATTGAGAAAAATGCTGAGCACTGAACTGTGAACAAGTGGGTGTTCCCAACGCTTTGGAGAATTTTGCCTGCAACTGGGAGCTTTACAAACACTACTTTATAGCTAGGAAACCAGTTTAAAAATCAATACAGCAGCCAACTCAGTGCGATAACGGAGAGTGGATGCATTATAGTCTCTTAGGCTTTCCCTGTTATTCAAACAGTCATCTGTATCGTGATTATTTCCACTGCCCTTTTATTATGCTATTATTTTAAAATCTACAATGAATAGCACTCTGCTAATTCCGCAGGCTGAAAATAAATCTTTGTAACCCAACGAAGTATAAGCAAGATATAGTAAATACTCAAGCCTTAGTCATTTCCCATTTGGGTTACTGCAACATGCTCTGAATGGGGCTGCCTTTTAACACAATCTGGAAGGTACAACTGGTCCAGAATCTGGCGGCCATGTAACATCTCTGTTGTGTGAATTGCATTGTTTTCCGGTTTCTTTCTGGGTGCAATTCAAGATGCTGATTATTACTGTTAAAGCCCTATATGGCAGGGGTCCCCAACCTGTGGACCATGCCTGGTACCGGTCTGTGTCCTGTTGGCCACTGGGCCACGGGAATGGCTGATGAGTGTGTGCATGTGTGCATGCACCTCCCCACTCACACTAGTGTCGCTGTTCAGGTACTAGTGGCCCCGTTTATGCATGTGTGAGGGCGCTAGCACCGCCACCAGCATCACAGTTACTAGCAGCCCATTTGCGCATGTGCGTGGGCACCAGTGCCATCATGGATGCATGCGGCCTGCTTGTGCATGCACACAGCACTGGCGCCACCTCCCTGTGCGTGCTTGTTTTTAATTTTTTTTTATTTTTCCTTTTTCACTTTACAAAAACGAAATACATTTTTCTTTAACAGTACTGTGTCATATATCTCTCTTACATTTATTTACAATTATTTACCTTTATTCTTATACATTTTTATTTCTCTGTCCTAACCAATTGTATCACTTATCCCATATCTCATAAAATTCTGTTTGTTCCTTGTCTTTCATTTCTAAGGTAAGCTTGTACATCTCGGCGCAATCCAATATCTTATGGAGAATCATGTTGTTTGTTGGTATATTTTTACATATGTTTTGCAGGTGCGCACATTGTGCGTGTGTGCACATGCACGCATACATTTCCCTTCTCCCTTTCCCTCCGGGCAGCCAACCCAGAAAGTTTGGGGAGCTTTGCTATATGGCACAGAACTTTTCCCTCAGGATATCTACCCGTCTTTAGATAGGGTGGGCATGTTCCTAGTCCTTCTCTTTAAATGTTGCATCTTATGGATTCTTAGATGTATTCCTTCTCTATGGCAATCCTTGTCCTAGAGAACACCTTTTTCTTGGAGTTTGGTAGACCCTCACCCTCTTAATCCTCCGAAAAAACTTGTCCCCCCCTCCAAGTGTTGGGATAGAGTGAGATTGAGGAGAGATTTTGTGGAGGACTGCTTGTTAAAAGTTTATTATGATGCCAGGTTTCTTTACTATCTGTGGTTTTAATAGATATATGAATATATTAATTGATGATGATAATATTTTAACTGGTGGTTATGGGCCCCCCAGAATTCAGTATGATTTGGTTATATAAATGTTTTAAATATACATGCAAACAAATATGGCACAATTCATTGCAAAGAGAAGGGGAAACCTTTTACCAACTGTGGCCAGTAATATCTTCAAATATTACTCAAAATAATGGTGTAACAGTATCACCAGTTGGCTTGCCCAACTAGAGGTGAAATGCATCTAGTTAATTAATCTACACAAATGAAATAATATAATGGTAAACATCAGAAAGGTGAAGATAACAATCAGAACAAATAAGTGATTCTATAAATTCCAAGTCCCGATTGATTGATTGTACTGGATGTCTAAACCCAAACCTGAAAAATCTGGCCATTTTATTCAAGGGCTTTATCAGAGAGGTCAACCAGTGTGGTGGAAAACCAGGTCCAGTTTGTGGTTTCATGATGCTGCCTGCAAAACAGAAGTGCTCTGGAATTAATATGCAAACATATCCAGCTCCTGACCGAAGCTGGAGAACACCATTTTGCTCTCTTTTTCAAACACAGGGGGAACATGTGGCTCCCCAAATTGTCTTTGCTTTGTTTTAGACAGCAGAGCAGAAGCAAGCAAACTGCTTGAATATGGGTTAAAACCTGTCATCCAGCAATACAATGCAGTGAATTACACCCAGAGAGTTTACTTTTGTTTGTTATCATCACTTTTGAGTTGGCTATCTTCCTTGCCTATTATTGTTTTTTTTACTTTTTATTATTTCTATAGTTCTTTTACTCCTGACTTGCAACTGCCTATAGATACTCTGGTGACTGAGATGACCAACAGACAGACAGACAAGATTGCAAAATTCTTTACTACCCGCACTCTTTTTCTTTTTACTGAAAAGGCAAAAAGGATTTAAGTGGGACTGAGCAGGAACAAATACAACTTGTTTGTTGCAGTATAGTAAAGTTCTGTGTTGGAATTATACATATATGAGTGTGTCTCTGTGTGTACATGCACACGATGTATTCTACTGTTTTCACTTTAAAATTACAACCACATATGCGGTTACCATAATGTACTCTTTTAACAGCCAGAACTGTTGATGACATTAAAACAAGTGGCAGTAAATGTTATCATATATTTAAATATTTTTATGTCTGGATGTACTTAGTTTGCTGATCAGACCTGTTACAATACATTTAACTCAACAGAATCCTATCACTGTCTTAAAACTGTACTTGATAAACAGTGGGGAACCCCAAAGATAGGCCTAAATAAAATTAATTTTTCAATAGCTACATTCAAACCCATAATCCAACATTATTTATCATATCGTAGATCAATAAGTGTCTTACCATACAAAAAATGGAATGATTTTGCTTGGGAAAGTTTATCGCATAGCTAAAATCAAACAAATTGCCATCACTGTGCCTATTAGCTGAGTCAGGGTGATAGGAGAATAATACATACAGGAACATGACTGATTGATTGATTGCCAGAACAAAATATTCCCTACTTATACATAAATTATACAGCTAATTTATGTTGGGCAAAGAATGGGGCATAGATTCAGTAATATTTTGCCATCCTGTTTTCAATCTGAGTGAAAAACTGTTTACTGAACTGAAACGTATTTGGTCAATGCCTAATACACCATCCTGTAAAGTTATAACAAGACATGACACCAAGGCATTCATATGTTAATTGTTCCAAGAAAGACAACAGTTAGGAGGATAATAGCAATAACAATAGCAGTTAAATTCATATACCACTTCATAGTGCTTTACAGCCCTCTATAAGCAATTTACAGGGTCAGCATATTGCCCCCAACAATTTGGGTCCTCATTTTTCTGATTTTGGAAGGATGGAAGACTGAGTCAGCCTTGAGCCCTTCAGAATCGAACTCCTGGAATGAGCAGTGACTGAGTTAGCCTGCAGTACTGCATTCTAACCACTGCGCCACCACGGCTCCATTGGTTTGATCATAATTGATTAAAAGGGCTTCATGCTATATATGAAGACTTTTGTACATAGAGAAAGGAATGAAATTATGAAACACAGCCCAAAGCAAATAGAAAACAAAGGCAGAAAAATAGTTTTAAACACCAGATAAGTAACTATAGTGGTAAGTCTTACTTGTGAGAGCAATCATTAGTGGACCATAAAAACTTAAATTGTGATGCAATTTGTTTGGATTTGGCTGTATACATAATGTGAAGTCCACTAATATAATTGCCTTAGGCATGAAAAACTGGTTTGACTTAGGACCAGTCACTGTCTCTTGGCCCAACCCCCTTCACAGGGTGTTGTTGTGAATAAATGGGAGGAAGAAGGGGTATTAGGTATGTTTGCTGCCTTGAGTTATTTATAAAGATAATAAAAGCAAGATTTAAAAAAAAACTTAAAAAAGCAAGCTATCACTTTACAACTTGCGTGAAATCGTTTCTAGAAAATCACATTCAGAAACATATCCTTCAGACCACTATGCCAAATCCATTACCAATATCCTTGCCCTCAATTTAGCAATTAAAGTACAAGATAAAACACAAAACAGAAACATTTTGTATGGATTGGTGGGTACTCATTTTAAATACACTTTGTGTTTTTTTTTCTATGAGTTACAAATTGCTGGCAGCAAACAGTTGCTATGTGGAGATGCTTTTATCTAGTATCCTTTATGACTTCCTTTCTATGATTTTCCCCTTTTCTCCTTTAAAAGTAAACTTTGGTTTAATTTTATGGTTTGGCCTTGTACTCTTCCTTTATCAAATACTGTTGTCTCTGTCCAATGAAAGCATTTCCTGACATTATAAACTCCCCTTTTAAAGATAAAAAATGGGTTTCTGTAGCAAAGTATAAGTCAGGACATGCAAATAGTGACTTTAAAAATTGCGACAGAGCAGTTAAAACAAGAGCAACTGCCATTTACACTATTGATTGTGGAGTGACATTAAAGACCAAATTCAATCACTATTCTCTTTGGTTGTCAAAGGTTAATAATAGTTGAATTTTGAACCAAAGAAGTCAGACAAGCATTGCCAGGTAAAAGCAGCAAATTGTTTTCTTGTGAAGCAAAGTCAATATATAATTTATATATTTTTTTCTTTCCTCTTTAGTGGCAGGTTTAAGAACAGGTCTGCTGAAAGGGCAAGAGATGGGGATTTTGCGGTTCTTGAAGCCAGCACTGACTTCAGTTGCCCCATAAAATTGCTCCTTTTCAGATCAAATCTTAATTCATCGAATAACATTAATTTATCTTTGAAAAAAGACCATTGTTGTGGAAAACCTCTTACAGGGAAAATAATACTTTTCCTAGAATCTTTCTTTCAGATTTACAGATGGAAGAATGTCCACTAGATAGTTCCAGACATCTCAAGAAATGAATGTACAAGTTCACTATTCTATATAGGTCAGCTTTGGCAACATCAGCAGGTTCTTAGTTATGGAATTCCCAAAGATGACCTCCAGTTGTCCGGTGGACTATTGTGTAAGAACAGTGTGAGGAATCTAGAATGTGGAGTTAGCACTGAAACGATACAGATTGTTTCACATAGCCATGAAGTCCAATGCAAAGTTAAGACAAGTCCAGTTTCTGTCTCCATACATTGCATTCCGAAGTTCACTGAAGTACCCTTAATATACAACTCTAGTGTGCCATAATAATATACAAATGTACTAGAGATTCAAATGATTCTCAGTTAAGCCATTAATAAATGCAAAAAGAATTGAGCAAAGTGAAAAGGTATGAAAGACAAAAGCAATGATAACAATGAAAAGTCAAGCGTATCGTCCAAAGGTTACACAATAAAATATTTGATCCTGCTTTTGTTTACACGAGCAAAATAGTACTTCTCCTATCACTCCACAAAAAAGTGCCATGCAGTATGATTAAACGATATTTCAGTACTTTAGTTCATAGAGAGGTTATATGCCAGAGGGCATAAAGGTTTGATTAGGTTTACGTCGGACATGAGAAATTTCAAAGAAAACCATACACCATCTCTAATATATGAGTGCAAATGACTTTTTCCCTGTGATCAGGTAGAGCAAGCTTAAAGTCCCTTTCCGATTACAAATAGGAAGAAAAGAACAAGCATTACAGGAAAACATCAATCTCTGGAATGATCAAGTGCTCTATTACAAAGCTGAAAGATTATGCATTGGCTAGATCTTTCATTTCTATTTGGTTTTGAAGTAGTATGAGTAGCTGCCAATATGTGACTATTTTCAGTGTATATGAAGATAAAATAGAAAATTTTAAAGCCATAAAACTGCTCTGTGTACTAACTTTGGTAGTCCATCTAACCTAGTTCCTTGAATTTAATAATGGCTTTTCCTATGTGTAAAGAATTCACGAGATACACTACATTCCTTCAAAGAAAGGGACACATATAGACCCGTGGTTGGCATCACTCTATTATATATTAAACTTGCTGATTTTCCATTTATGTATGCATCTGTATTAATATTCTGAAGAAGAGTTGCACTTGGTTTACAGAAAATTAGATTCAAAGAAGCATAGAAATGTTTTTATATTAATTGATTCAACTCAGTCACAAATGTCTACACTGACTAGCAGATTTTTCCCAGGATTTCATATGCTTGAAAATCTGATGAGGGGACCTGCAATTTTTCTATGGAAAGTCTATCTTCTACCAATGAATTACAGACATCCTAACAGGTTCAAAGGAAACTAGATGATCTTAAGCAGATACTGACGCTTCTCTCATTGTTCACATGTTAAAAAGGGATGGAGACTGATGCACATTTTGCAGTACAATAGAAAATGCTGATGTAAACAGTGAATATTGTGAGGCAGTAAAAGAATGGTATTTTGTCTTGCATTTTAATGTGACATTCTAAGAAAATCATTTTTGGGGGGGGATTTAATTTAAGAAAGAAACAAAAGTAAAAATGTAGGAATGAAACAGATTTGGAAAGAAGCTGATATAGCAAAGAAGCCTGTCTAAAAAAGAAGGCATGGGACTAAATGAATTATTGGTACATTCCAGTAACAGTACTATTTTTTTTCCTTACTAGAAAGCAACAGTAAGGGAGGATATTAAAGAAAGCAACAGGGAAGAATGGAAAACAGATGCCCAGGAGGCAAAGGGAAAGAAAAGCAGTTAAGCTGCTGAATTCAATAAAACTGGAATAATGATCTAGTAAAATAACATAAACAACAAAAATATTAAAAAGAAAAGGAAAAAAAAGGCTGAGAAATTATTCAAACACTTTTTGAAAAATCCTTTTTTACATTTCTTTGAAACTGGTTTATTATTTTGTTAATCCAAATGGAATTTGTTTATGGATAAGCACATAATTAAAATTAATCTAAAATTAATAAAAACATTTAATGGTTTTGATCGTGTAGGTCACACCATTGATTCAGGACCAAAATTTTATAGGTACATAAACACACACATTTTATAAGTTTACGTGAATTTGCTCAGGATTGATTTGTTCCATAAAGAAATACACGATATTTATCTGTAAATAATTTCCCCTCATCTTGAGATTAGTTTATCTTACAGAAGATAAAAAAGATAATATTTTTATGTGGCTTTATAATAAGATGTATAACTAATTCAAAGCAGGAAGGTGCCAAATATATAGCTATAATGGACTCTCACAATCAAAGTATGTGTTAGGATGACAAAAAAATATGTTCTACACACACACGCACACACAAACAGTAGCGAGTTCTTAAATATCAGATGCCCTTCTAACTTTTATCTAGAGATCTCTGATTGTTGAATTGGAACTAATAAGTACTTCTTTATTTTAAACCTAAATACTTCTCAGAAGTAATTCTTACTGAGTTCAGTGATATTTATGTTTAAGTAAGCTGTCTTTTGCTTTTAGTAGTTTGAATTTTTTTTTTTTTTTTTGGTGAACATAACATACAGTTGCATTTCTTTGGGACACCACTTAACTTTGAGACTATCAGCATATCCATTTCCTCTTTACACTAAACATACCATGGGTAAATCCTTGAGTTGATTCTAGTGCTTACTTTGTGACTCTATTATAGCTGTCCATACTTAAGGTCTTTATTGTGATGACACTAACTAGACATGGTGTTAACCGTGCATTCTTTTTATTATGTATACAACAGCCACACCAGTTTCAGGGCTATGAAAATTGGGGCAATTTAATACTTTTCCTGCCAAGCTGAGTTCCAACAATAATAATGTCTCTGAAGGTCTTATTTTAATTTAATAAACTGATACTCCTTTGAAGTGTAACTAACAGTTCTTAGGCATTTTTATTTTTATTATTAAGGAGGTACTATAAAAATAAACTTGTCCAAATGACTTGAGGTAACTTAAATTATCTAGTAGTTGTCATTTACCTAACAAATACTGTAAATGCAAGTTAATTATACCTATGTAATGACTATAAAAATAGTTTGATTTTAAGAAGCGCACCTAATTCTTTCTCTCATGCTTGCCATGTTATGTTTGTATGCTGTAAATGCAGGAAACTATTTCAAATAACTGTTAAAAAGAAAAGCCCAGTGTGTCATTGATGGAATATATGATTAAAAATAATGTATTAGTGACTTGAACCAAAATCTTTATCCATACTCCTGATACAGAATATTCCCTTAAAAAGACTGTACTCTACCTTTATTGTATTAATTCAGTTGACATTATGGAAAAACATATAGAATAATGGGGAGATCATTGTTCTTTTCTCACCAAATATTCAAAGATTGTGAAGCAAGACCTTCAGTGAAAGGTTAATTGTGGATTAATCCCACAATTGGGATTAAACCTAACATAATAATGGTTCTTTCAGTTATCTTAACACAGAATCCAGAGTTAGTGTCAGATGGACAATAACACATGACAATGAAATTAATGCAAGAAACAGTAGATATATGATCAGCTATGAAGTCAAGATAAACTGCTTAATTTGTGGGTGGTGTGATTTATTTTATAGCTGCTTTTTCCAGTGTCAGATAGTTAATCCATGTTTCTTCATGATTTTCCTGATTTGGTGCCTTAGCAGCTTTAAGAATAATAATTAGAAGGTGAACCATGGATTAAATACAAAAAGGTTACAAAATGCAAACTAAAAAACCAGATTAGATCTGCTGGATTTGAAATTAGATTTTGCAGCTTGTTTCTTAGTTTGGATGAAAGAGTGAGTTGTTGCTGAGAAACAGAAGGTTTTTACAGAGAGGACATGACATGAGATTCAGGTGGCATGGTTATTTATGGTATGATAAAGTAAGATTAATGTAGATTTTAAAAATAATTATATTAAATATTGAGAATATTGAGAATATGAAAGAGATACAAAGCCAGGTTGTGCCTGAAAACAACTTTGTGTTGTTTGGCACTATAAGTATTTTATACGCAAGAAATTTGATAAGCAAACATAAATGGCTAACTTATTGTGAGCTATTAGAATTTTGTAAGAGGGGATGTAAAATCAAATCTGGTAACAGAAGGATACATTTATTAATGGTTCTCTTACATAAAATTATTAGAAATATTTAAAGAAAGCAAAAGTATTTTTGACTTTGAACAGTGTAAAACTGAATTTGAAACAAAACACTGTACAAATGCTGAACATACCAAGATCCAATCTGGGTTGGTCACCGGGACCAGAAGTTTAATCTTCTGAGCTTTTGGACTCGTGCTGGAGCCCATCCTCAGGAGACTTCTTGGACACCAGTATGTATGACAACACAAGGCCAAAAGCTCAGAAGATTAAACCTCTGGTCCCGGTGACCAAGCCAGATTGGATCCTGCAACATTATCCTGGGATGTGTATATTTGCCTTCATTCATGAACATTTATTTATTTATTTATTTATTTATTTATGAGACTTATATACCGCTTTAAGTGCAAGCACTCTCTAAGCGGTGTACACCAGTAAGCAATGTATATATATATTTACATTGCCCCCAACAATCTGGGTCCTCATTTTACCTACCTCGGGAGGATGGAAGGCTGAGTCAACCTTGAGCCGGTGAGATTTGAACTGCTGACCTGCTGAACACAGTCAGCTAAAGTGGCCTGCAGTACTGCACTCTAACTGCTGCGCCACCTCGGCTCATACCATTGTTAAACCGTATAAACTTTATTGTAATTTGAAATAGAAGAAGTGATAAAATGGGGCAGTGGTGAGATTCAGCCGGTTCGCACTGGTTCAGCAGAACCGATAGCTAAATTTTGCTGCATTTGGAGAACCAGCTGGATTCCAGTAGTCCAGTCTAGGCCTCAGAGGCCTTCAGGAGGCCTGCCAGGCCTAGAACGGCCCACTAGGATGCCACTTCCGGAAGTCTGTTCTAGGCCTCGGAGGCCTAGGCCTGCATCAAATAAGAGAACTGGTTGTTCAGGTATTTTAATTCCATCACTGAAGTGGGACAAAAATTTTGGTTTCAATATACAAATAAAACAGTGGGGGAGTATGTGGTTGAAAGGACTTTACATCAGGTCATAATCTTAAAGAGAATTTTTATAAAATAAAGTACCATTGGTATATATCACATAGAGAAATTGTCTAGAATGTGTAAAGGTACTGATCACGTGAAGTGTTAATACCACTTTATAATGCCTTGGTAAGGTCACACTTGGAATACTGCATCCAGTTTTGGTCACCATAATATAAAAAAGATGTTGAGACTCTAGAAAGGGTACAGAGAAGAGCAACAAAGGGGATGAGGGGACTGGAGGCTAAAACATATGAAGAATGGTTGCTGGAATTGGGTATGTCTAGTTTAATGAAGAGAAGGACTAGAGGTGACAAGTTAGCAATCTTCCAATATCTCAGGGGTTGCCACAAGGAAGAGGGAGTCAAGCTATTCTCCAAAGCATCTGAAGGCATACTGAAAATGTAAATAAAAACAAAGGACATTTTATCCTGTCTGGTGGATGTGTAAAAAAGCCAGAAAGTTTTAGATTCAAGTATATATATATTAATTCAGAAGAACTTGAAGATTAATATACAATTTAAATTGGAGGTTTTTCTTTTGGGACTAATGGATAAACAGTTAGGAAAAATGATGGAATTTTGTTTTTATACACTAGAACTGCAGCACAATTATGACATGCACAATGTTGGAAAGATTTGACTCTACCCCAAGGGAGAGTATGGATGAAGAAGAGAATGAAACTTGCTGAGAGGGCTAACTTGACTAGTGTGTTTACAGATAAGACATTATGTTTATTGCTGACTAGAAACCCTTTATAGACTTGTTGCAAGAAACAGAAAAAAGAACATATATCATGGTTTGATTATTATAAAAAATCGATTAGAGAAATAAAGCCATGGAGTAAGAGGTAAATTTATATTTACTGTACACTTATACTGTAAATGCTGCAGAATAAATGGGAAACTACTTCTACATATTTTTTTCTTACTTTTGCATCTTGGATTCTTCTTTTCTTTTTTATTTATTTTCTTTAATCTATGTTAGTATGTTAGTTTTTTATCTTTTTTTGAAAATAATTCAATAAAAGATTTTCCTGATTTCCCCAAGTGAGGCAGCCAAGTGGGGTGCATTAATAATAACTGGGCTCTTGACACATAAACTTCCCAGGTATGTAGCTTTGCCTTGATTCTGTTAAGTTTAAAAATCAGCTGATCAATTTTATTTTAACCCTTGACCTTATCTAACAATAAGAAATTCTTCAGTAAAACCATTGATCTTAAGTCCTTGCTAGGCTGTAATTATAGTTAATTCCAAAATAGAATACTGAGAAAATCTAGATTTGTACCAAAGAAATATAATTTCATTGAAACAGACAGCAATCTTTACTTTTTTTGCAATAGCATGCATCTCAATCTCTCTTTTTATTCAATCTTGTACCTATTAGGAGATGTGATACAAAGAGCCCAATTATTACTAAGGGTTGGCTTCTTTCAAAGTGCAGATTCTGGGAGGGAGGGAAATAAAAACATTAACCAATTGGAATTAATTTTTCCATGCAAATTCTGTAGTAAAATCTGTAGCTCACTGTTGGCAGCCGATTGGCTTTCAAATTTCAGATTTACAATAAACTGCTAATGTTTCAGCCTCTGATAGGAAAAAGATATACGGTAAATGACAAATGGATGCAATGTGATAGAATTTTTTTTAAAGATTCTGTGTTACAGGTCAAGATATTCTTGAAATATGTGTGTGCGTGTGTATGTATTAACACACACCTTTATCTTTCTTTTGCATAGCCAATTCCAACCTGCGCCAGCAGGAATAATGAATGCAAACACTGGAAGCCTCTTAGATGTGTAGTCAGTAGGGAACAACTTGGCTACAAGCATTTTTATATATCTTCCAGCAACAGGAGAATCAAAGAGTCAATTGCTCTATTTCAGAGCCCAAGGCTATCCTGTGGATTTATAAGATCCTTGGAAGAAACCACAAAATTAATAATACACCAAAATTATTATTCCATAAACATGCATATATAAGTATAGTAGGTTTTGCACTCCTCTCATATGGATTTTTTTTTAATATTTTACAGATTTCTATTAAAGAAATCCTTATTTTACTGGCCCAAAGCACCATTTTAGGGGAATCAGTCTGATGTTCAGTTATAATTCTCATTTCAGTGTGCCCCAGAACATTTCTTGATTGTTTTTATTTGAATTCCCAAACCAGTACATCCTACAGCTTGCTGTAACTTAACATTTAAATTTCATACCCTTTCCATTATTCTAATTCTGTCCCTACATTTCCTAACTTTTCTTTTCACCAACACATTTTGAATAGGTAAAAAGGACACATGGCCAAATTAGCCCCTAAATAATAAATGATCTATAATACATACAAAGGCATTTTATAGATGGATAATACATATGCTTACATAAAGCCCAGATAATGCAGTGACGCATATAATAGAATTTATGATAGGGATGTGGGATAAGTTTGATTTGAACCTGATTTAGCACTTCAGAAAATAGATTGATTCAACTCCTACTGAAACAGAGTTGGCTTGGTTTGTGGCCCAAGTTTATAGCTACATTTGACTATCATGGAAAAATAATAGATCATTGAATTTTCTGAGGGTTTTTTTTTAACAGAAGGGGATTTGATTAGCAGGCTTATTAGAATCTTCTGATGGGATGAAGCCTGCCCACATTCATAGAATTAGAAATCCAAAATTCAAAATACACAGATTTTGGAGCTAGACTATTTGATTATTACAAAAAGGAAAGTGTGTGTAGCCTTGGTGGTTTTGGAAATAATTAAATTACAAAGGCACTGTGGCCTTTTCATGCAATAAATCATACCAAATTTGAGAGAAAAGACTAAAGAGGAATTCATGTAAAGGTGAAAATGTAGTCATTATCCCCATTTCCAGTTTTTTTGTTGCCAACATCTAAGAATTACAGAGGGATAGGGGAAAATTTCTAGAGATAGGGTCATTTAAATTCTCATTGTTAAAATAGGAAAGTGCCTGTAATTTATGATTTTAGCTATAAACAAGGCCTTTCTAGAGCACTATATCTAGTAAGACTTCAAGAACATTCCTTGTGAATAGATTTGTCAGTCACTTAAATCTACTCTTTTTCGACCCTTTATTTCCCAACCTGACCTTACATGGAGAAATGAAATCCAGATGCTGGTTCCTTTGCAAATATTATTGTCTTTCCAGGCCAACAAGTTTATCTATTTTTCCTACATTTACAAGGGATGTTTAAAGAAAATTAGAATATATACACAGTCTATTTTTGCAGTTCTGTTCCGATATTCCTAAAATTTCTGTTATGAAATTGTCTTTATTTTTGTATTTCTGTTCTGGACCCCTTAACTTGCAGAATATGTAACCCAACCTGCTTGGTCTAAACTTGCAAATAGAGAGTGTTGTTTGGTTGTCCTTCTAGTCTAGTGCATATAGGACAGAGTGGCTCACAAAGTAATAATATAATAATAGAACAATTCTGTTCTATTCAGCATTGAAGGGAATGACTGCAGTTCCCCACCTACTCATTCACCATGTTTCTATTTGCATTCATTTGTCTTGAAGTTTCTAGCAATTTCCAGAAAAAAAAATGAATGCATGCATGCATGCATGCATGAATATTATAGAGCTCTGAAAAACTGTGCTAAGTAAAATAGTGGTAAAGGAAGACTGTTTGAAAATATGTTTAGTTCTTGGCTTCTCTATTCAGGCATCTGTATGATCAAGGTGCTATAGCAATAAACATAGACAAGACCTTCCTAACGAAAACACAGTACTGTATCAACTAATCTATATACAGAAGTCCAGGATGCAACAAAGTGGAGGTTACTCATTGTTTCAAATGTAAGTTTAGATTAACACTTTGCTGCCATTGCAACAAAATGATATCTTTAGAGTTCTGTTTCTCATAGCCTAACATCTTTTAGCCAAAGGAGGTAGAACTACATTTTCCTATTTACTCAAAGGTCCAGCTGATACGGAACAATTTAAATTTTATTTAACAATAATGTTAGCAATTACACTGTATGTAAAACTCTCACAGAATGTTTCTGTTTAAGGATACAACAAGAGTACTTTCTGCTTATTTACAGAAAGATAATTTACTTTGTTATAAGACAATTGTTGATTATTATATCTACTGATTATCTCCTCTTTCTTCCCTTCCCTCCCCCTTTTTTCACCGTTGTCCACTGTTTTTCTCCTCACGTCCCCTCCTCGGTCTCTTAACCTCGTCCTGCCTTCTTTACGAGAACATGTCTTGTTCTCCAATTTCTTACATTATACTAATGAAGCAAACAATCATTTTTATCATAGAAATCTTAGTGGTATTATATCAAACAAGCACTATAGACTTCTACTGAGCAATGGGAGTGGAACTAGAGGGATAGAGAAATATCAAAAAAATACAAAAACCAGGATAGGACAACTCCATGCACATTCAGGAAGGAGATGGCTAGAGAAAATGACTGTAGATGCTGTAATGCCCTGGTTTTAAATGGAAACAGAATGCTGAAACTCAACATGGTGCAAAGAGATGAGGATTAGCGAAGGTAAGAAATCCCTTCTATAGAAAAATGACTTTTTCAATGAGTGCAGAAGTATAACTGAAGATCTCAGAGGAAGAACATTATCCATTATAAGTGGAAAAGAAGATTGTTTTTTTTTAATTATTTGAGAAAATGGCAAGCGAGACAGGAACACGGTTATGTTATGTATGGAAAAAGATCTAGGAATGCAGTTTTTTTTAAAAAGTATGTCTCAATGTGTATCTTTTAGATTACCTTTCGGTTCCTGATCAAAGGAGCCTCTTGTAAATTCCAGTTGAATTGTTTTGTAGTGATCCCATACAGATGATTTAAGATTTGTGCAAATCCACTGCACATCCCTAATCTAATGTAAACCAAGTCAGCCCAAGCTACTGTTGTATGTTGTATCATTGTATTGCTTATTCATAAAATTATTTTGCTTTCTATGTACATTCCATAAATATATCCTGGACTCTGTGCCAGCTTTATCCAATATATTTTCCTGGGTTGAATATTATGAGATCTATAATACAGCACATCTTGTAAACACCAGTTGGGAAAGGCTGATTTAGATCAAAGCAGAATCTTGAGATTTAATATAGCATCAGATAATTTGGTTGTGGGAATAAAAGAGAGCAACAGCACTATGTAAAAAGAAAATAAGCATCTTTGCAGATGCAGGGGGAAAACAATTACACACACACAGTAAAATACACACAACCTTGCATTCAGATTTAATCCGATCTATGAAATGCAACAAATTGTTGCTTTACATGTGAATTACATGTATAATTATTTTTAGCAGAATATGTAAGCTAAGTCTACTGAAACATTTAAAGCAATACATGCAAATGCTGAACTCTTTGAAGCAATAGTCTCTTTATCTAAGAAAATCATAATCAGATGTCACAGTGAGAGAAGAAAGTGAGCAAGAAAGAAATAGAGGAATTTCTGTTTCCCTCCCCCACCTTTGCAGTATGCCTCTTCCCTGTAAACAAATTATATGCCTTTAAAGATGGTTATGGTTTCCTTAACTCTGTATTCACTTATGGTATTTGCTCTTTAAATATAGCGTCTCTGTTTATTTATTTAGATATAAAGGAGATGTTTTAAATTTGTTAAGCTTAGCAATTGAACCCTACCCTTGTTTGACTTGTGAAGTGTCCTATTATAGTACTTGGTGTTTATCCTCATTCCTAACAGTTCCATATGCCTATTTTTGTGAAGGGTTCCTGTTAAAAACAAAGCTGGGCCCTGGAAGTGACTAAAAAAAAAAATATTTTCCTCTATTGCAACTAATTGGGTTTCTAACACTTAGGGAGTTTGGACCAAGGCCTTCCATTATTTATTTATTGATTTATTTATTTATGAGACTTATATACCACTTTAAGTGCAAGCACTCTCTAAGCGGTGTACACCAGTAAGCAATGTATATATATATTTACATTGCCCCCAACAATCTGGGTGCTCATTTTACCTACCTCGGAAGGATGGAAGGCTGAGTCAACCTTGAGCCGGTGAGATTTGAACCGCTGACCTGCTGAACACAGCTAAAGTGGCCTGCAGTATTGCACTCTAACTGCTGCGCCACCTCGGCTCTTATCATTATCATTTCATGGGAGAGAAATTTGTGTTTTTCTAGCTGGACATAGACATGACTACACTTTAGGAATTGAAATGACAAAATCAATGGCTTAGAAAGAGGCCACACAAGTCCACTCTGCGTTCCCACGCAGATTCCCCATCTCTTCTTAGTGTAGTTTCAACTAACCATAATATGCCACCATTATAGCTAACCTTCTGTAAAATGCCTATGAGCATCATGTTGCTTGTATGGCTCTTCCCCAGAGAGGCTAGTCGGCATTAAGAATGTATAAAGTACAATTCTGTCTGAGCATTTTGGTAACTATTTGTTATGATATTGCTTCCTGTCAAGTGCATAATGCAATTTTGTCTTCCATAAAAATCAACACTACGTGTAATCTCAGAAGCTTGTCACTTCCCCCATTTTTGGCACTAAATATTTAAAGAGGAAGAGACCAGGGAATTCCAAGCTAGCAATCCATTCCTTGTGTTCTAGCCCTGAGCTAGAACTATCAATGAAATGGTGCTGTACAGCAACAGAGAAATGAAAGAGACTAAAAATCTTACCTGCCCACAGGCCAGTCCCATGCCTCTTTCTCCCATGCCATGTGGGCATGATAAATTCAACTCCAGGGCATCAGCTCCGGAAGCCTACATGATACACAGAAAAGAGGGTGGGGGAATCAAATATTAACTGCCAAATGCTGGAGCACTTTAGTGAAGGCAATTTCCCAATTTCATGAAATATTTCCTCCCCCTACACCAATATTTATTTTAGTTCATTACTAATTCCACACAAAATATTTTTGAGCAATGGGAAATCAAATAAAAACAAAGGGAATATCCAAAGGAAGGCATCATTTTAGATTAACAGGGATTGTTATCTTTCTGCTTTTCCTAAACTAGTTCTGAATTAAATTAAGACAATTCTGGAAATATTGTCCAGCGGGTAGTACAATAAGCCTGTACAGTTCAGATAACAGATTAAAAATGTGCTTACATCAAACTATTGCACACGCTGCCATATAAAAAAGCTCTTAGGCATTTTAAATTGTGGGCAGGATGAAAACATTCTCACCAATATGTTGATTTTTTTGTACCGGAAGAATTGCTTACAATTGGTATTAATAACTGGTTGCTGGTGGTGGTCTGTTTCCATTGTTAAATGTATTCATTTCATGTCAGAAACAGTTTTAGAGAATATAATTTATAATTTAACTACATCAGAAATCTGGAAGGAATAGAAATCTTGGAAGGCATCACAAATTTAGTACATATGCCTGGAACCGAACATTAAAAGAACAAGTGAGCGGTGGATGATAGGAAGCAGTCAGAATTAGAGTAAATGCAAGCAAGTGTGACTGAGTACTCTTTATCTGAAATATACTTCTTTTATCCAGAGGTCCTCCCACTTCCACTGAGTGCCATTTATCCACCCCTTTATTTATCCTGCTTTAATTCCAGGAGCCAGGGATTATGTACAGGACCCTTCAGTTTTTCTCCAGTAAAAATCCTTGGAATTGGGCTGGTAGATCATGTAATTGGCTTCCTATGGGCAAGGTAGATTCAGTTAATCTGAACGTGAGGCTATAAAGTACATTTCCTATAGTATGTCCCCTGGGAACGAAGTTAACCAAACTTCTTTAGAGGTTGGCAAAGATTATATTTCTGTTAGAGTTACGATTAAGTTCAGGAAAAAGTTCTTATTTTATCTCAACAGATTTCCTATCATTATGAATTATAAAGATTCTACTCATCATGATTAAATCAGTGTTGCCCTGAAGATTTTTATTCAATGGTTATCAAGATAAACCTCTATATTTCTATGGAATTATGATGCAGATTTCAGGAAATGTGTACTTGAAATGAAGTCCATTATCTCCGTGTTTTAACTCCATCATTACAATAGAATCATGCTGGCCTGCAAAGCATTTCTGCTCAGGGACTTTTATCTGCAGAGAAAAGGGAAGAGAAGCCAAAAGCTGCCTTGCCTCTTTCTAGAAGCCTGAAACTCTCGTTTTTATAGAATGCTTCAAACCAGAGTCCCCCAAAATGGGTAATATTGACCACTAAGGATCAATAGGACTATCTGCTGCTGCTGTTGTTGTTGTTATGGTTAATTGCACAGTCAGCCAAATGTTTAGACTGGATTTGGATTTTTTTATCCACCTATAGAGTCTTTCTCAAAGATCTGGGCTAGGCAGAAGAATGTTTTGCAACTGAATGTTAGTGATTTTGGCAGTGCTGATGCTGTTCAAGTGATGCTCAGTTGTTCTGGAATTGCACCCGAACAGTCTATTACCATTGGCACTATCTTTGCTTTCTTTTGCCATAGTCATTCTACTTCTGTTTCAAGGGCTTTGTACTTTGTAATTTTTTCAAGTTCTTTCTCTTCTGTTCTGCTGTCTCCAGGTAGTACCATGTCACTATCTAGACTCTTTTGTCTTTCTTATGAACAATTGTTAAGTCTGGATTTTATATGGCAGGTGCTTCACTGTTTGAATTCTAAAGTCCCATAACACTTTAGCTTTTCTATTACTTTGTCTGTTTTGTAATCCCACCCATTCTTGCTTGCAGGGAAATAGTTTTTCTTGCAGATATTCCAATGCACCATTGTTGCTATTTTGTCATGCTGCTGTTTGTAGTTCACCTGTGCAATCTTCTTGCAGCAACTAACTAGGTCAGTGGTGGCGAACCTATGGCACTGGTGCCAGAGGCGGCACTCAGAGCACTCTCTGTGGGCATGCATGCTATCACCCCAGTCCTAGGCCTTCATTTGGGTTTTACAAAACCTTTTCGCTTTAGACCTCCACCGCCGTGTGCAAAAAAAAAAGGTTTTGCAAAGTTGGATTTGATTGATTGAACTTTTTAGTCCCACCTAGTCTGTTGTTACCACTGCAGCCACGCCCACCCAATTGGCCACACCTACCCAATTGGCCACACCCAGACAATGGGCCACACTTATCCGGCAATGCATAAGTGGGCTTTGGGTTGCAGTTTGGGCACTCGGTCTCTAAAAGGTTCGCCATCACTGAACTAGGTGGTCCACTGTTTCTTCAGCTTCTTTGCAGGGATGGCATTTGCTGTCTCTGCAAATTGCTCTTATTTATTTTGGCTTTGTGCACATTTGTGTACAAAGGTCTTGTTCAGCCAGAATATCCCCCCCTCCCATCTCTTTCTGTACCTTTCCTACTCTTTGCCACTGCCAGGTCTTGTTGTTATCTACTTTGCTTACTAGTTTTTTATGTATTGGCCATGTAACACTTTGCCTTGCCATGTCTCTTTACTATTTTTCATTTAGTCTTTTTTGTAGACCAGTAAGCCTCAATGGTATACTAGCATCAATGCATCTTGTTTGCTGTTCTTCAGATATTCTTCCAATGCCCTTTTTTCTTCTTCAACTGTCTGGGCTACTTGCAACATTCCCAACCTATTTTCCTTGTTAAGTGGAATCTCTCAAGATTACTGAGTGGATGAAGGACAAGATTTATTTTAATTCTTGTTTTCTTTTTTTGGGATGTGTGTGTTTGTGTCTTCCTATCCAGGGCTTTTAATTCCGTTTGGGTCAAACTCAGTAGTCCAGCTGTGTATCTAATGTATGGAATTGCCTAGATGTTAATTGCCTTGATGGTATTTCCTCCACTGATTTTGGATTTTAAGATTTTCTTCACTTTCATGATGTATTCACTTTTAACCTTTTTAACTTCAGTGTACTTGATGTTGTCAGCTTGAAGTATGCCAAAAATATTTATAGTAATCATCTTCATTCAGATTCTTAATGTTATTTCCAAAGGATATTTTGATTCCATCAGTTTTCATTATTTTCCCCTGCTGATGGTGAATCCATTGTCCAGTCCATTGAAAAGTCTTGCCTACATATATGGACCATGTTGAATAGCAATTCTATTTCAGATGGTGTTTTTTCATAGAGCTTTAGATTGCCCATGAAACAGAGATGGTATTTGCTGCTTGATAGCCATAGTTTGACTTGTTTAGTACTATTGACAGAGTAATCAGTGCAGTGACCAACAGTAGTGTTGATAGTGAATCTCCTTGAAAGATTTCTCTCTTGATAGTAACCTCTTTCAATCTATCTCCATTGACCAGCAACTGGGTTTTCCATTGTGCTACTGATCTTTGCACAAAGCTTCTCATGTTTTTATTGACTCCTGCTATTTCTAGACTATCTAATCATGTGGCAGGAAGTTAAATGCCTTCTTGTAATCAATCCAAGCTACATCAAGTGCTCTTCCTTCTCTTGCAGTTTTCCAAAACCATCTTGTCAATTGGGAGTTGATCTTTTGTATCTCTGCTGTTTGGGAAGTTTTCTTTTATTCAAATGGAGAAACTTTGTCTTCAACTAAATGCTGTTGGACTGCATTGGCTACCACATCAATTATCAATCTGGAATTTGTTGGTAAGCATGTAATTTGCCTGTAGTTGCCTGGTGCTGCCCCTTTTGTTGGATCTTTCATTATCAGGTAGGCTTTGCCTGATTCAGTTTTATCTCCTTGCAGTTTGTTGTTAAACTGATTGGCAATGAATTGATGCAGACTAGATAGATGTTTCAATCAAAAACATGCAGTTTTTCTTCTTGTAGTGCCAATGAATTCTTGATTCTTTGTGATGACCAGTCCAATAACTCTTAGCATAGAACGTGTATATAAGAATGTGTATGCATGTATATTTTGTATGCATGCATATATACGTATTTGATATATGTGAATGTATTTTTGTATATGTGTGTGTATTCACCTACCTGTTCCTATTTTATATTGATGATTATGTGCTATTATGTTGGTGTAAACTCTTAGTGACCATATAATTCTATATTAACTATTTTAATTATTATAATTTTATAGCTGTGTCTTAATAATATGTTATTTGTATACCAGTTAAAATGACTACATAAAAAGATGTATTAAATATTTTAATTTTACTAAATAAACAATTGATAAATAAGACTAATAGCAACCTTGAATGTGTATTTTGGGTTATCAGCAGGAGGTCTAGTCTTTTCAAAATCAATGGTATAACTCCAAAAATGGTTTAAGGGTCAAGATTTGAAAAAAAAGTAATTTGGCCTAACTCCACCCAGTCTTACATGCTTATTCTGACTTAACAAACCAGGATGTTTGTTAAAAAAAAAATCTGACAAAATTAGAACTTGATTTGCAATTTGTACTTCTGAGTGACAGAAATGATTTTTGCATGCTGTGTAGTGATGGTTCCAAAGTTCCAAAGAGACCAATCATGAAAAATGCTATCTGTAATTTTCTTAAAGCCTTTCCTCTCCTCTTGAACGTCTTAACCTATGGATGTGCTGTTGTTATTTTTGTTCTCCACGTCTGTGACAAGTTGACCTTTTGTATATATAGGTTGGCCTCCTGTGGAGACCAGACTGACTACCCTCTAGAGTTTATGTACCTGGAAGGTCACAAATACTTGACAGTGAAATGTTTAACATTTTTAAAAATGTTCTTTTTATAGGCCCATAACATAAGAGGCAATAGTGACAGTTTGTAAAACTGCAATGGTTTTCTTGCTTCTAGGATACTGCATAGGTCAGGGTACACAAAGCACAATTATATATTAAAAGCATAATCAAATTTCACTTTCTAAATTTAGAGATACCAAATATTGTTGTATAGCAATATATATAAAAGCTAAAAATACCAAGTGTTTGACAAAGTTACTTTCATTTGTGCAAGATGGTATTTAAATTATAGAAAAACTAACAAAGTACTATTATGTACTTTTGACTTTTATGTGGTATTTTTTCTCCTCATTTATTGTAAATCTATATTAGAACCAGAACAGCATTAAATGAGCCTTTTATACTTTAAATATTCAAGAGTTTCATATTCAAAATTTCTTCCACTGCTGTCAAACTGGAGTGCCTGAAGGCAAAGTAAGATCAAGTTAGGTTCTCAAAGGTAGAATTAAATTTTATCAAGGCATCCGTCATAATATGAATGTTGCTTAAAATGCAAATAAAAAAGCATCGAAATTCAAAGGCTACAGAATTTTCAGGTAGCATGCAAAGTCCAGGGGACCATTTCTATGGAATAGATTCATTTAATTTACATTTCTATCATTTTAATGAAAACACAGAACAAACAAGCAATCACAGATACATTTTAAACCCTTATTTTTCATTTGAATTTCTTTTTTTATGCAATTACAGAGTAAGGGGAAAGAAAGAAAAGAAGAAAGAGGGAGAAAAGAGAAGGCATATTAGTAAGTCATTACCTCAGCCATTTTTGAAAGCTCAGTCCAATCATTCTTATTATAGCTGCACATGATGCTGGCAATGACAATCTGAAAAGATAAGTATGGAATTCAGTTGTCTAAGATAATAAACTGGAGTTAAGAAAATCTGTTTGAATATCTTCTGTCTCTATTGTTTAACTACAATTGCATTTTTCTGCTATGCGTATCTATTGAAGAACAAGTCCTATTAAATTCAATTGATCTTAGTCTCAGGTAAATGTATTAAAATGGATTACATCAAATCTCTTTTAATATGCATTTCTAAAATAATTTGAAGAAAGTACATGGAAGATACATGAGAAACTGTCAGAGATATAATTGAGGACTGAATGGACAAGATACTGTACACTTAAACTGACTACAGGTATTTTGAAATCTACATTAAAAGAAATTGACAAATGGAAAACTTGAAATGTCTTTCAGTCCTACTGATTAAAACTTCATCCCACTCATAGAAACCTTGTGGGTACAATGTCTATTCCAGGTACTGGATGTATGGAGTAGCTATTAGATATAACAGATAGCTGCGATATAAGTGTGTCAAATAACAACTGTGAACAAATATGAGGTTCCTAGAAGAATGTAGCAATCCTAATGTGAGAAATATATTGACAACAATATATCCAAAGACAGTGCCCTGACTTGACAGGTAATAAGATTAACTCTGATAGAAAGCAGCTGTCCTACCAGTAGCAACTACAAGTGGAAGCATGTAGGCCAGAACAGCTGTGGCAGATATATATTGGCAATGATACAATACATTCATACGAAAAATAAACAGGGATGCAAAAGACAATAGAAAATCATTGCACTGTAGTTTCTCACCAAAAATTGCTAGTGGGTAAGAAGAATTACCATAATAATAGAAGAACTAAAGAATTGATGGTCTCTAAGTGTTGAGAGCCGATTTTAAATAAGAATATCCTGATAGGTGAAGTCTCTGTGCAAACCAGAGTCATTTGTGTATGTGTACAGCTGTAAAGTTTCCATGCTGAGATCTAGAAGTTTTGCATGTAAAAGTTTTGCATGCAAAAGCCTGAGTTCAAAGGTTTCCTTCCTTCAGATAGTGAATAATCATCTGCCCCCAATAGTAACATTTTGTGTGTATGATTTATTTGCAATGTTTATTTGTAATATTAATAGACACCCCATTCAACTGAGTCTCTAGACATCATACAACAAAGAAAGAGGACATAGGGCTACTCATTGCCGAGCTTCATTTTTTTTACACATTCCCATAATGCCTAATAGTGTTTAGATGCATTTGTATAAAGAGACATGCATTCAAACTGAGAGCCAGGCAACCTAGGCACCATTTTAGCTTGTGGTTTTGGAACATATAACATTAACAGCCACTCAACTGTCCATTCAGCAATATGCAATTCACCTTCACTTTAGAACTCTCAGTAGCTGGCCAACATATTGTGAATTCTTTTAAAATTATTACTTGTAGGGTAACTTACATCATTGCACAGATAACAAACCAAGTGGGAAGATAATGTAATAAACCAAGTGGATGACTGATCAATTTTATGCCTACAAATGTGTAATTCTGCATCTGGAGACTGACAATTATGCCACATTAGATTGAAAATCTCTGGTGAAACTGTTGGATAGCAAAAAAAACTTGGACAAGGATTTTGATTAGAAGTAAGATGAAGAAAGTATATATGTTGGCATCAATGCTTTGAGATAATGGAATGTTAAAATAAAGAAACTGAAAAATTCCTTAGATTTTGGGATGCTTTCATTAATCAATTGTTTTAATTTATCAATTTAGTATACCAACTTGCCAAGGATTCTGATTTTTTCCCCTTGAATCATCCTTTATTTTTCAGAAATATGTAAAGTCACACTGTTCTCTGAAGAATATAATCAAAGTAACTCTTTTTACCTAAAAAGTCACTTGCATGGATATGTGGCATATTTATTTTCCAAATGGCTGGATTCTAGACATTTGTATATACTGTATAACTGCCCATGTGTAAACACTGAAGTTGTGGAAATAAAATAAGATTTGTCTTTGATTAATGTTTACTGCTACCCAATTCATTGAAAATTATTTTCTTCATTGATTAAAGAAGTAAAGCATCTGAAGGAACCAGATTTAATCTTCAAAGTAAAACATGAGTCCCAGCTGCTTCTCCTGTAATTATAATTTTTCTCTATGCACAATTTTCACATCCATGTTCTATTCATTAATCTATTGTTTGAATTTATATTTATTACAAATATTACATTTTATAAAAGTTTTAAAGTCCTTTAAAATTGAGTTTATGTTTATTAGTTCTGTGTTTCCCAATCAACTGAGAAATTCTATAAAAAATACTTTCTTTTCTCAGTAAACAAAGAGTTTATTTGGAGCCTCCACATGAGTAAAAGTAATGTAGTTGAGTGTGATGTGGCATTTTTTGTTTAGGAACATGACTAAAGTGCAAGGAGTTGGCATTTTCCCCTCCTACTCACATTGTCTTCTACCTGCTGTGTTTTGCATCCTTCTCTCCTATTATAAGCAAATGGTTGGATGATAGCAGCCTCTGTTCAGGACCTGATTTAAAACCTTGTTTCTTCTGCTTATTTTATTTTGTGGCGGTGTTTGAGAAGGCGGCCTATGTCCACCTAGTTCCCAGCTAAACAACCTGTGATCCTGGTAGCAGACTCAAAGTTTCTTGTCTCTTAAAAAGAATATTGTGGAGCCTCCAAGACTATGTACATTCTCCTTCCTGATAGGTAGATAGAAAGATAAACAGACATCACTGGGATAAATTCTGCAGGCCTATTTTGCATTTGAAATCATAAGACAGAATTAAATTCAGTTAAGCATAAGTATTGAAAAGGGGCAAGACACTAAATATATCCTTCATCTTGGATGTTTTTGATGATGCATATATGTTGCTCCTAAACCTATAAATGTTTATGTCTTTAAAAATTTCCCTCACACAAAGCTCAGACTATCATAGAAATACACAATTATGTCACAATAAAATAAAATTTTCAGATTATATAGTCAATGGGTGCCAAACTTGATTGCATCACCTGATGCTTGTGACATTTTTTGCCTTTGTGGAGCCGGAGTGGGTGTGGCCTGCATGTAACGCATCCAGCCTATGGGCCACCAGTTTGACACCTGTGATATAGACTTTAGGGTTTTGTTTTGTAAGTAAGCAGTAAATTTTTCAAATATCCAACTGTTGCACCCTTGTAACTAATATATATTTTGCCTGTTACGCTCCCTTTGTTGGAACAAATTGTAATTTCACTGAAATGTACTATTAACTTTTATCTAACAGCAACAATAGCCCTTGTCTTTATAGCTTCATAATGGATAGCTGAATGATGGTTAGGCTGTGTTTTATCAAAATTATTTCAAAGATCTGATTTAAATCTTCCCTGTGGGAAAGTACTGATTGACAATTCTGTCCAAAAGTCTTTATTTTAAATGAAGGAATGCAAGAAGAAAAAGAAAAATGACAAATTGGATTACTGCCATATGTATGATTAGGAATGGTTTAATCTTAACATAGCTTGGCTGGAAATGTAATATTAGGCTGGAAATGTAATATTAGGCATTCTTTTTCATTTATTTTTAAAGAGACATTCAGAACTATTTATGCCATTTTATGCCTCATGATTGCACTTAAACAGGTTTAGATCCAAATTAGTCAATATCAAAAATCTGTTTGAGTAAAAACAGGTTGGATTAAATAGTTTGGAGTGACTGCATTATAATTATTACAACATAAAACATTTTCAAATTCCCTTTCCTGCAATTATACTGGGTCAAAGTTAATGTGCTTTCTGAACATAGTTGAATTACCCAAAGTCCTTCAGTTATGTTTTTAAATATGCTGATCTTCACAGTCTTTTCACACTACCAACATACTAGGAATCAATATTTTAAGACTCTGGCTATATTTTGAGATAGAAAACCCAACTCTGAAAATGTAACACTGAATTAATATGTAACAGGAACATCTTAGACTCATTGGCTTTTGTTCCTTAAATATCTCACCTCTGTCATCTTGAAGAGCTCATCAACTCCACTCATCCATGACATACTCACTCTTCTCCTTCATCTTGACCTGTGCACTATTCTGTCATATATTTGTCTTGCAATTCAATCTTCTTTCGTTCTCTTTGATCAAACCATCTCAACATATTTCTTTTCTACTGACCACTCAACTTTCTATTCAGTCCACAGTCATTGAGCACCCATTCAGTTTTGATCTTTTTCTTTTACCACATGTACTTTTTAAGACCTCCACACCCACTGCACTCAAATTATTTTTATTTTTCTCCTAAGATGCTCAATTCTCACTTCCATATGTGGGCAGGAATCTTATACAGATACTCTTAAATACATTCATCTTCATCTCTAATAACAAATGTGAGGATGAGGATGGTAGAAAAGATTATTGGCAGTTCATTCCCTTCTATCAAGGACATAGCATATAAGCGTTGCTTGAACAGGGTGCGCAGAATTATCTGGGACACTACACATCCTCTTCACAACCTGTTTTCCTTGTTACCTTCTGAGAGGAGGCTCTGTGGTATCTGAAGCAAACATCCAGTTTCAGTCATAGTTTTGTTCCATACAGTATCAACCTTTTGAACTCTTAAGCTTCCTCTTTCCACTATGTATTCAAGATGGACAGTGATTAATATTTATATGTAAAGTTATAGGTAAATACCTACATACATACATACATACATACATGTCTGCATTTTTGAGAGAAGGCCACAGAATTCCATATTTAATGTGTGCCAATGTGCCCACAATTAAAATGACAATAAAGATTATCTCCTCACAACAGACCTTTCTAGAAGAATGTTTTACTTCTGTTACAGTATATATTGAACTCTTATAGGATTCAGCAACCTCCAGTTCTATATGTATCCATCATCCAAGTTTATTCACTTTATTATAATTTCTAAATGAATAAATATACAAGAAACTTTCCCACATTCCACTATTTCTCATTGATCAGCTGAAGGGGAAAAAAAATCATTCCATAGACTCCTGCTCAACATACAGCAAGAAAATATATCATTGATTGATGGCCAAGTGTAAGTACTGGACAGAGTGGTAAGAATTTTTTTTCCTTAATTTTCTGGCCCGTAATATTTGCAAAGAAGAACTTAACACAAGTTTGTCACAATTTACATCAGTACTTGTTAATGATCTTTCATATTACATGAAAAAGGGAACTTTAAAATTGTAAAGCACACAGGATTCCTTAATGGCGGACATTGGTTTTAGGCAACAGATTCTGTATTGGGCTTCTGATGATAGTGATAATCATCATTTAGAAAATAGATGTGAACTACTTTTACATTTGCATATGTGGAAATGTTTATAAACTGTAAGTTATTTTTGAGGTGCTTATTAAAGGCACACCCCAAAATACTACTTCTCTTAAAAATTATAAATATTTAAAGACAATCAGAAGATTCTTTTAAATAGAAAAAAACATTTTTTTAAAAAAACCACACAGATACTAAAACTCCTTTTCCTATATTTTTTGTCCTACAGACCTTTAAAAAATGTGTTATGATTTTTTTTCCTCTTAAAATTTTGATTTGTCACTGGATTGAAATAAAAATAAGCTTCTTATTAAAACGCTCTTACAGCATCAAATCCCATGCAATAAGAGAGTTAACAGTTGTAAAACCCTGTCATGCCTGTGAGAAGCAGAGGAATTATCTTGTTATCAATTTAATAATGGAGTATTGAAGTAAATGATGCCATCCACTGACACCAGTAACACTGTGCTCCCCTGGGAAATTCAAGTCTGTAGAAACTGTCAATCTAGAAGGATATGGACATATTAAACAATGTACTTTCAGTCCATAAATCTATTCTTTCAATGCTGCTTACTAAAAAAGATTCTGCATAGTGATAAAGACAAGTAATGTAGGATATCTTGACATTACTGACTTATAATCCTCTTCACTTTAAGATAGGACAGTAAGATATTCAGTACACAATTTAACCCTTTTTACAGCAGGGCTAATATGTAGTTTAACTCTTGTTATCCTTATTTTATTTATAACTTGCATTAAAACTTAACATTTCAAAAGGAAACCTGTATACAGGTAAATCTTTAATAATTGGCTGATAAAATGATTGGCAGATACTCTTTGTGAGCAATTATTCATCCCCAATTGGGATTTTTTTAAAAAAATAAATGAACAGTATAACTTAAAAAAAAAGCAAGAAAAAAATAGAAAAAACAAGTTTTCCAGATATTTGCAAGCACTTTAAGATGACCAAAAAATCAGTCTGACTTTGATATAAATTTCCATATTAGAATATCTGACATCAGTTTGAAAGTTGGTATCAGTATTAAAATAGATTCAGATTATTATACATTAATTGACATCTAAAACCACTATAATTGAATTTGTAAATTAGAAACCAAGAACAAATTGTTTTAAGTTCTGTCTGGTCTAAAAAAAAATTAATGAATTCAGCAAATCAGAAAAAGAGAGAGAGAAAAATCAAATGCTGTAACTTGTAAAAATTAAATCTAAATATTTAATTTAAATATTTTAAATATCAAAATAACCCAAACACGTATTTAGAATACTGATATGATTTTCCAACTTAAACAACATGTCTCTCGACAGATATACAATCGTGAAAGAAAAATACAAAAGAAAATAACACATTTCAATAAAGAAAACTAAAACAATTAAATGGTAATTAGGACAAAATTATATTTTATAATTGGGAATCCTACTCATCCAAACTCAAGTGCTCAAGGGAAGAGTTATGCCAGGGGTATTCAAACTTGGCCCTTTTATGACTTGTGGACTTCAACTCCCAGAATTCCTCAGCCAGAGTGCCTGGCTGAGGAATTCTGGGAGTTGAAGTCCACAAGTCATAAATGGGCCAAGTTTGAAGACCCATGAGGTATACCTTAAATGCCTAGGGTGGGATACAAAAGCATTTGAAAACATTAAAAAATAGAAAAATAAAAAAAATACATAAAAACTATCTTTAAAATAATCTAAAAAAGGCTAAACATTTCCTTGTATGTTCTCCCTCATAAAGTTAGATGTTTTATACACACATAAGAAGTGAACAGTCTAGATTAATTCTTTTTCTTCTTCAAATCCATATTATGAATAAAGACCCATCAGGGATTAAATATAATAACCATATTCCATTTCTGAGGGAGAAAGAATGTTTTTAAGTTGCCAGAAACTCCTTTGGATGGTCCAGATTTACTGTATCTATCCAAATTTAAGGTAATGCCCCTTCCCCACTTGCAACTTTAAGGAGTCATCAAACTTTTTTCCTAGAATTTTGTTTTATAATAATTTGGAGTATATATTGAAGCAACTGTTGTTTTTCTTTGTTCAGTTTGGAATCATAATATAACGATTTGGGGAGAGGGGCAGAATGACTTAATCTTTTTTTTTGTACTTTACGCTGCTTGTCCAGATTGAGAGGTAATAGGTCTTCGTTATCATTGTTTATTTTTAATAAAGCAATTATCCTTCCAGAAAGCAAATAACCTCAAAAAGCAACATCTCTGAATACAAGCACATTGGCACTTGTTCACAGTGGGATGACGACATAGAAAAGAATGGCAAAATAACAAAGGGTAAATAGAGGTATTTCATGAAGCGCAAGAAATGAGGAGGGTAATAATTCTTGTCCTGTGTGTCTCAGGAAGGTCAAATTAGAAGAGATTAAAGGATGCTGATTATCACTGATTTTAAGGTTGGGCACGGAGCTATTCCCCCCCAATCCCGGCCCCATCAATATTAATGGCTCAATGAAAAAGAATGTTATCTACTTCCTTTGGGATGAAAAGACCCAACAGTGGATTATGATAGAATAACGGAATAACAGAGTTGGAAGGGACCGTGGAGGTCTTCAACCCCCTAGTCAGGCAGGAAACCCTATACCATTTCAGACAAATCTCTTCTTAAAAACTTCCGGTGTTGGAGCACCCACAACTTTGGGAGGCAGGTTGTTCCACTGATTAATTATTCTAACTGTCAGGAAATTTCTCCTTAGTTCTAGGTTGCTTCCCTCCTTGATTAGTTTCCATCCGTTGCTTCTTGTCCTGCCTTCAGGTGCTTTGGAGAATAGCTTGACTCCCTCTTCTTTGTGGCAGCCCCTGAGATATTGGAACATTGCTATCATGTCCTCCCCCCCCCAGTCCTTCTTTTCATTAAAGTAGACATACCCAATTCCTGCAATCGTTCGTCATATGTTTTAGCCTCCAATTCTACATTACAATGTAACCTGACTACCTGGATGAAAAGGTACAAAACTATTAAAAGTTTTTCACCTTCTCTTTGTAGAAAAGCAAGAGGAATAAAAATGTGTAGAGAATTTTTCTTGTAACACATGTACAAGTCAAGATGATTATGATGGGCAGGTTTCCTTATGGTAATAAGTTGAGGACTATCTTTGTACTACTATTATTATGTACAAATGAAGAAGGCAACACTGTTGTTACATAACATTGTTTCTATTCACATATATTAGAATGAACCATAGATTAATATATTCTTTCATAAATAAGGATTGTACAGTGTTCCAGATACAAAGGCAATACAGGTATTCCTCAATTTATGACCGGTTGCTTAATAACTGTTTGAAATTATGATGGACTCAAAAAAAAGTTACATATGACCTGTCCTCAAAGTTACGACTGCTGTACTACTACTCCTGAGGTCACATGATCACATTCTGGGTGCTTGGCAACTGGTTCACATTGATATATGAACTCCTTTTGTGATTTTTTTTTCACCCAGCAAAAAACAGCCACTGGATAATCTGCATTTTAAAAATGGTTATAAAATTGAGTACAGTCACGTGGTGCCCTGAGGTGGGACCGCAATGCCTTACAACCACAACTCCAGGCTCAGTTGTGATCGTAAATTGAGGACAACCCATAAAATGCCATAAGTTGCTTCACAGCATGCAGGGGATTCAAACAGAGCAACTCCTTAAAGCAACTGAATCTTTTCCTGGGATTATGTGACTGTCTTCTACAGCTGTAGGATGATCCCAGTGTAAGATGTATTGGGTTTAAGGACCTGCAGAGAGTTGTAACCAGTATGAACTCCGGAGCCTTTCAACATGAACTTAACATGGAACTTAATCTTGTAGTATTACATCAAACATGTAAAATGATGCTGAGGTAAAGACTCAGAATTCTGTTCTTAAAATAAGGCGGGACCTCCCATGCTGACACCTGATTATCATCCCATTGACTGAAACACCTGACTCTCATGTCCCTTTCAAATGAATGGATAATTCTAGAGATTCACATAGTTTTCCACATACAGATACACTGTATGCAGCTTTGGATCATTTTCTACAATTAATAAACAAACAAGTAAATATTTTGACTCATTCTTTAACTGGGTTCTTTTGATATGTTTTTAGGACCTATGTGTAGAACAGATCATGTTTTTAGGTCATACTTATGCAGAAATACTGAAGGTGAAAAAGGATTCACAAACTTTAAAGCACCACAGTATGTACAGATGTACACAGAATAACAGGCTTAGAAGGGATCTTGGAGGTCTTCTAGTCCAACCCTCTCCTCAAGCAGGAAACCCTATCCCATTTCAGACAAATGGTTGAACAGTCTCTTCTTAAAAACCTCCAGTGTTGGAGTACCCACAACTTCTGAAGGCATGTCATTCCACATACATTTATTTTATAGTGAACTACACAGAAGTTTTATATTATGGAAAGAAGCATATTAATATTTGCATAAAAATAAAGGTTTTCTGTAAAAAAGGGGGGGCATATTTGATAGAAAGGACTTATTACTGAGTTCAAACAAAGTGAAACAGACCCAACTGAGATCTATTTATACATCACACACTGTATCCCTCAAGTCACCACTAGCTCTAACTTTAAAGAAACTGAAATTAGCTAAAGCAAGAAGCAAAGAAGGAAGATGGAAACGTAAAGTCTGGAAATTTGTGTTTGCTTGCTAAATGAATGTTAAAGAAGGCTGACTTTTAACTTAAACTTGCAAACTTTGCTATTTCAGATTACTGTACTTTTTGGTCCAAATAGTGCTAGATAAAAAATGGAAGGGAAAAAGATATTGTAAGAAGCCAAAGGGGGAGGGGAATGATATAATTGTGACAGCAACTTTGAAACCATCTGCAGTTAACCATCATCATTCAATAAACTAATGAGAAATTCTAATAGGTTCCTGCTATTAATTGTCCGCCACACCCAGTTTTTCCAATTTCTATCAGGAGCATCAGGTTACTTTTTAAAGATATTGCCTTGGTATCATGAGAACAGAAGAGGTCGAGAAACAATAAAAAACTAATAGAAAGTGCTTATATCTAGTTTTACAATATTTCAAACACATAAACTCTAACCTGCAGCAAAACCTTAACAATGAGGTACTGACATCTCATTGATTCTTAACACAATGAGTTGAAAAGCTAGATAGGGAAACAGAAAAACAATCCTTTGGGTTTTACTCCGGGAATACAGACTTGCCCAGCATTTTAATGTTAAAATAAGACAGACCAAAATCCTGTTAAAAAAAAAATCCTAAACAAATCACCCAAACTTTTACCATTTAAACTTCTGATCGCTTCAATACATTCCATTTCATGTATTGCTATAGATTTGTAAGCAGCCCAGAAAGTTTCTAGGTAAATCTGGAGAATTCCAGGCATGTGTTGAGGGTAGCCCTGCACTGTTTGATCCTAATATTTTACCATCCTCTGACCTTTCACAGGGAGACGGAAACAAAATTAATGACATGGCCAACGGTATTGTCTCTGAAGGGAGCAAGGGGTATAAATATCAGAGACAAATGGGCAGTATAGCATTTTTACAAGTGTTTCCACAAATCGCTCTACTCATAAACTTAGCCCTAGCCTGTTTGTTCAAACATCTGGAGGTTTTTAAAATGCATTACAACATTCAAGAAGTTGCCTAAATTCTAGTCCTAATGTAATCAGGTGGGAAATAACAACTATTCTCTAATTTCATTTTTTTTTGGGGGGGGGGGGGGCTGAAGCAGGACATGGGCTGTTATTTTCTCACTTTAAGGCAACAAATGGAATAGATAGTCATAACCATATTGGCACAGGAAATGTGTATTTCCAGCATTTTTCTACTTGTTTGAACACCATAAATGTTTCTTCATCCCCTTTGGACTAAACTAGCAGCATTGGGTTTTGGCCTGAAGAAACTGGTGCTGTGATTTTAAAATAGACATTACTAGATCAGTAGGTTCCTGCAACTAACATCAAAATGGGGCAAATGGTAGTATGAGGACTACCTAAAGTAAAGTTGATATGAGACTGTAAAAACACTAGGGAAAACAAGATCTAAGTCATAGAAACATAGGGCTGGAAGGACCTTGTAAGTCTTCTAGTCTACCCCCTGCCCAAGGCAAGAGTCCTTATACCATCTCAGACAAATGGTCCCTTAATCTGTTCTTGAAAACCTCCAGTGATGGAGCACCCACAATTCTGAGAGGCAAGCTGTTCCACTGATTAATTGTTCTTATTGTCAGAAAATTCCTCCTTATTGCCAGCTCCCTCTGATGAGCTTCCACCTATTGCTTGCCTGGCCCTCAGGTGCTATGGAGAATAAATTAATACCCTCTTCCTTGTGACAGCCCTTCAAGTATTGGAAAACTGCTATCATCTATCCCCTGAGCTTTTCTTCGTTAGGCTAAACATATCTAGCTCTCTCAGCTGTTCATTGCAGGATTTAGCTTCCATACTCATCATCTTTGTTGTTCTTCTCTGCAATTTTTCCTAGGGTTTCAGCATCCTTTTTGAATCATGGTGATCAGAACTGGGTGTAGTATTCTAAATGTGACCTCACCAGTGCAGTCTAAAGTAGTACTATTACTTTTCATGATCTTGATTTTATCTAAGTGAATATAATTGTGTATGCTTTTTGTAAATAGGAATGGTGTCATTCCCAGTAGGCTATCTTATGCCACGATAAAGTGGAATTGGGCTTATCGGGATCAAACAAGCATGCAGGTGCACCCTGCCAAAACTATGAGTATGCATACAAAAATGCTGGCGTGTTATATGTAATTATAATTTGCTGGAGTAGTGTCTACATTACCACAACACATCTGGTCTTTATTCTTGCAGGTGTGCTTTGTTGCCCGCGATCACATTTCATAACGTATAGCATATACAACACTCTAGGAGGGAAACAGTTTCATATTCTAAAATAGGAACACAGAAAGATACTTTTGATGTAGTCAGACTATTCATTCATCTTTCCAGTATTATCTCCACTGATTAGTGTTCTCCATTTCTCCATTCCTACCAGAAGAGGCTGAATGAACTAGAATCCTTCCTTTAAAGGCTGCCCTTTTTTTTCAATTATGTGGATAAAATCCTCAAGAGTTTAAATCTAAGCATTAATAAAACAAAAGAGTTTACAATATATAGTCAAGGTAACTTGATATCAAAAAAAATATAATACAGAGCCCCATAATTACACCTTATCCAATTTGTAGGGAGCCTTAACCATTGAATTACTTAGTGCCTAGTCCGTGAGATTCTTCTGTAAAGAAAAACAGGAACAGATATGTTTTGGAGAAGCATGACTTCTTTGTTCAATAACAACAAATTGGGCTCAGTGGTATGACATCTGGGAAGTTGTAGCATGCTTGTTGTTATTTAAATTCTGCTAGAAAAATAAAATTGTGCAGATGGCCCTCAAAGTTGGAGGAGTGCAAAAATGCCTTCATGCCGATTGCAAAGCTTCACCAATTTGCTTCTGGTTACAGTAGGCTAACTGTGATGCAATATTGTCCCCCAAGCTGCTACTAGATTCTCAGGCCACAACTTCTGTCCTCAATAAACTCTACCCTCAGACAGAGTTGGTGAGATATAAGACTATGAACAGGCTGGTTGTACTTAATACATGTCATTAAGAAAAAGACATTCTGTGACAAGGAATTACTTAATAGCTTTAAGTATAAGACTCAAGGAAATGCTTAATAGCTTTAAGTATAAAATCATAAAATGATCTTTTGCTATAAAATATAAACATTTAAAGCAATTTCTATTTCATGAAATTAAAATACATGCCTTATACTGCACTAGGGGTATTAGGGAAAGTGTTACCATAGACCATAATCACTGTCACAAAGTCCGGTTGTCTCTTGAAAAAGCACCTTTAGGACCCCCGTGACCAGGATGTCTGCGAATCTCCATAACCATAATTGCTGATTTGCTGAGTATTAAAAAAGAGAATTAATGTTTTGTTGTCCAGATGAATTTAACTTTCAGCAAAGGTATGTGTCTCTAAGATAAGTATAAATATGAAATATAAGAGAAATGTTTGATTCAATTTAAACAAGAACAGGTAAAAATTAGAATTATGAACTTATTTCTAAAGTGCTTAAAAGGTATACATTTAGTTTAAATTGAGCAAATTCTAGAGCTATTTCTACCTTCTGTGACTCTCTGGACTTAGCTTAAAGAACTCAGCACACTTTTAACTGTCACAATGTCAATCCAGAGCTAGCACAAGAGAAGACCGAACAGTCCATAGACAACCTGGATCTATTTTTCAAGTCTGGATGTAAATTATATTATTTTCCAAAAATAAGTCACCATTGCTGTATTATATACTGTAATGTTAGCTGATTACAGCAAACATTCAGATGGAGGATAAAAAAAAATCATGGGATTTATGTAATTTTCTTGTCCTATTAATTAGAATAATTAATTTTTGTGAAGAAACACATACATATATATACATATATACATCTTGGTTTAGGAGTCACAAGACATGTACTTGCACATTAACTAAATGTTTGTGCTTGGCTCTTCCCAGTGGATCTGATTATGATTATGATTTTTCACGTGAACTGAAAACAATAGTAATGAGAAAGATGGAATTCAAGAAGTGGTTACCTCTATGGAAAAGTATTTTTATAGGTCCTATTTATCATGATTAGTGGTCTTAATTTCATCCTTTGTACAGCAGAATTAACCAAAATAAGCAGACATTCTTGTACTACTGAAAGCTTATTCCTGGTTTATCATTTTCTAACAAACTAGAAATGAAAAAGAGAGATAGATAAGAAGTACAGTATTTTTATAATGCATGAAATATGAAAATATTGGGATGGTGTACTTAAATGGAAAAATTTGGATATTTAGATGATAGCATTGAGAAAATCATGACTAAATGGATTGAATATAAAGGGGAAACTTTCTATCAAATTTAATCAACTAGGAGAAACTTATGACATAGAGAGACATTTTGAATATTGATGGGAAATTACAAACTAAACAAGAATTGGAAGAATAAGGCATTGAGCTATCATGGTGGCCACACTTGCAAATGCAAATGAAATACGAAAAAGATGCCAAAACATATGGTTTTTATAAAGATCAAATAGTCTTTGACCAGATACTATTGTCATCAGATGAAAAACTGATTAAAAAAACCTCTATAAATTTTTGTTAAACCTAAAGATGGAAGATGAACAAGTTAAAGAAACAATGCTAAGTTGGGCAAAAAAATTTGGACACAATGTAGAATTAGAAAAATGGTAAAATTTGTGGGAAAGAAACTATAAAATAACAAGAGCAGCTACTTATAAAGAAAATCTATATAAAATATTTTATAGATGGCATTTACCACCTGCAAGATTAATCAAAAATGTTTAAAAACATGTCTAATAACTGTTGGAAATGTAGGCAAAAGCCAGGCACATACTATTACCTTTGGTGGACATGCCCTAAAGCAAAAAAAAAAAAAAAAAAAAGGTCAAAAATACACATGTGGTTACAGAAAATGTTAAGAAAACATGTATATTTTAAGCCAGAACTATTTCTTCTAAGTATAATTAAAAATGAAGAAACACCATCAGAAGAAGATATAATTGGGAAAATTTTGGATTGTGCAGAAATGGATAGGCTTATATTGAAAATGAAAGGGAAAAAATATACAGAATATTTTCAAACATGGGATATTTTTTATAAATGGCTAGAAAAGTGGAATAGAGAGTAGAAATGGAAGTTGTACTACTATTAATGTTAAATATGTGAACCCAGACAACACATTGTTTATTAAGCACTAAATATTTGTAACTTTAAAAATTTAATAAAATCTCTCTCTCTCTCTCTTTCTGAATTTCAATTTGGAAACCACAAACCAGAATTATCAGCCATTCTAGCTAATCCTAAAACAGTCACAAAGAACTAATATATGATTTTGTTTTTTCCCCATTATTGTTAGGTGAACAAACCCTTACTTTAGCACTAACAGCACTTACAGATTTTTCTCTTGTTTTTTTTTTCCTTTTAACTCTACAAAACACTAATTTTTCACTTAAATTTTCTATAAACCAATGGCAATTGAGGGACAGGATATTTATTTTGGATTAATGATGGGCTACGAACATTTGATCATCTAAAGCACAAACCATGAGTTGCTAACTTCAACAGGACTTTGATTCCTAGGAAATCAAAAAATAAATGTACCTAGATTGTCATTTGTTGTTTTAAAATGAAACGAAATCATGATGGAAAGAGATTTTTGCTGAACTGAGTAATTTTAATTCATTAGAAGTTTATACTACTTATATTTTAGGGGGATGAATGTTCCATTTTTTCCTTTAACAGTGTAAAACTGCATACTCATTTATTTAGAAGAAAGTCCCAAGGATGAAATGGACCATTTCAGAGCAAATGTGCATTAGATAGCGCTGTTAATGTTCAGAATGATCTCTTAGGCTATAATGCTATATCCATATAATTGAAGCTATATGGATCCCACTGAACTCAATTGGGCTTACTTCAGAACGGTCATGAATAATAAAACAATAAGCAGAACAGAAGTCTGTATGAAAGTGAAGCTTTTTTTTTTTTTAAACAAAATCAATCGGATGGAAATGTATTCATGTTCTCAGGACATAGATGCACAAAAGACTACAGACACATCCACTACTTTTACATAATAGGTACAGTACCACAATCATTTCAGGAGAAAAAAAATTGCTGAGTTGTAATGTAGTACAGTTTCAAGTGGCTCTTCTTGTATTCTTTCATATAGGATTTTTCAGCACAGGCATTAGCTTAATTGTTAAGACCTTGTGATGTGAGTACTCAAGCTATTTCTAGACATTAAGGCTTTGTTTTTCTAAAAGAAGCTCTCAATTCATTTTCTGGAAGAGGCCTGGCAGAATGTTTCAGAAATGGCTTTAATTTTCTCCTTTTTTACACCTTGAGGCAATGTTTTCAAGATGTGCTTATAGTCCTCATAAAACTGTGAAATGTGTTCCCATCCAACAGGCCCAATGTCTTGTGCTCTAAGTAAATAGTACTTTACACTGAAGATACAAATCTCCAATATGTCTTACTGTTCTTTTTACAAAAAGGTCTTTGAACATAAACAGAAGACTCAGAAGACTGCAGTCGTACAACTTGAGGTAAATGCAAAGGAACTTTGTGGAACTCTTGAACCAATTCCCTTCTTTATTTTTTCTCTCAAGACTTTAACACACACAGACATATTATTTTCTAAGATGTTTTATGTGTTCCTCAAGCACAGCAGTTCTCAACCTTCCTAATGCCGTGACCCTTTAATACAGTTCCTCATGTTGTGGTGACCCCCAACCATAAAATTATTTTTGTTGCTACTTCATAACTGTGATTTTGCTTAAGAACATGTTACTAATTTAATATCTCTCTCCCTCTTTCTTTCTCTCTCTCTCCCTCTCTCTTTCTCTCTCTCCATTTCTATTTCTCTCTCCCTCTCCCTCTCTCTCCTTCTTTTTCTCTCTCCCTCCCTCTCTTTCTCTCCCTCTCTCTTTCTCCCTTTCTTTCTCCCTCTTTCTTTCCCTCTTTCTTTCTCTCTCCCTCTCTCTTTCTCTCTCTCCCTTTCTCTCTCTCCCTCTCTCTCTCTATTTCTCTCTCTTTCTCTCTCCCTCCCTTTCTTTCTCTCCCTCTCTCTCCCTTCCTCTTCCTCTTTCTCCCTCCCTCTGACCTGTAACAACACAATGAGGGAGCCAACCAATCGCGGGACGTAGATTCTGACGGGCAGCCGGCCAGAGCCAAGAAGCCAGCGATCGCCTCAAGCTGCCGCCACGGCCTGATGAGACCGCGCTGTGCCCGACAGGCAGCGCGTAATGGCCAATGAGTGCTGGGCGGGGGTTGGTGCTTGAGAGGTGGCTACTGAGTGTGCGGCACCATTGTGGCTGTCAAGCCCCGTGGGCTTGACATTCCTATGAAGGAAGGGGCCCACGCAGCCGGCCGCTGAAGCATGCAGCCGGCCACCAGAATTGCCACGCAGGAAGAACAGCTAACGGCAGCCTACCAGGCGGGACTCCGGTGCACCCTAGGACAGCCCGCCAGCGCCTGGTTAGAGCAGCTGGCTGGCACTCCATTGTGGCTGGCTCCGGCGGGGTGGGAATTCCCTGGAATCACGGAATGCGGTGTGGCAATGTCACCAATGAGCGGGGCATCCCAAGGAGGCCGCCAGCACCTGGTTGAAGCAGCTGGCTAGCACTCCATTGTAGCCGGCTCTGCCGCCGGTGGCAGGGATCGCCCACAGTTTGCGGCTTCTGCTGCGGTGCCCGGATCGGTTTCCCAGCGTGTGGGTGTTGGAATGTTCGATCGGTATCCCAGTTGAAAAGCCCTGGGATACAGAAGTAGTGTTTCGGTTCCTAAGACCATCGGAAATATGTGTTTTCCGATGGTCTTGGGCAACCCCTGTGAAAGGGTCGTTCAACCCCCAAAGGGGTTGCGACCCACAGGTTGAGAATCGCTGCTCTAGCAGTTTGTGCATTGTGAGAAAGAATAGTCACTTTCTAAGAGGTCAAACATAATGCTTCTAATCTATAATATTTAGGATATTGTCCAAATAAATACATCACAATCAAGTCATAAATTGGCTTGTTCCTTGGCCTATAGCTTGATCCGTTAAAGTTTGAGATTCAATTTGTGGTTCTGAAATTTCATCTTTAATTTTTGTCCAAGATTTCATGTACTCTATCTATCTATCTATCTATCTATCTATCTATCTATCTATCTATCTATCTATCTATCTACCTACCTACCTACCTACCTACCTACCTATCTATACACACACACATTTCCAGTCATTCAGTGCTACCATAGTTACCTAAAAGCTACATTAGGATATGATGGGGGGGGGAACTGCTGTAGTTCTTGCAATTTTATGTGAAAACAAATTAGTAAGTCTTATAAAGGGTCATTTATCTCTTGGTTTTATCTGCAAAATGTATTTTCCTTCCTGCATTGTCTTTTCTTAATTGCTTCTTTGGCTCAGTCTGCCCTGATCTGAATTCCTCCTAATTTTTTTCATTAAGACAGAATGTTTCCCCCCCCTGAAAACATAAGCATGTGGGATGAGTAAATCTAACAGTAACTTTTTTCAAAGGGTTACTTATTCCCATTAGTCAAATTTAAGAAGTATAAAGATTCCCAACATGGAGCCAACTCCATAATCTACCTGATTCCCATATATCAAGGGTCTTCAAACTTGGCCTTTTTATGATTTGTGGACTTCAACTCCCAGAATTCCTCAACCAGGCACGCTGGCTGAGGAATTCTAGGAGTTGAAGTCCACAAGTCATAAAAGGGCCAAATTTGAAGAAAAATAATTCAGCATCAGCATCCCATTTTACAAAGCCATTTGACTAGAGTGGCCAAAGAGGCCAACTAAGGACTTAACTAACTAAATGAACCAGTTTAGTTTCTTTTGTGTGATGACATCTGCAAGCTTTTTCTTCTTTTGTCAAGATTTACCCTTTTATGTGAGTGCTATTGTGACACCCTTAGCAAAAGATGTGGCTTCCACTGAGATATTGCAACACTTCTTTTGTCACTCTGATCTTCACTTGCATGGACTGTCCATGGACACCACTGACAACCAATTCATTTTTTTTTTTCATTCTGTTAGGAACAAATTCATGAATACTTTGGGGGAAAAAAATCTAACCAAATAGAATTCACAACTCCAAATGAGCACACGGCTCAAAATTCTTGTTAAAGTGGTCTTGCCTATTTTATCTTTTTCCCCCTTTTTAAAAAAATCTTTGTGTGAGTGTGTATCAATTATATAGTGGAGACTTCAACGTTAAGTAACTAGCTCAAGATCAAAACTTTCATTGTACAACAAATATTTGAATGAAACTGCAGCACTTTCTTTTTTCTTGTATTATGCACTATTTTATATGGTATTAAATAATTTTATGCTTGTAATATCAATATCTTAAATTGTAATTAATACCGATATTTATTTCTATTTTATTTCTAATACTATTAGTTAACTGAACAATATAATGTCAATAATTTTAACTAATACTGTGCAAGTATCATTATATCAAAACAATATAATATACTGAGATTTGCACCATAATTTAAAAAATATTTCTGCATTTTTCCATTTATGCATGTAGGTGATTTTTCATACTAGTAATCAGATGATTACTGCAATACTTTATGAACATTTACATGCATATCATTCAACAGTGCAAATACAAAACAACAACATCCTGAAGGAACTATATATGTAATTACATTAAAACTGCTTTTTTTCAATGCTTTATCCGCGTAAATCTTGTAATATCCATGTAAATATTTATGTAGGAGAAGAAAAGAATCGGGCATTTAAAACACAAAATGAAATGAAATCATGATTAAACCCCTGCAGAAAATAAATTGATCATTTATTTTGATTATTTAGTGTTGTTTAGTTCAATTTCTGTCATGGTTTTTTTTGAAACTGAACCATAATGTAAGTAAAATTTAAATAATGTTAATACAAATCCCCTTGATTCCAGAGTTCAGCCAAAAGAACTGTCAACTGCTTTAACAATAACAAAGGGTTTAATTCCTAAGATATTAATTTTTGAATTCAGTCTTTAAACTGCTTCATTACAATGCAAAAGCAATTATATTTTCTTCTTTTTAATATTTACAATAGTGCAATAATTTACTTTACCGTAATCACTAGCTAATAATTCTCTTGTATTTTTAATTCTGCTTTCCTCTTGTTTCTGACAAAATGTCATTCTTCATTCATGGTGTTCAGTTAGGTTATAGAAAGAATATTTTGTTTTTGTTGTTGCTGAAAATAGTATATCTCAAGTAATACCATGGATTTTCATCAAAAATGGGGATTTCGATAAAACTATTTGCCCCCAGCATTTTATAACACAGAACAAAACGTCTATCCTTCTTTAGAGACAAATTTATCTCTCTAATAATGATGGTTTTGAAATGAATTTCATGGCCACACTGAAGCACAGTAAATGTATTAAGTATCTACCTCATGATAAGCATTGCATCTGTGAACAAAAGCTAGAAAAAGGGGCATACCTGTGCTACTGTCAGAGTAATTTGAGCAGATGCTTTGCTTCTCACAGCATATAAACATATAAATATGTTCTTCACGTCTTGCCAAACATATTTGCAGGTTTTTAAAAACGTAAAATACTGATTATCAGAAGAGAGAACACCCTATGAAGAATATATAACCTATGGTAACAATTGTTCTTTCAAACGACTCCCAATGTTTTGAAAAAAAAAATGTATTGATCCTCTCTAATTGACACGTGAATTTCTTTGCAGTTCATTCTGACTTACTTTGTCAGGGAAGTCTGATTTCAGTTCTGTAATACTCCTGCACCAATAGGCTGCAGTTTTCTCGCTTATGAGCTCAATATTCAAGAAGGAACCTTGACCTGGACCATACACGGGACCTGTGGTAGTTCCACGAATTATCCTTGGAGAAACATTTGTTACAGTGTCCTGTGAAAACAATAAAATAAAAAAATAAAAATTAGCAATTCAAATTGAACAAAGAAAAAAAAAATTTCTACTTCTTATTTCTGAAACTTTGCCCTCTACATGTATGGATACAGTAGCCCTTGCATGACGATCATAAATTCAGCAACCAAAATTATGATGGCACTGAACAAATTATATTTATGCCTGGTCTCAAAGTTATGGTTGCTGCAGTGTCCTTGTGGCCACGTGATCAAAATTGGGCACTTGGCAGACCTCCCACATTTATGACCACAGGTGAGTTTCAACTCCCTCCCACTCACCTGTCTTCCCCCTATCAATGCCCTTTTGGCTGTCTTGCACACTACCTGCCTGTGACAGAATGTGCAGATGAAGATGGAGCAGAGGGAGAGAACGTTGGCAGTAGCACTGCGGCTTCCCAGAGAAGAGGCAGCTCATTCCAGAGAGGGCCCAAGACCACAGAGTGCATAGTCCTGTACTGGATGGTAGGGGGAGGAAACGTTTCAGGGTAGGCTGACCTTAGGATCTCCCAGGGTGTATCTATTAGGTTAGAAGGTTATAACTTTAGTGTTTCAAGATTAAACTGGAAGAGTCCATAAAGAAATGGACTTAATTGGATCTCACTGTGGCATCTTTGGGCTTAGGCCTGACATGCTCTGACCACTCCTGCTGCTCTCTCTCTCTTTCCCGCCACTCTTGCCATGCCAAGTTCCATTTTATCATCCACTCTACACTCTTCCTGCCCCTGCTGCTCTATGCTCCACCACCTAACAGCTGCATCGCTTAATGATGGAAACTCCAATCCCAATTAGGGCCATTAGGGCAAGACTTTCTGCATTTTATACTGGGTTCTTTTATTATTTTTATGAATGATAAACTAAAAGAACAACAACAACAACAATAATAAATTAATATGTTGATTACAAAAATCAACAAGCACATATTATCTATACCATCTGCTAGTAAAGATCAAGTTTTCAGGAAGGGGGAAATGGTTTATTTTCCATTCTTGGACAGGAAGCCCACTACTATAAAAAGAGTTGCCAAGCTCTCATCGGCTACCGTTGTCATAAGAAAGCTTAAGGTATCTTAAATTGTGATGATGACACGAAGAAGTCTTTTATTATATTATTTTAATTTCATTTCACAAATTTGGTTTTGCTTTGCTTTATTTCATTTGGGTGTTGGTTATTACTTTTAAAGCCCACCATGGCATGGGTCCAGGTTATCTGAGGAGCTGACTCCCCCTGATGTGACAAGCCTGCCCCACTCATGCCTGCAGAAGAGGCCTGCTACGGGTTCTGTCTGTTAAAAAAATGAAACAGGCGGGGTCAAGGAGATGAGTTTCTTCTGCTATGGCCCCATTCCTGTGGAACATTCTACCACTGGAGGTGAGAACTTTCTCCTCCCTTTTGGCCTTCCGGAAGAATATCAAAACCTGGCTTTGCCAGCTGGTCTGAGCTCCTGAGAGGAGCGCTCAACTCTGGAGATAGGATAACAGGACCTCATCCCATCCTGCTCCCTTAGAGCTAGAATAGAATAGTTCTTAATAATATTTTAATTCTGTGTTATTTTAATATTTCAACTATCTTTAACTAGTTTTATAATCAATAAGTTGTCCAGAGTCACCTTGTAGGGGAGATGACTGGCTAAATGAATGAATGAATGAATGAATAAAAAAACTTTTTTGTTTTAATTTTAATTGCAGTGTCTATATGGTGTTTTTAATGCTCTCACTATATTTGAATCTGATTTTATATGTTATTTTAGTTTCATTCATTAACAATGAATGAATAAATAAATACATTCAGGCAGAATTCCCTCAGTAGATAAACTTAAATGTTCAACTGCAAACATTCGGTTTGCTGGCAGACAACTATTCTTATACCATTCACTAAATATAGTCTATTTTAGAACTGAGAAATAGGATTTGTAGGCATTCCCTTTAGGCCATTTTCATTCCTTATGTTTCTTTAAAAACTGTATATTATGTTTAAATAGAAAATATAAGCATTCTGATTATTTTATTCATGTTACTTATTGAATAAAAATGATCTATGATCGTTTCATTTCATAGGAAAGGTTCAAAGAATATTTCAGATTTAACTTTGTAAATAATCATTAACATTATTGTGTTGTTTGGAAACATCACCTACACTGAAAATCATTTACAGAAGCATATAAATTTGCAGATTTAAAATAAAAACAATTTTAGGTAAAGGCCGTTTAGTTAAGCATTTCATAGAGTTATTGGGTTAAGTATCCCTACTCACAATCTTGTCACTTCTGGAGCGATAACATGAACCCCCATTAGTATATGGCAATTAAGATCAATTTACATATTTTAATTAAGATCCATCCCACATAAAACAATTAGGGTAATAGGCATACTAACTGATTTCATAACATTTGGACGTTTTTCCAACTAGATAGACAGGAAACGTTAATTAGCATTAATTAGTGCTGATCTGCATATGTTTGATAAGGCATACCCTCACTACAAATGATTATTTATTCCTGAATCTGCCAAGTGCTACCATAGCAGAAAATAAAGGAACTTCCCTCATATTGTATGTAAATGTCTAGTAATTTTTACTTGTTTTTCTATTTGGACTATTTATTAAAAATAAATGAATAGAAATGAATATACAAATATATACATTCATATATAGAGAAAACATACTAATTAATGTGCAGCAGTTAATAGGCACTGATGACATTTCCATAATAACTGTGAAAATGATGGTGTTTAGAACCTTTTCTATTAAATTTTGTCTTTATATCCTGATACTACAAATCAGTATAATTTTCAGATAATTTTTGGCAATCTTTAAAGAGGAGGATACTGTAATACATTTAGAAAAAAAATACAGCATTTGTCAGTATCTCCTTTCACTGAAATAATCACACTATCACTACCACCAGCAGCAACAACAGTAATAATATCTGCAAGAAATTCTACAAGTAAGAACTGGTGGGATTACAGACAAATAGAATAGAATATTCTAGAAAAAGAATACATAATATAATAGAAAAAGAAGAAGCAAAATAGTTCTGGGACAAGCACCTGCCAGATAACACCCCAGATTTAACAATTACCAATAGGAAAGACAACAAAGTCTAGTGCAGGCGTAGGCAACCTTGGCTCTTTTAGGACTCGTGGACTTCAACTCCCAGAATTCCTGAGCCTAGCTGGCTCAGGAATTATGGGAGTTGAAGTCCACGAGTCCTAAAAGACCCAAGGTTGCCTACCCCTGGTCTAGTGGACATGGCAGTATCTGGAGAAAGAATTGCAAAAGATAAGAATATACAAAGACCTGTAAATAGAAGTAAAATGACTAGGGCAAAAAAGCAAAGGTAATAGATGCTTGGGGTGCAATCCCAAAATAACTGGAGCATCACTTGAATACCACCACCAGCATTGATAAAATCACCATCAGCCAACTCGCAAAAGGTAGACTTACTACAAACAGTTTACATCTTGCAACGATACCTTTAACATCATGAAACAATAGGTTTGGATACTTACATAACATTAGATTTCAAATGCTATCTATCTATCTATCTATCTATCTATCTATCTATCTATCTATCTATCTATCTATCTACCTACCTACCTACCTACCTACCTACCTACCTACCTACCTACCTACCTACCTATTTCTTTTTAATCCTGATACTGTGCTAAGAGAAGGACTGCCTTCTTCAGCTTTACAGAACATACAGTACCTCTCTATATCCAAGTGAGTATTGTATTGCCACAGATCCTCTGCTTAGTGGAGACACTCAAATCAAAGCATCAAGGCAGCTATCTCACTTCTTGAACACTTAAATGAAGGGAAGCCATCCAATTGGGTGATTTGTTCTGCTATCCCAAGGCTCTTTCAGTTAGGATTTTTTTATTTTTAACATTCAATAGGAATCAGTCTTCTTGTGGTTTAACTCTGATATTTTGTGCCTTGCACTCAAGAAAAAGAGGCCCAGATTCTAATATTTTTCTATATGACATTCTTTCAGGTATTTGAAGAGTGCTATGGTATCCCCCTTACCTGTCTATTGCCAAAGCTAAACATACCAAGCTACTTTTAATCCCTCTTCATACACCTTAATTTTCTAAAGCCCTGGATATTTATTGCTTTTCTATGAATCCTTGTATCCAAATCTAGTTTTAATATTCAACGTTTAATCTAATGAAAAAGTATGATATAATTTTTTTTGAATATTTAGAAGTTATACTGCTATTGATGCAGCTTAAAATTGCCTTCCCATCGCATTTTTAGTTCAAATTCAGTTTGTATTTGACTACTACTACAAGATTCCTTTTGCACGTACTATTACCAGGCTGGGTATCCCTTATCCTATACCTGTGCATTTGATAACGAAAGAACTTTACATTTATCTCTGTTAATTTTAGTTCTTTTCTTTGCTGTTCATTTCTATAAAGTATCAGGATTGTTCTGAATTTTATTTCTGTCTTCTAGAAATAAACACAATTTTGCATCGTCTCTAAATCATTAATGAAAATAGTGCGCTAACCCTGGGAAGGGAACCTGATAGCTTGTCACTTGATATTCAGTATCAAATATAGAATTTAATGTAGACCCATTGACTATGATTGTTGAGCCAGCTATATATTATATCCTGTAATCCATTCACATCTAACGAGATGGTTAATGAGCATGACATGGCCCACATCACAATTTATGGAAAAAAAACACGTAACAATATAAACCACAGGCTCAAATTATTTAGAAAACATTTTATTGTACTATTGTCCTACCAAATGTGCTATAGCATTGCTTAATGCTATAGACAAATTGAATATATATACATATAAAATATAGACTTCCCCCCACAGTTTGTTATTTTAGATATGATAAAAGGCTTTAATGATCAGTTGACAAACACACCAAATCAATTCCTCTAAGAACATATGACTTTTGAAAATATTTCTGAGTTTCTAATCTGATTTTGTTGGTAAGATCAATTAAATCTGTTTCTGGAAAAAAATACGTTTTCATCTAAATAGGGCCAGCAGTCCTATTTTTTTTTTTAAAAAAAAAGTCACAAAAAGTTGGTATTAGTTTTCCACATAGTTTTCAGCTATGGCAGGTTGAAAATTCCCATGAGATATTCTGTGGGTGAGCTTCTTAATAATGTGGAAATCAATGATTTTATTCTTAGGGCTCTTCAGGTCAGTTCAACCTTTATTGGAACAACTGAGGCAGGCTGGAATTATCCACATAAGGGACCAAATGTCTCACCAAAGCAGATTAGACTAAAACAAGACCCAATCAAGGGCACTTAGTTACTGTATTTTATATTGAGAATGACTCCAACACTTTCAGTCAAACAAGTTTAAAACCATCAATAAAGTTCTCCAATTGGGTAATAAATGCCAAACTAACAAAGAGAAAACAATTCCTTATCTTTGTTCCCACCTTATGAGACATATTTAAAAATATATGTTTAATAAGGTTGTGGGGGAGAATATGTCATGAAAAAAAAAAATGGGGGGAGAGGATAATTGAACCAATCAGTGATCACAATCTAACCAGCTTAGGTTAACTACAAAACAGTCCCAGTGTTATATATTGTTAAACTATTTCCATCCTCAACTCTGTTGCAGGAACCCCAAAATCTAGTTAACCATCCTATATAGCCTATCTAGTCTTTTCAAGAAAAAGAGCTGGAGAGATAAAGAGATAAAGAAAGTGAAAAAACTATTCACCATTTTAAATTCCACACGTGGGCTCCTGATAAACATGTCTCTCTAACACCGTGGCTATAAATAAAACTCCAACTAAGATATACTCTCATTTTGCACAGATATTTCCAGAAAGTATAATTAGTCCTTCTTTAGTGCTGCCTCAGTGACTATTCTCAATTAAGACAATGATGAAAAAGACATTTGCAATCAATGTCCACATTTATGAGCTTTGCACTTCTCACTCTCAGTTACATATTTGCCATTATAGTCAGTTAGTACACGCTGTCCTGTGGCTGATTCATTTTTTTTCTCTCCACTGCTTCCGGTGACTAGATGGTTTAAACAAGCTATCTCTTCCTGAGCTGCAATACAACTTTCTGGGCAATACAACAGGTCCCTCAAAATTTTAAGGCAAGCTAACAAATTCTCCACTGTGACCTTAATTAAGGCTCACAGCTGCTGCTTGAAACTGACAAGACTATAATCTGTTTCACAGAAAGGCTTTCCCCCCCTCCTTTTGGACACTAGCACATTCCACAAACTGACTACAAATACACTTATTTATAGGTTATAATATAAATTTGCTAGTTACTGATAATTTATCATTGTAATCAATATTTTGTAAGCATTTTAAAACTGTTTCTTTTAAGAGGGAATTTGAAACTGTAATGAAAGAAAAGAAAGAGAAGAAGGAAAGAGAAATAAAAAGAAAAAAAGGAAAAGAAAAAGAAAGAGATTATCATCAAGCAACAACCTAATAAATAAACCACTCCCACCAAAACTGACAGAGCATAGAGCAGTGATGGCGAACCTATGGCACGCATGCCAAAGGCGGCACTCGGAGCCCTCTCTGTGGGCACACGCACCGTTGTCCCAATCCTGCCTCCCCCTGCCACCCCTCCTCCCCAGCAGCCACCCCAGAGGAGAGTCGCTTCCATGTGTGGCCTCCACAGAGCAGTGCAGCCAAACAGCGCAGCCAAGTGCAGCCAAGCACGGAGCAGCGCAGCCAAGCAGCTGGTCAGCAGGAACAAGACTCCATCCTCACGCCCCATCGCGTGCAGTTAATGCTGTGGGGCATGGGTGGAGGGTGTGGCCGCCATGGCACTGTTGGGCCCCTGGGTGATATGCTGCAATGGGCCATGGAGATGGTAGGTGGCCCTGCAGGCAGGCAGGGAAGGGCAAAGTGGGGGTGGAGTGGGGGGTGGGGGTAAGCCAGGGGGCAGAGCAGGGGTGGGCCAGGGGGCAGTGCGGTTTTTGGACACTTGGACTCTAAAAGGTTCTCTATCACTGGCATAGAGCAAACGCTACTTCTCTCTAGCACTGAAAACAGCCATGCTCACAGAGCAGCAAGGACCACATAGAAAAAGAAAATATTTAGATAACCCCCTTTTTCATCCCACTCCCTTTTTTTATTCTTTTCTGGATGTACTCTGGGCTTACTTAAACTTTAATTATTATTAACTTAGATGTTGAACTTTTTATAAAGTTGGCAATCATGGATCATGTGGCTTAACACTGAATAAATATTAATTTAACTTTTTTGAGAGGAAGAAGGAGGTACTCCTTGGTGCTAAGGGGATTGTGGGCTCACTCCCAGCAGGTCTCTGGCTGGGCCCAATCCAAAGGAGGTTGGCTGAAGTTGCAAGGCCAGAAAAGAATCACCAGCCTGCCTTCCTTAGGGCAGGGGTCCCCAATCCCCAGTTCACAGACCCGTACCAGGCCGCAGCATGCCAGCAACCAGGCTACACAAGCAAGCAAAGCCACACCTGCGGGATGCAGGCAGCACACAAAACCATGCACCCTCCAGTCTGTGGAAGAACCTCTTTCCACAGAACTGGTCCCTGGTTCCCAAAAGGTTGGGGACCTCTGCCTTAGGGCTCCTGCTCAGTCCATGCTGTGGCAGTGCTGAGCAATCCTTGCTGCTTACATTAAGCTGAGGTGGTGACCTCATACCAGACTGCTTGTAGTTGTGAGCGAAGATTTTTATGGTGCCTAAATGCATTATCATAATTTGGGATACCTTAATTTTGTAAGTCCTTAACTTTTTGTTGTGTACGCAGGTTTGATCAGCACATGCATGCACCACAGATTTGATCGCACATGCACACTACTTAGTGGGAACATGGTTTATTGCCAACTCCTCTTCCCTTTATTATGGCTTTTAGGTCAGAAACTGCAGTAATAGAATACATCTACCTATAATTATTAATAAAGCTAAAAAGTGGATATAAATAAAAATGTATAAATTTAAATTAATATAGTAATTATAATACAGACAATGTTGGCAATCACCAAAATTTGTACTAAAACTCAGTAATAGGAAGGATGGATAGAACAAATGTGGCACAAAATTGGGCAATCCAGAAAGACATGATGTATGTATGTATGTATGTATGTATGTATGTATGTATGTATGTATGTATTATCCTGTTAGAGAGTCCAATGCTTATCTGTCACTTATTCTGTTGGACCAGGTCCCTGACATAGCTTCCAACCAGTAGTGAAATCAAATAGGACATAATTCCCTTTGTTTATATAATTCTCTACAATAATCTCTCTTATTCATACCCAAATAATTTATACATTCCCCAAAATTAAATAGTAATGCTGCAGGGTTATTAATGAATAAGACATACATGATGAGAAAAGACTCTGATGTTTGCCAGGCAGATGTATCCTAGACTATTTATGTGTTTTCTCTTCAAGCTTCTTCCTCTCATGAATTGTTTTACCCTTCCATGGGACATATTATTTATTTATTTAAATTTAGAAGCCACTTGATTCCAGACAACTTGGGGGGGGGGCTTAAAAATTAAGAAAGACCAGCAATGCAAGGAACAGGAACCATACATGTTGGGTGGATAAAGAAGACACAATATTGCAGACTAACCAACACTGCTGAATTCTAGCCACAAGATAGGAGAACAGTTGGGTCTTCAAAGCCTTTTAGAATGTCGCCAGGATGTGAGTTGAAACTACCTCTGTGGAATGATGTGATCCATAAGGCCTATCTTTATTTATTTATTTATGAGACTTATATATCGCTTTAAGTGCAAGCACTCTCTAAGCGGTGTACACCAGTAAGCAAAGTATATATATATTTACATTTCCCCCAACAATCTGGGTCCTCATTTTACCTACCCCGGAAGGATGGAAGGCTGAGTCAACCTTGAGCCGGTGAGATTTGAACCGCTGACCTGCTGAACACAGTCAGCTAAAGTGGCCTGCAGTACTGCACTCTAACTGCTGCGCCACCTCAGCTCATAATCTTGTAGTGGGGATGGTTTTCTTTGTCTACCTATATTAAAGAATCTCCACAGATTGCTTGCTTTCTCCTGGGAACAACCGGATAAGGTTTCATGGTGGGGTGTTTTTTTGGGGGGTCTCTCTCTCTCCCTCCCTCTCCCTCTCCCTCTCTCTCTCTCTCTGTGTGTGTGTGTGTGTGTGTGTGTGGCTTATGCCTCTTGCAACTGCACAAGGATTCAATGCTTATTGCACATTTGACCCCTCCTTCCAACCTTGCTAGCAGTTTCCCAACCTGTGAATGTATTGTTCTTCACATGGACCATTTTGTATAAATTGGCCAGGGATTTGGAGGAAGATTTCTGCTTTCTGGGATTGTATTCAAGGAGCAGACAGGAGTGATATTTGGCAAAGTCCAATGAAGCACATACTGTTTGTTTGGGATAAATAGAGGGGTTTGTGGCCAATAGTAACCTTTGTTAAGTTTTCCTACATTTTTTGTTTTACTGGATGTGAACTGTGAGAGGCATGTTCCATACAGAAAGACAAACAAATCGTGTTCCACACAGAACATCATGTTTCATACTGAAAGACAAACAAACCAGGAATCTAAACTAAACCAGCAGAAAAACAGAGAACAGAGAAGAAGTTCAGACAGTCATGTGATTGTCAATGTTTTCACAGGGAAAGGTTGCAGCTCAGTGGGGGGGGAGGGAGAACAGGGACACATTAATGAGATGGTATTAAATTCTTAAACCAGAGTTTTTGTTAATTTTGGCATATGAAATAATTGTGTATAGTGAACGATATAACCTTTGTACATTTCCTTTCATTATAAATGATGTAAAAGTTTAAACAAAATGATCATACAGCTTCTTTCCAGGAGTTAATTTATATGACCTTTCCGCATCCAGAGTACTTTGGTGCCTTGATGGTATGTTCATTAAGTGAAGTAACTTTCAGATTGTAACTGCAGTTAATACTTATTAAATGTCAGTGCTGGAGAGAAAAAGTCACAGTGGCCTCTTTATGAACAATTCCTATGAACCATTTGAGGGGAGGGTGGATGAGAGACCCTCAATTCAGTAAAACATAATTGTAGTAAAATTTGAACAAGTACTCAGTTGTATTATGCAGGAGAAGACTTCATGTTTCTAACAGATTTAGTAGACTGCTACATTTTGGTTCTAAGTGTGCAATCCACAAATCACGTTGTTCAGAGCAGGTTTAAAATACTTCTATAAGTTGAAATTAGCTGGATCTAAACTAAATTCTTTATAATCTAGTTCTCGCTAGGATCAATGGGGTTCTAAGTTAAATAAATCAAGACTATTTTTTTCGCATTTATTACGAGAACTAAGGGCAACTAATTTTTTAATTATCCCACCCAGTGCCTTTTTTGCTCCAATAATATTGAATAATAATATTGCTGACTGAATCTTAAGATGGAGTAGGCAGAATAAAAGAACAGAATTTACCGATACGTTTCCGAATTGGTGGATGACAGCCTTCAGCTTTCTGTTTCCCCACTAAATTGCTTAAATTGACAATGAGGAATTGAAAGTTTAGGTAAGCAGAAGTAGATTTGGAAGAACGTATGTATTTCATACTGACTAATTTGATACACAAATCCAAATGTTATATCAATATCTGTAGAAATTCCAATGAAGATATGCCAGTTTATGTCCCCTCTAAATTTCTTTTTTAAAAAAAGAATCAATCTACATTTTTAATCATCCATTGATACAAAATAAACTACTCACTAAAAGTCTATACTGCTACCATAATTATTTCTGGACTATTAACATTAGTAGCTGCTGTTTCAGAGGAATTCCTTGCTTGTTGTCAAGAATCTTGGCTAAGGTTTTGCAGCATTAAATGAATGTTCAACCTGCTAGAGGCATACAATCCCACAACTGTTTATATATTTAATGGTGGAGGCTACATATCTAGAGAATGGGTAGGAAACAGACTGGCAGCAGATATGTAACACTAAAAATTTAAGAAAAGGAATAAGAAAATGCCAAGCATATTATGTGAATATAAATATAATAGAGCCGGGTAATCTTATTAATTTCAAATCAATTTTTTCCAACTCTGAATATGATTTCTTTTATGCCCTCTCAGAGACAACAGCAGTTAAAGAAAGCACTTAATCAATATTTTAGTATCTTCCTAGGATTGCTCACGTATTTTTGTGGAAGAAACTAAATCCAGTATTCAGTGGGGAGCATTACAACTATTCATGATAATTTACTCATTCCTTCAGTGGGCTTCCCTAGAGCTTGTGTCATAATTAAAAACAAAGTCCCTGAGTCTCAATAAAATAGTGTAAGGCTTTTATTCATTGCTGTTTTCATATTACAAACAAACTTTAATGAAAATATGGCTTCCCAACTCAGCATATGTAGGGGAGGTTTGACCTAACAGAACAAACTCTTACAAAACAGAAGCAACAGTAAATTTTTGGTATTCTCATGTTATGTTAGAAACAATTTGGTTGCATGGAGATAGTAAAACAAGCACCATCTAGATAAGGTTAAGAAGTATAATATGATTAATAATCTAATAATGATTAAAATAAATGTCTGCACTTTTGTTATCCCAAAGACAATACATTGGAAGGGCCCACAGGCTGTGTTATTTCAGTTGCAATGAAAACTCCCTTCATCTTATGTATACATAAGGTGAGAAGAACAACACTTTATAACAGAATGTGTCTGGGGAATTTCAACCTTTGTAAAGTTGCTATCTGTGATATTTATTTATTTGAGATTGTAAACACTCAGTCCTGTTCTGTAACACTGAAAAAGGAAACAATGATTTGAAGCAAACTATACAGTATATAGTGGATCTATAATAATCACTTCAGGTATGGTATTTGAAAGAATGTTCAGTATAAGATATTTTAAGACTAGAATGAACATACCGGTATAAACATTTGGAACACACAGTCACACACACAGTGTAATGGGGATGATACTTCATACCACACAGATTATGCACTGAAGGCTACCAACTAAAGTTCCAATGATCCAATTAAAGAACCGTTTGAGCTAAGTCAGATCTCTGATCCTTTTGATACCATTTATTTTTCTCTGACCAGAATAGATTTTGTAAAGTCTCACAGACAAGTTTTATTCTGCTCTATCTTGATGAATTTTTTTTTCTGTAAATTCCAGGGATTAAGTCCTTTCTATAAACAAATCCTCAATATATTTTCAGTAACTAAATAATATTCTACTGATCTAAACAACAGTGTTTATCATCTGGTTTTTAGTCAGGCTGCATGGAACACTGAAAGTCAGGAAACATAAGGCAAAAAAAAAAATGAAATCTACCATTTCAGTTAATAATGATGTTCAGGATTGAGAGCTAATTGTTAAACAAAAAGAATTACATTTTCCACAAAGGGGGAAATATCTTCATACTCAAATTGCTTCCCAACCCCCAACACAGAAATAGTAAACCCTGGAGAAAACTCATAAAAAGGGTGAATATCTAACATGCTTATTGTGCATGTTTGCTCCACATGGCCCATTCAACTTGTCCTTCTGCTTGATCAGGAATTATACAATAGCCACTGTTCAAAAAGCTTCTACGAAGGCTCTTGACTGCGTGCAGCGACAGGAGGCAGATAGATGAATAATGGCAACATCAGAAAATTGATCTGGGGAGAGAAGTAACAAGCACAACGAAGAACAGCTGGAAAGAAGAATCAGGAAGTGGGAAGGAAAGAAGAGTGACAATGAAAGCAGAAATTACAACCAGCAAGAGAGGAAGGTAAGGAGAGGAGAAGAAAAGCTGGGATGCTAAAAGTGGAAAGATGAGGAAACAGCAAGACAAGCAACTTGAGAAGAAGAATAAGTAGGAAATATACAGCAGGGATGAGGGAGGGAAAGGGAATCAGCAATAGAATGACAAGTGGGAGAAGAGACGAATGAGGAGGGAGAGTGAGTGTGAAGCAGTTGTACAGAGCAAAAAGTCTGTTTTAATAATTCATGCAACACTGCATACCATCCCCCCCCTCCGAGGATCTTTTTCTATTTTCAGTAATGGGAAACTTCTTTCTATCATTGATTAGTTGCTGTTTTGTGGATCCAATACTGCCTATTATGTTGTATACCTGAAGATGCAGTATAGTGGGGGGCTCGGGGGTGGAGGTGAGGTTTTTTGCCTCAGCAACTCCTAGTCCCAAATAGCCACTTTTCCAAAATGAACTAGGTTTGATTCCTCTGTAGCTGCACTACTGCACTTCAGAAAAAAATAATAATGACGGTCTGGTCGTAGGTATGCCTCCCCCTTGAATAGATATCCTTAGCGCAGACATGAGAATCTCATTTCTGTAACTTGGGAGGGAGCACAAGACATCCAAGAGCACATTTCTCCATATGAAAGGAATGCATTTGCTGAAGCTTTCCCTCCGCCCCTTTTTCCTAAACATTCCCAATGTAAAACAAACTTAAAAGAAAAACCCAAATCCCCTTTCCCTGAAAGCTTTTATTATCTTGAGAATCAACACCACCTTTTGTTTTCCCCACTCTTGGAGGAAAATACTGTAGCAGATTCCAAGGCTGAATGGGATTTTCAATAAGCCATTGAAAATGGAGGAAAGGATAGCTTTATCCATTTTGGAAGAAAAAGATAATACAGTATGTCACATTTAAATATCTATTTAGAAAGCTTCAAGTTTGGTTCTCAAGGGTTGGAAGGCCATCTTCCTCAGAACCTGCAGAGGTGCTACCAGTCAAAGTGGACAATACCAGTTTGATCTCAAAATAAAAATTATTTTAATATTTAAAATATTATACAGATATTTAAGGAAAATATATATTTTTTTACCTTTCACTATTTTACTATATGATGTTTAAAGAAAAAAGCTACTTTTGTTCAAATTCAGCATCCTCGTAGTTTTAAAAAGCATTTAACTGAAAAGATTTTTATATATATATATATAAAGTAGAACCATATTCAATTTTTGACATTTTTATTCAGCAGCATTTTCTAGACCTTTAGAATGCTTCCTCTACAATTACAAAAGCATTATTTTAGGAAAGTATTTTGTCCTACAGCACTTAGCCTTGACAAACAATTAGTAGCTATCACATTAAGCGGAATACATAAAGTAATCTTTATTGCAAGGTTAAAATCAGATTTGGAACAATAGGTGCTTGCAGAGCAATTCTAAGCTCCATGCTATTTTCTGTAGCTTCCATTGAGGGTGAAAAGAAGTAGAAAGGGTTGAGAGAGGGAACAAAGTGAAGGCCATCTGAAAAAACCTCCTGACAATATTTTATACGGGCATACAGTTTATCATATTTATGACAGAACTCAATATGATTAAGCCTTTAACATGGAATTGATAATAGACTCCAGGAGAAAGCAGATGCATATACAATTCTTTTGTTGTTGTTGTAATCGACAAAACAAGCTAAATATTTTCAGAAATTTGTTCTCAACTTCTCTGTAGGGGGTCGTGTTTCAGTTACAAATAGACTTTATTTAACGATTGCCCTGTTTAGTGACAGGGCAAACATTCAAAGTTACAATGGCACTGTAAAAGCAATGTTACGACTGGTGCTGGCATTTACCGCCATGTCAACCTCCCAGCTGTCAGGTGTTTCACAACCCGTAGGTGCTAATGACCATCACAGCTTCCCGGGGTCACATGTTCCCCATTTGCATGTTTCATATCTGGTTTCCAACAAACAGAATCAATGGAAAAGCCATCAGTAACAAGACAAGTTGCGGTCATGTGGTGTCTCGTTTAACAACTGCAGGTGATTCGCTTAACAACCATAGTGGAACTGACACCATAAGTACAGCACAGTCACGTGATGTTTTACTTAATGACTGTATTGCTGGTCCCAACTGTGTTCATTGTGTGAAGACTACCTATATTGGTATAACAGATGGTGTCCACCAAGCGGGGGCTGGGTAACGGACTACAGTGATACGGCAATTTTCCAGGAAGGAGGCAGCATGTTCCAGAAAGAGAAGGGAGACGACAGGCAGCACAGACCAGAGCTGGATAGGAGACAGATGAAGACAGCAACAGCCACTCCCTAGAACAGTGGCCCCCAATCTTTTGGGCACCAGGGACCAGTTCCATGGAGAGAGGGGGTGTGGTTTCACATCCTACACATGGGGTTTTGCTTGTTTGCATGAACCAGTCTCTGATATGTCATGGCCCAGTGCCAGGCCACCGACCGGGAGTTGGGGACCCCTGCCCTAGAAGTTCCTAGGATATATCCATAATGCTGGGAAGTAAGGGTTTAGTCTGGAAACAGTCTGTATGCTATGGATAAGTGTCAAGGCTGACTTGTAATGCACCTCTACTCGCAACTTGGCAACAGAAACAAAGGGTGGGGGAGGGGAATGTTTGGAATGTACTGGGAGCTGGGAGGGAGGTGAGGAATTAAGCCATTTTCAGTCTTAAGAAAATCCTGACACATCAAGGCCATGCAAGAGAGCCTTCAGAAGGCGCAGACTGTTTTCCCAAAATAAAACGAATGTGTTGGATTGGAGGACAATGGGTGGCCCAAATTGGGAAAAGGGGAAATTATGCTGTTTTTGTGTGTGAAAACCTCAGAGCTAGCTTCGCTTCTTCTGTCCCTGTATGGATCTTATCAGTAAAGTTATACTCTTGGTAAAATAATGTCCCAGGGGTTTCTTTTGTTGCATATGACAGTATGCAAATCAAGAACTGAGTTCTGGCTGACTTGTTCCATGTCACTTTTGGCTTAGCCTGACAACTGGGGTCTTCATTGTTAGAGTCTTCCAAGCAGAGGGATTTGTTGGGAAAAATCCTTCTCTGGATGTATTGCATTGGACAGGGACATGAGTTACTCTCAGTATCCAGTTCCAGCATGAAACATAATGTTCCAACAAGACTGCTGTTTGCTTTTTATAAACATACTAAAATCGTCCAGTCTGATAAGAGAACATTTATATTTGTTCTGGTAAAAGCCTTCTCTGGAGAAAAAGACAAAATAATAATTGATTTATAAGATATGTTAAATTCCCAACTAAATCAGATGAAGTCTTACAATTATGAGTGGTAGATAAAGCATGGGTTTCATTTGTACCATGAAGCAGAGTACAACCAAAGGGGGAAAAAAAAACAAATATGAGAAACTCAAAGGTATCGCCTGAAGTTCAACAGTATAAATCTTACTTCAGCAGAATGATAGAAGAAAGAAAAGCATCCAAGCAGGCACTCTATCACTTCAGCTACTGTACGTAACCTCACTTCACTTTGTCACATCTTCCCATTCCACCCCCAAACCTTTCTTTATATGAAGGAATCTGTGCAGGTTTCTGTATTTATATTTTACTAATTTCTTCCCATGCTCTGCAATTTATTTGCTAGGGAAATCATGAAGACTTAAATATTCCTACACTGGCTTTTATACAGTTCAAAACCAAGCAAAATGCAAGTAGATAAATAGGTACCACTCTGGTGAGAAGCTAATGGTGCTTCGTGCAGTAAGAAGAAACCAAACGGCATCAGACCTGCCTGAATGTGAGGTGAAATTGGTAGAGAAAAGCCCTAGGTGACACCAACACTCCCGCAGAATGCTGTTAGTCAGTGTGAGGAGATAGTTCATCCTCCACAGTGCACCCCAGATAGCACACATGTGTGAGCTAAACAGGATTGCCAACATGATCGCCAACTTCCGATAACAGATATGGTACAAGAAGAAGAAGAAGAGAGCTAAACAAACCAGCAATCTCTTAGGCAACCAAACCATAATGACATGGTAGACACTCTGCCTCTCAATGTACAAACACCATTCGCTAAATAAATAAATAAATAATAACTGGCTTTGCATAAATGCAGCCTGTGATTTCTCTTGCATAAATTGGACTAATCAAACAATCTGGCAAACAAAAGAGCTGTCAATATAGAACAGGCGCGCCTGATTATGATGAGTCATCTATGACACAGTCAACTGCAGCCAGAGATAATGGAGGAGGCATTTCCCAACCTGTCACTTTCCTGCTCTCCAAATACTGATCCAGAAGTGCCTCAGGCTGGCTAATTTTTTTTTGAAAATCTCAGTTCCCATACATCTGAGACTACCAGATTGGGAAACTGCATTGCCTCCAATGCAGTTTTAGTTTTGTCAGAGAATTCATATTATTAATGGCAATTGCTCTTAACCAGCATTTTTTTGCTTCTCTGTCATATTCCCTACTTATTATCTGAGTGTGGATGGTAAATTTGACTATATAAAAGAACTGTTGCCAATTTTATTCACACTGAAATTTCTTTTCTTAGCTCTGTGTCTCTAAATTGTTTCAGAGAGCATTAGCATTGTTAGAGAATGCTTGCTTGCTCTAATTTGTAGCAGTTAAACTAATGTTATTTATTTTTTGCACCAGGAAGGTTGACTGTTGCTTTAAGACACTACCAGAATCTATAATGCAGGTTAGAAAGAAAGAAAATAACTGAAAAATTATGGATAGAACACTGGTAGGTATCATTCTGTATATAAAGCTGACTAAAGTTAAATACCTAGAAATTCAAAGAGGTAAGCAGGATTTGCAACATTTATAGTATAATCCTGGCAGGATGTCCATTTATACGAATCAGGGCAGCAGTTAAAAGAAAATCATTATGACTTTGATTTACAGTAAATTACATTACATAGAAAAATATCTGTAACGTGAATATCATTTGTTGACAGAAGTTAAATCATTCTCACAGGAAATTTAACTTGGGGAGAAGAAAAAGAGAAAGTACCTACTTTTTCAAATGTGAAAACCAGTAAAAAAGACTAATATGAATGGCCTTTGTTTAAACCAGGACAAATTGCCACAAGCAATTATTATTATTAATAACAAATGTCAGACAGAGAAAACAAAGAACAGTGAAAAACAACCTATAATATATTGACAGTATTATATATTCACATTCAAATTAGGTACTATAAATGCTATGACTGTTCTTGAAATCCTCTCACAACTCTTCAATTGTAATCATGAAAACTACAGGTGGTTGAACCCAAAATTTATATTGCTAAGTGAGACATTTGTTAAGTGAGTTTTGCCCCATTTTATGACCTTTTTTGCCACAGTTCTTAAGTGAATCACTGCAGTTGTTAAGTTAGTATCATGGTTGTTAAGTGAATCTGGCTTCCCTTTTGACTTTGTGAGAAGGTCACAAAAGGTGAACACATGACCCCGGGACACTGCAACCGTCATAAAATATGAATCAGTTACCAAGCATCTGACTTTTGATCATGTGACCATGGGGATGCTGTAATGGTTGTAAGTGCGAAAAATGGTCATGTCACTTTTTTCAGTGCCGTTGTAACTTCGAACAGTCACTAAATGAACTGTTGTAAGTCGAGGACTACCTGTATAGCCTAATTACAATCACTAAAAATCGTTTGCACTAATGGTCTCTTGGCATTAAAGGGATCCAATGCATTAACCGATGCAACCCATGCTTGTACAAATATTTTTAAAAGTAACAGAAGTTGTTCCGATTATGGTAAAATGGTAAAAATAAGAATCTTTGGCTCATGATCGGCAATATTATTCTGGGACTGAAAGTAATGCCAAAGGTTGAAAATACAGCATGTATCATACATCCAATTCTACAAATTCTATTCAAGATAGAATAGGAATTCTAGTTGATTGCCTCAGTCTGGCTGACAGAGCCAGACTGTTGTACACTACCTACAGATTACATACTATTGATAATGGTTTATTCTATTTGCATTAGTCCAAGGGCATTAATTAAAATGGATAATTATCTTCAACCCCAATATAATATTGGAATATACACAAAAAGGGTCACCCCAAATAATGAAGAGCTCAACTCCTCCTTTTTTAATTTCATTGTTAATCCAGTACCTGATAGTAGAAACTGACTAAATGAGGATCAGTAAGGTGAAGTACTATGTCAATTCAGACACAGAAATACAGTGGGCTTCATCTGCTCAGATGTTTGATTTCTTTTGGAGGGTCTGTCTTCCCTCAAATAATCCTGTTTTAAAATTTAGAAACATTTAGACCCTTCGAGTACAGGAGTTTTAATTAAGATAATATCCCAGTTTTGCATATATCATGGTAATCTATCACTACAAATATTGCAATATATTGTAAATAGGGATGTTTTTAAAAAGACTACCGGTTCTATTTCAAAATCTTTAGCAAATTGCTGTAACATTTAAAAGTTAGGGACTTGGGGACTTTGAAAGTTAGGGACTTGGAGACTTAAGAAAGTATTTCTTCCTATATGTACCTACTCGTGTCCTGATGTCACACTATCCCAGGCATTTATCTCGACAAAATATACTTCCATATCCCCCTTTCCATCAGTAGTCCCTTTGTGTTGCCCTCCATAAAAAAGTCCACCTGCCACCTTCTATATCAGGGGTGTCAAACTGCCGGCCTATGGGCCGGACGTGTCATCCCAAAACCGCGCCCACCCCATGCCGGCAATGGAGAAAAAGCTCCAATACATCGTGCGACGTCACGAGTTTGACATGCCTGTTCTATATGATCTTTATAAAGTCAGAAGAGATTCTCTTAAACTTTTCAACTTAAACTATATAACTACATAAGGTATACTACATATAACTTAAACTATATAACTACACAATGAACTTTGTTAATTTTTATCCTGCTATGCATTTTTGAATCAATTTAACATTGTAATGAGATTCTTCCCTTCCTTTTTCAAATAGCTTTTTGATTCTACACTTATGCATTATATGCTGGCTTTTATTGCTTATTTATTATAATTTTAATTGTTTTAAGATTTAATTATTCTTATCTTACAAATCATTTTGAACATTTTCTATAAATTTTATAAATAAAACATTTATATACACAGGATTGTTCATGGCTAGAAATATTAATATTTAATTTAAATGAACTGTTTTTTGCTGAGGTTCTTGGCCTTTATACTATGGAAACTCATAAAAGGCAAATATATTAAGAAAGCACTTTATCACTGAATTAAGCACAGAGCACAGCACATACAACATACTTTCAAAGATTATGGCTATAATACTTGGTAATTAAATATCAAATTCATACTTACACCCAATCAAAAAGGCAACTGTTTGCTTAAGGCAGAATTTATTCACACACTGGTAAAACCCTTAAAACAATGGACACCTGTTCAAGACTCACTTATTGCCTAATTAAATATTAACATGTCTTGATCCAATCTGTGGCATAATTTTAATTACTGTTGTCTCTTAGGATAGCCACATAATCAATGTATTTAGAGCTGTTCCTAGAGGCTATTTTGTAATTCAAACTGTGATCCATCATTACAATATTTTCCTCTGGACTGCCATTAGAAAATCAGCCCCATTAACTCCCCTAAAAGGGGGAGGGGGAGAGATAGTTTCTCTTTAAATAAAATGAAAATTTAAGGGTTTTTTGTTGTTGTTGGAAACTTACACAAAACCTAATCTTAGAAATCAGTCTTTTATTGGTTACTTTTCTTAACCCTATTTCTATAGATTAATCACAGACATGCCCAACCTAGGATAAGCTTATTTGATATGCTATATGAACAATATTAGCTTGATTTTGTGGGGTTTTTTTAAAAGAAACAATCGTGATTGGAGGGGGGGGGGAGAATAGTTCTTCTAGATAGTATACATAGTACTGTAGATTCAAATGAACATGCAATTTTGCAAAGTTCTAATAGATACCCTGAACCAGGGGTAGGCAACCTTGGCTCTTTTATGACTCGTGGACTTCAACTCCCAGAATTCCTGAGCCAGCTTGGCTCAGCTTGGAAACCTCTCCCTTTCCCCTCAGCATGGCTGGCTCAGGAATTCTAGGAGTTGAAGTCCATGAGTCATAAAAGAGCCAAGGTTGCCTACCCCCGCCTTAAGAGGACCAATATGTAATGGCAGAACGTTTTTTTCATTAAGTATCCTTATGTGGAAGACAAATTGTATATTAAGTGAGTGCTGAGGTTGATTCCTTTCCATGTCCATTTGCTGAATATTCAACTTTCCTATAGAAAAGCAACAATTATATGGGCTTGCTGTTGGGTAAGGAACTGAATTTAGATTACCTGTATTTTCTGTACCATCCAAGAGCTGAATTTATCTCCATAGAATACGAATGCTTTTAAAAGACTGAATTTGTACCACCAAACTTCAACTTAAACAAAGACCCTTTAAATGTTCATTATAAATTGAAACTACTTCAGATTTATTAAATAGCCCCTTTCATATATGTAGGACACATAATGTACTTCAGAAATACGTTTTTTTAGGAACACGCTTTTTAGAAATTAACAACTTTTGTTTTATTCCATAACGTGCAATTTCATTTCACATCCCTGTATATGATTCCTGCAAAGATTTTGACTTCTTCATCACTGTTAAGAGCAAGCGCTGACATTTGCATGCTTTTCAAAGACATATTAGTCAAAACATTAAATGCCTACATATATTTAAAATAACTATTGTTACTTAAATAGAGTTCCAAGTCCTAAAAAGGATCATAACTGTAAGAGGGAGAGGAGTTAGTTAACAATCCTTTTATTCTGCATCACATCTGAGTGGGAAAAAAATCCCAAATCATAACTTACTCCATGGTAGAAATTCAAAAATAAGATCACATTAAACGCATACATGGATTTAGTGCATAATCTAGTTTGTCTCTGACAAGGTATGAACCATCCTCTGAACAGACTCGCCATTGCTGCATAAATCAAGGACTAACTATTACAGTCAAACAGAAAAATAAGAACCTTCCAACGTTTTGGGGAAAAAAATAGCAGGACTATGGAAATAACCAATAATGTCTCATGGATAAATCTATCTATTTCTATTTGTATCAGTTTTGCATTTTTTCCAAGCTAAAATTTATTCTGTAAATTATATTAATTTACATTATTATTTTTTAAAAATACCAGCATGAAAAATTGTACTCATTTCCATGTCTATTTCTTCTAACACTATATTTTTTATGTAAAACTGCTTAATGTACACAATCTTGATAGCAATTTCCCCTGTTCCAATTTTCTGTATGCTATTTTCACAAATATATGCAGTTCATGTGCATTTTCTTTAATATATGCATCATAAAATTGGAAGAATATAAATATTGAAGGGTAATTGTATTTTGGTTTGCATACACTTGGAAAATACAAATTAGATAAATTGGCATTAAAATATAATTCAAGCAAATTTCTCTTGTCCTTACTAAGCCGAAAGGCTAAAAAAGCAAATAATTAGTTTCGGGAAAATGACATATGAATTGAATACTGGGCATGATCCACCTGCTCCCTAGACCAATGTTTAATTTCAGCATGGGTTTTCACCCAGTTCTAGTGAACTGAACACTTTTTTCCATTTTACTACTGGTTCACATATACATCTTGTTCACAGCAGTTCTTGTTCTTCTGGTACTTGCTTGGGAAAAAAGTAAACACTCTTGCTGCAGATATAAAATTCACCCCAGAAAAAAAATGATAGATGATTCCTTATTTTGGAAGTTTAATTTAGGATCAGGGCTTTAAACAAACAATTCCTCTCCCAAATGACTCCAGTATCCTTTTTTTTTATTGTGTTAGTGAGTGTTTGTGTGTTTATGTATAACTGGGTAATTGTCAACATTGCACAGGAAATAAACCATGGAAATGTCAATTGTACCTAATTCAATTGTGGATGCTAATCCAGCACTTCTAAAGTATACAAGGGATTCAAACTATTTTAAGTCAATACAGCCTTTACTAGGATCTTTATTATAGATTTTGATTGTGACTTGAGGCCTTATCTACTTGAAAATCTATAAAAATAAACCAAATGTTTTTCCTTAAGTATTGGTAGCAGCAATATGATTGTGGTCTGTAGTCTGCTTCTCTACCACACACAGGGCTTTTTGTCTCATAGAACGCCCAGAACAGAGTTCCGGCACCTTTTTGGGATGGAACCTTGTAGGATAGGCAAGGTGGGTTGTATGACGTGTGTGAGTTCCGGCACTTTTTTTTTTTTTTTAGAAAAAAAAACCACTGCTCACACATATTTTGATTTTGCACATACAGTGTAGAAATCTATTGTAAATGATAAATTCAAACACAAAGATGGAGGAAGGAAATGAGTTTAAGCATTTGTAGTCTTCATTTTAAAAGTGTAATTAGGATTATATAGATTTAAAAACAACAATCAAGACTTTTGTGGGATTTGATTCAACACATTTTGTAAGCAATAAAGTTTTGTTTTATTATAATTAAGTAGTTGTTTATATCTTGATGAATATGATAGCCTTTCTTTCTCTTATTCAGAAGCTAGCTGAATAAGGAAAACCCTTCATCCCTTGGTTGCAATGATCCAAGAAAGTTTGGTTCATAAGAAATTAATTAGATTTTAAGGAGACACAGGCTTCTTGATAGTTCTTGCTGCAAATGAGAAACAATCATTATAGAACTTGATGAATTCTCAAAATTCTCTCTGCATATTATTTTTTGGCTTTAACAAACAACCGTGGAAAAACTGACACTGCAACTGTGCCTCAGTGTTCACTTTCCAACAACTTTTCATGCAAGAGAAAAATAATGGATTGAGGCACAGTAAATACCTATCCTAAAACTCTTAAGGAAAAAACTCTGTTGAATTCATTTTATAAAGACTGAGTGAATAAGCTGCTATTAAGTTATCTACCAGTGGGGGAGAGGATTGTTCATTTTAAGGTCTCTGGAAAATTTCAATGAATGTATAACACCACTTAATACTTTTACTTAATGAAATTCTTTCAAAGGCAACTTATTTCTTCTCATGTTTCCATTTATATTTTGTGCAAAATGCAACTAGCCCAAAGTCAACCAGTCAAGACATGCATCCTTGAAGTTCCTTCTTCAATATACTGGCCCTTTAAGAAATGCAAAGGATCTCATCAACAAGGTATTTGTATTGCCTCATCCAATCATCCTTTTGGTAAGCCTTTTCTGGAGCCTATTTCTGTGCCCTCCCTTTGGCATTCTTGGAGAACCAGTTTAATAGAATATCCATGTGTGTTTGAAAAAAATATATGTTTGGAGAAATCTCACTAGAATGTGGGTTTTCATGATAAAATCTTTACTTTGCATTCTAGATGGTTTCTGCCTTTTTCAAAGAAATAGTCAAGCCAACAGATTGATTTTGTATGAAATACATCTTAGCCCACAAAAACCCTGAAATTACCTGTTTAATTGCAGAATTTCCTTTTTATAAATTCAGGGGTGCTATATTAATATTAATGTAGAAAGGTCTAGGCCTGATACTGGTAGTAGTGTCTTCTGTCTATTTCTAAGGGTTATATTTCTATTCCTTTATTATATTTTTTGTCTGGATCCTGACCATAATAAAGTTTTGTTGTCCCTTAAGCTGAATAATCATAACAAAAAACATTTTTGTATTGTTACATAAACAATATTACAAAAACATATAAAATGTATCCAAGTTTTTTAAAGGCAGAAGAGATACAACATTAAAACAAAACTCAGCTATAGCTACTGGTCATTTAAGAGCATGTGGTATGACAAAGACAATTGGTTTATTACCTTTGTGCCATGATGTTTCTTCACATCTTTATGCACTACACATCCCAAACTCCAATTAACTTTCATATACATTTGAGTCATGAAGTGATTGCAAGCCTCACTGTGAAGCAATGCAATTTCTCTTTAAGTAGCTCCTGTTCTCAAGTAGATGCATGCTGAGAATATGAAAGTACCTTTACAATGGATGTTCAGCCAGCACTGTGCTTCCTGTCAAAATATTTCCTGTGTAAATGGAATGATGGCTATGGCAAATAGTCTAGGATGACCTGCTCTTATTTCTTGGCTGTATAACAGCACAGCACAATTAGATTAAGAGCATGTGCATCCCCCCCTTTAAAAAAAAAAAAAACTTTAATTCTTAAGTCAACCAACTCCACCCATATAGCTCTACTCTTTTAGATTACCACAAAGATTATTTTATTATTCATAAAAATATCTCTTCAAGCTATGGAAAAATTAAATTTCTTGAAGGATGTCCTTGGGTGATGCAAGATGTAGTGACAAAGAAGAAATGATTCAAGTGTCTTTTTCTTGCCCTCCATTAACATTTACTTAGCACCATAAATGCTCAGAACAATATATGGGAAAGACAGACCTCTGTTCTGAAGAACTAAAAATATAAACATCCATAAACGGAAGGTGGAGGTGGGTTGAAGAGACTTAGAAGGTGACAGAGAAGTTAGACAAGCAAGGGAGTAGTCACTGCAGCAAGAGATCTCTACAGTGACAAACTGAAAAGATAAAAGTGCATTATTTCAGTGACAGAACACTAGTTCCTGCAGTAGAGAATTCTAGACTGCAGAATTAGGGAACTGGAATTTCTTTCCTGCTAAAGACTTAAAATGATAGACTAGAGCTAAGCAAAAGTCAAATGGCTAGAGCTAAGGAATAAAAAAAAAATAAAAAAATCACTACTAATAACTGTTTCATTCACATCTTCAGGCAAGAGTCTTTTTCAGTTCTTCTTTAGAGATGCCAGAAGCCAGAATGAATATGTTTTCTTCCACTGAGACTCTACAGCCCAGACTTTTTAGAATAAAGTAGTTGTTTGTTTTTAAATGTTCATAGTCCGCCTCTTACAAAAACGTAAGGACAACCTGTTTGGTTGGTAGATGTCACTGCTGGAATAGATACGGAAATGCAATATGGGTTAAAATCTCAAAGGCCAATGCTATGCTTTAATATCTTTAAAGGAAGTTATTATGTTTATCCAAGTCTATTCAAAACCTGCCAAGATTATGAAAGAAAGTACATCTTATGCATCTATTAAAAGTTAATGAAGATAACTAAATAAAAAATAAACATGATACATCTATTGTATCATCTAAGCCTAAGGAAACTGTCCTGTCTTGGCAACAGTGGTTCACCCCATTGTATTTGAAACTCCACTGTTATGGTTTCCAAGTGAGCGCACATGCACACATACACACACACATCAGATCTACCTTCTTGTGCTAGAAAATTGACAGTCTGCCATTTATTCTGCATATCTCTATTGCCATTTTCTCTCTGGAGTACACTTTACTAATGGCCTCCAACAGAAAACTGGAATACTGCTGCTTTGTTCCTATCTCACAGTTGGGTTACTATGGTTGGCTACCTGATATCTTCAATCTAGTTTAAGTTCAACAGATGACAGAAGATATATTTAAAGAATACACTCAAAGCAGAGAAACATTCAATAATGGCTGAAAAATTATAAGGAGAGATAATCTCCTTTAGAATGATACTATGAAATGCTGATATTTTGATGGCAACCCAACCAGAGCTCAGGAATATAGAGTAAGTCTACATAAACCAGAACTCAGGAAAAGCCCGAATCAGCATAACACCCAACAATAATAGCTTCCATTGCCTGCCTGCGAGAAGATAACTTCATACAGTTAGCACTATGGGTTTACCTCCCTTAGATGAATGTCAGGATGTTTTGGACATAATCCAAGTAGTTTGATCACATTTGCAAGGCAAAATATTGCTTACCTGAACTTCATATAGTTCAAAATAAATTGCTACGATGCAAATCCATGTAAATTATCATGCTAAACTTGTGCTTATTTAAAAAAAAGAATAAAATATACAAAGCAACCTACAGTAGGGAACACTTGAAAAGATCTTAAGTAAATTCATATTCTCTGAAACACACAATCGTTTCAGTAGAAAATTGCCTCTAAACTGTTTCTTCCTTCTAAAACCATAAAGAAAAGTTCAGTATTTTTATAAAATCAACAGTTTACAATGTATCCAGAAATGCTTGGAAATTCAGATGCACTAGGCAGCATAGCTTGATCTCAAGATTCTCCCTTTCTTGGAATTTTATTTATCTACATAACTTACAAGATCCCTATAGTAAACATGAATAGACAATGTGGGCAAAACCTATTCATTTGTATTATTTATTATTAAGTTGCATTCCTTCTGGCATAATCTTGAGTATCAGCACAATAATTCCTGGAATAACATACCCAGTCTAATAATTTACAAATAAAAGCTAAATTTTGGAACCTGGAAAAAAAAAGAAGAAAGCTAACCAAGTTGTGTGATGTATCTTCTCCATTATTCAATGTCTAATTCTGACTTGAAAATCCTTCATGATGCCAAGTACCTTTATTCATGAATCAAACTAGAAATGTGGCACTTCTGGGTAAGCATCTGCACAAAAGGTTAACAATGAGAGGTGATTCTCAATCTTATTTTAACCAAGGTTGTGAGACAGTGATTTGCCTAAAGCTACCTGATATCTTCAATCTAGTCTAAGTTCAACAGATGACAGAAGACATATTTAAAGAATACACTCAAAGCAGAGAAACATTCAATAATGGATAAGAAATTATAAGGAGAGATTATCTCCTGTAGAATGATACTATGAACTGTTGATATTTTGATGGCAATGAGTTTTCTAAAAGCAGATCAAGTCACAAACTGGGAAATAAAGGGCCTTATATAATATATATGGATTTATACCTATAGTTATGTATATTCCAAGTTAAAAGTATGTTCAACATCAAAGAGAATTTTGTTTGCTCCAGATTTTTTTAAAAAATAATATATTCTCTTGTTTGAATCTTCCCAATTATATGCACAAGAATTGTACAACCCATGCTATTCCCTGTGAGACTCAATGGAAGCCGAAGGTGGACTTTGAAGAAACAGGATAGGAAGAATATTGATGCTTTTGAACATTGGTGTTGGACAAGATTCCTGAGAATATTGTGGAGAGCCAACAAAACAGACAAATGGATCATTGAACAAAACAATCCAGAGTTCTCACTTGAGGCACAAATGACCAGGCTCAAATTATCCTACTTCAAACACACATTATGCAAAAATCTTGTTCCCTGAAGAAGGCACCAATGCTGGGAAAGGTGGAAGGAAAGAGAGGAAGATGACCAGCAGCAAGGTGGATGGACTTGGTTACAGTGATGAAAGCACTGAAGGTCAAGTTTAGATCATCGTGCAGAAAATTTATGTGGTCACTATGAGTCACTAAGTACTCGGCAATGACTTGATGGCACATAATTAATCAATCAATTATTTGCACACTAGGATTTTAAAGAGAGAGATTTCACCAAGAGAAAGAGAGATTTCACCAAGCTTGTTAGCTCAAAACTCAATTGGATGCTTTTTCGCAGGTATCCTTCTATATGTGTACAGGCATACCTGCTTTATTTCTCTGCTAGTCCCAGGGGGAAAATATCAGAAGTCATCCTTTCTTTTAACAAACTTTGCTTCTGCTAACAGTATTATGAAGTACTTCTTTTATAAGCACATAACTCTGCATTAAGAAAATGTATTTGTAAAAGCTTGTATTAAGAAATGCATTATTCTTAATATAACACATATTATAATAGGAAGAAATTGTTTGCTAAAAATGTAGATATACCACAGAAAAGGTGCATTCGTTAGAAACATTTGTGCCAATTCCTTTTTTCTTTTTATTCTTCCTGTTGGATTTATTCATACTGGAAATGAGTCCCAGTTTACTTAAAGTTTGAAAAGTGAACTACCATATTTTTCCGTGTATAAGACGCTATTTTTTCCTGCAAACACTAGGTTCAAAAATCAGGTGCATCTTATACAAGTGCAGCGTCTTATACACGAAAAAATAATGGTAACTTCCACAGCCCAGGGCATGCCTGTGTGGGTTCTTTACATGCCGCTGCCATGCTGCCTGGTGCAGGAGGATATCGCTGGCCCGAGATGCTGCCAGGATGGGGAGAAAGCCAGCCCGAGATGCTGCCTGGTGCTGGAAGATCGCGCTATCCCAAGGATGCCACCGGTCCCACTGAAGCCTTCTATGACCCATTTTTCACTGGCGCAGCTCGGGCTGAAGCCACAAGAGGCTCTGGGAAGTCACCTCAGTACAGTGATTGATGGATGAGGGGGTGGGTGGGACTAAGCCCGCAGAGCACCATCTGATTGGAGGAAGTCTCCTCCCTTGTGTGATGGTACCGAGAAGTACCAGTAATTGGGGGGCGTCTTATACAAGGGTGTGTCTTATAGACGGAAAAATATGGTAAGTAAAAATATAATTGATAACTTTTATGTATGATGATTTTATTATCCTTAACATTTTTACACAATTCTTGACATGCTTATATGATAAACTATTATTTGAATTTTGAAACAAAATTTACGCTTATTTTTTAAAATTTAAATTAAGTTTTCTCTGAAGTGTATATTTTGAAACAAAGTAAATTAAGAATGTACGGAAAATCAACATTAATGTAGCAATGGGATTGGCTCTGAGGTAGGTGTGTATTGATTATCTGTATCTCACACTATAAGCTTTAAAGCCTGGTACTGAATTTAGATATATCTTGAACATTTGGGGTGACCAATGCAAGGGTTTTAATCCACCTCTCTTGCAGTCTGGCAAACTTTAATTAGCATAGAATATTGTACTTTGTAAAGCAGAGGTCTCCAACCTTTTGGGCACCAGGGACTGGTTCCGTGGATAAAGGTTTTTCCATGGACTGGAGAGTGCGTGGTTTTGTGTGCTGCCTGCATCCCACAGATGGGGCTTTGCTTGTTTGTGCGGCCAGTTGCTGGCATGCCACGCCCAGTACCGGTCCACAGACTGGAAGTTGGGGATCCCTGCTGTAAAGGACAACTTACCCCAAACCAGATGATTTTTAAATACCTGTTCATTTCCTCCAGAAAGTTAATTTTAAAAATATTGTTCTGGATTGTTGGTGCTCTAGGCTAGGCATCTACAACCTGTAGCCTGCGGCCTATTGGCTGGCTGCTGCGGGCATTTGCGCACAGCCCCACTTGTGTGAGCATTGCTGCAAGTGCCATAGGCTCTCTCGCAGCCCTATTCACATGAGCAATGGGCCACCAATTCCTACAATTTTAATAATATTGTTTTAATACTATCGTTTAACAGTATTATTTAATATTATTACAAGATAGTATTAATATTTCTATTAATATGTTACTCAATAATACCATTTGAAGAGGACCTCCCCCGCTCTGGGCCACCAACTCCTATAATTTTAATAATATTGTTTTAATACTATCATTTAACAGTACTATTTAATATTATTACAAGATAGTATTAATATTTCTATTAATATATTACTCAATAATACCATTTGAAGGGGACCTTCATTGCATTTAAAATTGGTAGTAGTCTGGCAGAGGTCCAGCATGGCACATATGTGGTCTGGGCTGAGGTGGCTTTTATACTAGTGTATAATGAGAGCCAGTTTGGTCTAGTGATTAAAGTGTCAGGATACAAACTAGAAAATTGTGGTTTCTAGCTCTACTCCAAGGTGACTTTGGGCCAGTCACTTTTTCTTAGCTCTAGGAAGGAGGCAATGGCAAATCACTCTAAAAATCTTGCCAGGAAAAATACAGGGATTAATCCAGGCAGTTGGCAGGAATCCAGATTGACTTGAGGGCACATACAAAAAATGCAATAGTATTCACAGATGCATACAATTTGCTTTTATTCATTAAAAACCCTAAATTATTATTATTATTATGAGTAATTTTCAGGTAGATTACAATTTAAGACTGGTGGAAATTTAATAACTCAAGTCCTAACTAAGGAGCAAGAATTATTAAGGTAGCACTTAAGGAACTAAACAGCTGCAAGCAAAGTGTTGTTGTTTTGTAAAATTAGGGTGTTCAGGTCTGTTAAATTCAACATTTTCAAATATCGAGGGAATCCTCTAGGCATTGCACTGATTTTTATTATTTAATAAAATATTTTAAATAAATAATTATTTTGAATATCCATTATATATGTAATTTAATTTAAATATTTAATAATAATAATAACACAACATTTTATTATTAATTGGAAAAGACCATTCACAAGTGGGAGGGCAATGTGAGTACATGGAAACTTTAATCTTTTGCATTATACCTTTCTATACATTTATCCCAGTTCTTTTAGTCCATCAAAATGTTTCAATGTCCCACATAAGCCTTGCCAAAATTTTCACTGAGCTCTATTCTTTCTTTTCCCTTTAAAATGTTCTCTTGGGCAGATCATGTTCTCTCTTACCAGTCTCCACTCTCCCACAGAGTTTAATGCTTTACAAACCCAACATTCCTTTATTTCTGTGACAGGAAGGTATAATGGGGAAGGTTTAATTTGCTCGTGGTTAGATTGAAAGGTTTCTTCCCCACCCATCCTAAATTTTCTTTCTTGGTTATTCTAAATACATTCATTCTGCTCTTTATTTTTCCTTTCCAACCAAAGAGGAAAACCTATACCACTTCAAACCAGTAATGTGATATGAGATGTTTGTCTTCATGCAAAAATGGACCTGGAATTAGCTGCTCCAGTTCACAATATGATGGAAGATAGAGAAATAGTTTTTATTAGTAATGTCATTTCTCAGTGATTTTAAATATCTTTAATATTTTTAAAGAAATTAAATTCTAAGGAGTACCATTCCTTAGTTCATTTTAAAGCCGGCTTTCTTTCATCTGTTTGTATTTTTATCAAATTGCTACCTTTCAGAATTTAATATCCTTATCAGACAGTGACTATAAGAGTATATGTAAACGTACAGTAGAAAATATAGCATCCGGCTTTTAAAATGTATTACTTTCTTAAATAAAAGAATAGTAAGAATCCAAACAATCTACCCATTATTAAATTAAGATTGAAATTTTAAGAAAATCTGCAAAGATTTATTTTAAAACAATTGATAATGATGAAGTTGCACAATCGTGTACTAGAAGAGCACATTCCTTAAATACAGGACATACAACAAAGGAACCAAACAAATCCATTAATATACCCAAGACAAGAATTATTTTAAAGATATTATTATTTCTGTCATCTACTGGCAATGTGCTTTCTAGTCATGTTTTCTGCCAGTCTTTACCAGTTTGCCAATTATACAAGCTGTTTCCTAGACATCAGACAAAATTCCACAAGACTGCTGTGCAAGCGCACCCTAATTAACCATCAGCTTAATTAGACAATTTACTGTGTAATTAGCAGGCAATTAGTCAACACCTCTCAGATCTTATTGACTGCTGTGACAGCCTTCTCTACTCTGTGCATTCTAACACACAACTACTACTACATTTCTAGCACCCTCAAATCCCTGCACTACACAGTTCTAGGCAAAGAGCAACATATGATATTATATAACAAATAGAGAAGGGTAAAAACCATGTGTGTGGTCTATCTAGACTAAGATTGAACTTTTTGTCAGCCTAAACTATATGCTGCTGTTTTAGCAGCTGCCCTCTCCCTCCCTCCCTCCCTCCCTCTCCCAGCAAATAAAAAAGAGGCTTACTTATAGTATTAAATCTCACTGATTGAGTCTAATGGACATAATTCTCCGACCACTGAAATGTACTTGGTTATGCTTATATTAACTAGTAGAAATGATCACATAGGAATTTTATCTTACTATGTAAGAGATGCTTTTTGGGCTAATGGTACATTTGGAAGTTTGAGAACAAGTTATGAATGCTCTCACAAGATTACACAATAACTTGCCCATCACAAAATGGATTTAATAGTTTATCAGATCATCACTTATCATCTCCTATGCTCACCCATTTCTGGGACTCTGTTCACCTTTCTTCTTGTTCTGGGCATCTGGATAGACTTCAGTTGCACATCATTTTTATTTCTTAGAAAATTTATGGGACCCCTTTGTTGATGCAAGTGGCCTGGCATGGGCCAAACCAAATGTGTATAGGCATATTTAACTGTAATTTCTTTTTTAAAAATATGATTGGTATTTTAGTGTGTATGAAATCCACGTTGCTACATATATTTTTCCTCAAAATAGATATTAGATATTACTGAATTATTTTCTTTCAAGATATGGATTATTAAAAAAATATAGTTTGATATTCTGTTTTTGAACCAAGAAACGTAGAATATTAATGAAGTGAGACATCCAATAGATTTTCATTTTCTTTCTCACATTAATCCAAATGACAGTAATATTTATCTGTATTGGCGTTTATACAGATTTATTTTATAAACAATTATATTCCTTAGATATTTATTGTCAATCAAATATTCCATGCCATATATTTTAAATCTTTGAAATCTTTTCAGTATGGAATGATTTTTTTCCCAATAGTACCTGCTGGTATATTTTCAAAATATTCTAACCCATTGTCTGTTTACAGAAAATCTTGTTTTCTGAAATTACTAGAAGAAACACTAACCCACCCAATGAACTGTAGCCACATCTATTCCATGAAAATAACTTTTTTTTATAAACAAACATATCATTCAGTCACCTAAGATATATAATAATGGGGCACTTTGTAGTGCTGAAAGCTGTCCCCTTTTTTGAGATTATAATCACAATTTGAGGAAATGGTAGGAGTCAGAATTTTTGCTTCATTGTAACCAACAGGTAATATTCACATTTTCTTTCTGTCAGTGCAAATACAGAGGCAAATTTTGCAAACATAAAACCCTAATGGCAACTGCATAAAGAATATTCTAAGTCTGTGTGTACTCATACAATTTTAGTTAAATATAGAGTGTTGAAAATCTGGAAGATTTATAAGAAACAGGAGTTTGACTACAAATGCTAAGCAACTGCAAGAATATCTGAAGAGATGTTTTTAGAAGCCTATGTTATTTTCTCACTTGAATACAAATTTGCTAAATGTACAACATGCTAAGGCAGTCTTTCTCAAACTGTTGCTTTCTTCTTGTGTTGGACTTCAACTCCCCTAAATTCCGTAGCTATGTCAGCTAGGGATTATGGAAACTGAAATACAACACCTCTAAATAATGCAAGATATCTATGTACCTGTTCTGACATTATTTGGATACAACTCCATGCTAATTTTTAAAATCTCTTCTAGTGCTCAGTATCATTTCTATTTAATCGGATAAACCTAGCTGGTAGGGAAGATGAAGTCGGGAATCCAATAATAATCAAAGAAATGTTTTAATACTGATTTTGATGACTATTTAAATAATAGTCATCTTAACTTAATGGTCTTAACTCATTTTTTTAACATTCAAATATCAAGTAAGATTGTACAATAAAGGATGCTATGGGATTTTTCAAAAGATTTTTTAAAAGACTTTCCCCACAACTAATTTGCCCTGAAAAATCAGTTAATAAGAGATCCTGCTTACTCTCTTCTCAGCCTGCCCCTCCCCTATCTTTTAGCTTTATTTATAGCTGATAATTTGTATTTTTATAGCCTTTTACTTTTTCTATACATATTGTTGCATTGTTTTATTCTTTTTAACATTGCAAGCCACTAAGAGTAAGCATCTGGTTGAGATGGTGGCAAATAAATAAAATAAATAAATATAACAATTATAATCTTTAATAAAAAATACTATTTAAAAACTCAAAGTGGGGAGAACAGGGGGATAGTTATTTTTAAAACAGCAAAGTTATCTCGAAGCAACAACATATGTAAGGATAACTTGCAAAAATGCCATCCCCCTCCATCAATGCCTCCTTTCAAATATAATATTGGTATTATTATTTTTTTCTTTGAGGGTACTTAGTGGAAATATAAATAGCCCGTTTTTTTTTCATTTGACATTAACTATCTGATTATTTGTCTCTCCAAGGAAAAGCTGTGGGTTTTCATAGGAACTATAAAATAAAGTATAGAATATTTCTGCTTACTGAGATATCAGCTGGCATTTAACTGCAAGGTAAGTGGTTCTGGCCATTACGAACTAGAGGGTTTTTTTTAGTATCTTAAAATATCTCTCCCTCTCTCTCTTTCTCTCTCTCTCTAACAAAAATTAGAACAACAGTCAAAAACCAGTTCAAAACCTTGCTTCAGTTTATTTCTTAAAAAGAAACAAAGGTGTTCTAAGTAATCTGCAAATAAATAAATAAATAAATAAACAATCTGTGCAATAGTCTAGAAGAATAACAAGGGAAACACCGTCAGTAGTACAAGATAATAAAATTTCAAGCTGATGTTCAGGCTCAGGCTCTAATTCTCAAGCAACTCCCATGATAAGCATATACTTACTTTATCCTATGCAAGCTAGGCAAATTGAACTTCATCCTTATAACCGAATTGTAAAATATTAATATTTCATATTCTAACAAACGCCACGGAACTGCACTAAAAACTTCAAGAATTTCACCTTTTTATATTGTTTTAAATCATTTTTGGAGGGATAGGGGACAAGCTGACTTGAAATCTTAAAGTGTAATTAAAGTATTTTGTAAATGACTGTGACACAAAGAAAATGGGCTTTTTTATTTTGTGAGTTCAGTTCAACAGAAACACTGACATTACAAAGGACAGTGCAAGCTATTGTGCTCCAGATCTTAGCATTACAAAAGAAAGAGAGTTGTCACCCATATTGGTCCCTATGGAAACATTATTAGATGTAGCATGAATCTGAGTATCTATATTATGGAGAAATGCTTTTTCTTAGCATAATTAGTTTGTTCATTCAGGCAATGTTTCTAACTGGCAAGCAACCTTTACAGGTATGTCTATCTTGTTATGTGTTTACTCTGCATTCTGCTTCTAAAACAGAGACAGACAGTGTTTCTAAAGGCTGAATTGGGCTTTAATCATTGATTTCTGAGACTATTAGGTAAAATATTGCATCAGGTAGATGCTGCATTCGGGTACAAAACTTTTCAGCAGTTTAATTTTATTGGAATAATTTTCAGTCAGTCTCAAATACTACTGGGCCAGCTTCCTAAATTTTAGCCTCAGGTTGGTTTGCTTCAACCCAGAATGCATTTCAAATAATAGTTAATCTATTATTTCAGTTTTGGAAGTTTTCTTCATAGTCATCCTTAAATGGAGTGAAAGTGCCCAAGTCTAAAATTCACTTAGGCTCACTTTTGTAACAACTAAACTATAGTTTATTGTCATGTGAACCAGGCCAATATATGTTTAGGGGGTGAGAGAGACAAAGAGAATGCTTGGAGATTTCAGCTGAAACTGTTCCACATATTTATTTCAACGAGGGAGATTTAATAAAAGCAATTGCTTCTCTAAGTTATTAAAAGTGACGGCATCACAAATCAAAGCATGTCACCAACAGAGTGAAGACAGATTTCTCCGATTAATCAGAATTACATTGAAAGAAACAGCTAAAATCAAAGAAAATATTTCTGGTATCATCTCTTGGTGTTTAATATTCCTACTCTGTTCACACTACTATATGTTGAAATACTCTTTGTCTAAAATTAGAATGATATTTTTGCATTTCTTATTATTTTTATTATATATTATATAGGAAAAAAATAAAAACAAAAATATTTTTGTCTTATCTCCTGTGGCTGCAATGTATAGTTTAATAAAGAAATACTGCAGTTATCCAACTTTCAATTGAATTGTGTAAGTCATATCCATTAATTTGTTGATCAGAACAAGATATTTTTACACCAAGTGCCGCCTTGGTTTCTAATATGAAAGCCATGAAATACAGGGAAATGTTTATTATATTTTGCACCAGCAGGCAGAGGAAAACTACTTTGTCTTGGACACTGCTTTTATTCCATTCACCACCAAGGGAATTAGGACTACAGACAGCATGCCAGGAACTTTCTTTTTGTTCATTTTTTTGTTCTTTGCTCAGATTTCTCCTGATTGGAATATTGATAGAGTTAGTTCTACTCCTTTAGACTGTTTCCTACTAGAACAGTGAGTACCTGTACCTTTTCCTTCCCTAATATATAAGGATATTGTTATATTGCTTACACATATAACATTTTTAATTAACTTTGCTTGTCTTTTTTGGCCTTAAGTGTCTGTCCTTAGGTACTCTTAATGAGCTTGATTCTATTATATTTATACTCTGCTAAATACATATCATAGTGAATGAATGGAGGATTCTAGCCTCAACATTTCCCCCACACGTTCAAGCATGGGATGAAGTATCTAATTAATGCCAGATTCCTGTTGATTAGGTAGAAGAACAAATGTTGCTGATTTGCTTTTCATGCATAATCGTTCCCCACCACAAACAATTCACAAAAAAAAGCATGAAGATAGGCCAGTTTCTGAGCTGACGTGCATTCTGGTTTGGAAGCGGAGGGACTTAGAATCCAGCAGGTCTATGTTTCTCTCGGTCCATCTTCATGCCAATTTCATCATCTCTACTTTTTTTTTTTTAACCTTCCTGATGTTGTAAAGACTTGTCCTGAGATGAATAAACGGCCAGGAGGGAGTTTCCAGTGATCGAATGGAACCCTTTGAAATCTTTCATTAATAGCCAGACCTTTGACCAGTGTTACAACCAGCAATTTGTGAAATAGCAGTATCTTTGCCTCCAATTGGTGACATCAGGCTTCCCTACAACACTGAAAAAACCTGACTGAGGAGTCATATATCATCAGCACTTGATAGGAACAGTGGAGCACATTTTAAATCTACTGGTGAATCTCCCCCCAATGATTCAAATTCTAGAGTTGGACAGTATCTATACTAAAACCACCTAATTTTGCAAAAGGATATCAAGCTTTCATATTTTGTCACTTACGCTAGCTGTTGCCGCTATTATTACTATTATATCTTCCATCACATCTTCACATCAAGAGCTGCCGTTTTACTTTGCAAGAAATAGTTAACAATCACTTTTCCACATCACCAGTGCTTCTTTGTAAATGTATGTGGGGTGTACATTTAACATAGTGGGTGACATTCATGCAGGTCAGTGTTCCTTTGCACTTAAACAAGCTTTGAGGGCTAAAGCAGAACACGAAGACCTATACTAGATATTTGGGAGGAGAAAAGAAAGTATAACATGTAAATTATATCCAAATTTGTTTTGGAATTTTACCCTTCAATTGTTATTCATCTTTTAAAAGAAATAATTTAAAAAGACAAGAAAATGTCACTATTAAAAAGTATTTTCTTCTTCTTCTTCTTCTTGTGCCATATCCGTTATCGGACGTTGGCGATCCTGTTTTTATCAGCAGCCGCGCGAAAAAGTGCTGCTGAGTTTTGTCCAAACCAGTCCCTTAGATTTTGAAGCCACAATGTTCTTCTTCTGCCTGGACCTCGTTTGCCTTCAATCTTTCCCTGGAAGATTAAATGGAGGATGCCATATTTTTCTGGATGTTGCATCACATGTCCAAAATATTCTAACTTTCGTTTTTTAATTGTTTTGATGATTTCCCTTGACTTTCCCAGGCGACTTTTCATCTCCTCATTTCTGATCTTGTCAACCCAGCTTATATTAAAAAGCATACATTTGTATTCAGTTTAATCATATTTAGTTACTTTTCCCTAGATCCTTGCCATCTTTTGAGGCGGTACCCTCAGAATATTAGAAGTGCCCATGAGGTCACAAACACTGGCCATCCTCCAAAAATTTACAAAACTTGTCATGGATTACAAGCACTAGCATGTGTATGCCAACTATCACCACATTTTGAATGACAAACATTTTAAAAGATGACATTTAAAAAGATGATTCCGGAAATGTTTCAGAAATACTAATTTAAGAAAAACAGCATTTCAGCTAGCAATGCAAAAAAAAAAAAAATGGGGGGTGAGGTGTGATTTGCCTTTTTCAAATGATTTTTCAGATTCAGAACTAAATGAGGTGATTTATAAATAAGATAAAATGAGGACAAATCATATTGAATTCTCAAGTCTTTTCTCTCATTCGTATAAAAATCATACCCTGGCTATCAACATAGGCTTAGGGATGATTGATACTAAGAAAGAAAAGAAAGATAGATGCAAAAGCATTTGGAGGGAAGATAAAAGGGAGGAAATTATGAAGACCATAATTTTGCAGTATCTTTGTGAGATTTCACATGGGTTGTGTAATGGTCAATCAATCAATCAGAATAGAGTTGGAAGGGATCTTGGAAGTCTTCTAGTCCAACCCCCTACCATTTCAGACAAAGTGGCTGTCCAGTCTCTTCTTAAAAACCTCCAGTGCTGAAGCACTAATGGATACAACTTGCAGCAAAATGCTCTTTTGGCATTGGTTTGAAAGCATGCGATTGTCTGGATGGACGATAAGAATATAGGTGCTGTACTTTTCTTCCTTTCATATGATAATCTAGGTCTGTGCCTCCCATCTTTTAGTTGTCTGACTCTCCTCATGGAAATAGTATATAGCTGCCTAGAGTAGCTCCATGGGAAGACAGGTGGCAAATACATTTAACAAATAAATAAATAATAAATAAAAATTGGCTCACTATTCTTCAACAGATTCCCAAGGATATATTCCTTTGGAGTTGTTTGGAGGACTCCAATGCAAATAGCAATTCAAGGAATAAAAATTTGCCCTGGGACCACAATTCGGAGGGAATCAAGCCCCCACTTCAGAGCTCATTGTAGTAATTGGAAATGGTATTATATTCACACAAATTATTAGGCCATCTAGTCTAGTATTGTCTAAATTAATTGGCTGCAGTTCCCTGGAGCAACATCTTCCCTGTGACCTGTATTAATGATCTGGAAGCTATAATGATGTTGGTAGGAAGAAAAGCAAGAAAATGACATATCACAGGCTCTTCTATTCCCTTTTTGGGAATAGAAATAAGATTTTAGGTTTCAGTGTATTCCTGTGCCCTAAATTCAGTGATTTCTTTTCTTTTCTAGAACAGAGGATTCCAGAATAGAGTACAGAACAGAGGAATGTTTACAAATGACAGAATGAGGGAAAAATTAAGGTAACTTCTCCAGGATTTGGTAACCTGGCTCTAGAGCAGGGATCTTAAATTCAAACCACCAGGAATGCCACATGGGGATTACGGTAGTTCTTTGCCCAAGGACAACTAAAGTAAATGTAGAAGGATTGGTGCAGATTTTATGTATAAGATAATTTGCCTCTTTGGAATATGAGGCTGAAGAGTAACAGAAGGGCGACATTTCATTATTACACATACGACTTACAACCATTTGTTTAGTGACCGTTCAAACGTATAACGGTACTGAAAAGGTGATTTACGACGGTTTTCATACTTACAACCATTGTAAGGATTGCAGCATCCTCCTGGTCATATAATCAAAATTTGGTTGCTTGGCAACTGGCACGCAGTCTCCCAGGATCAGGTGATCACCATTCCTAACTTTCCCAGCCAGCTTCCGCCAAGCAAAGTCAATGGGGAGGGAAGCCAGATTCACTTAATGACTACATGATTCATTTAACAATTATAGTGATTCACTTAACAAACATGGCAAATAAGTTTGTAAAATGGGGTGCAAATTCACTTAACAACTATTTTGCTTACGAATGGAAATTTTAGGCTGAATTCTGGTCATAGGTCAAGGACTACCTGTATTCAGTAGCAGGGAGAAACCTTACATAGTAGACATACCCAACCTGGCGTTGAAGTCTTTCTTGAGAATATCAGATTGGAGGATGCTGGTCATATGGCTGAAACCTAGTATTTTGTTATATGGAATTATACAAAGGTTATGTTAAAATCCTATAAACTAAGATTCTCCAGCCAATAAATGGGGGACTGCAAATGTACACATGATTTTTATGAATGATGAAGTAATATCCATACGATAAAAGGCACTGCACTGGTGAGACAGCATCAAGGGAAACTAAAAGAAGCACAATGGTAGAACAAAAGCAAATCTACTGGAAGGTGGAACATGGATCATTAGAAATATGGTGAATAGCAGGAAATACAGTAGGTTCTGGCTGCTATTACAATATCATAATTAAAGAATTGACTGCTTCAGTGACCCAGAAATAATTCTGGTTAGACTGCAATTATAATGCAACCTTTGGACAACCCCAGGTTTGAAAATGAGGGTTAAATTAGCTGAACATTTAAAAAGATTGTGTTTAACAGGGAAATAACTTCAAGAAAATGTATTTTGATTTCAAGCTGTCTTGGAATTCTTTCGGGCTTTACCTCAGTCTTGTGTGTAACACGGATGATCATTGTTTTGAAAGTATTCTGAACAAGAACATGCCATGGACATTAAGAACAGACAGTATGATTGTGCCAGAGCAATTAAATTATTTCAACTATTGTTTCCATGTCATGTGAAACCTTCTAGAACAGATGTGGTCTATACATTGTCTTCCAGATGTCTTTAAATACAGTATTAGCCAATGATTATAAATGTTGGAAGTTTTAGTGGAAAACATCTGGACAGGATCAGGACAGATATCTTGAACCCACTATGGCTTACAATAAGATCCAAGATCCTCCCCTCCAAAACTCCCTCTCCAAAATATCTTCTGATACTGCCATGGTATCTCCAGAATAAGCAGTGCCAACTTTGTTTTTAGTTTTGGGGGGAGTTTGGATTTTAAGGTGAAAATAAATTATTGCATCACATTGGCTTAAAGCCTATACCCAGAATATCAGGTCTACTTTAGATCCTATTCCCATCTACTTTTAGGATATCTCTTTACAAACTATAGCAACTCCTAAGTTTACACATTTTAGTTCCCTTCTCTTCCATCCATAGGGACAGTAAGAGGATCTTTAAAGCAATTGCTTCCATGTAAATACTATAGGTTATCGTATTTGACATGACTAGTATTAATTCTGGCTGATTTTAAGCACGCCAACTGCACCTAGTCACAGATACAGTAAACACATGCATTCCAAAATAACTTAAACACAATACATGTAATACACATTGTCCAGTCTTTATGAGTGACTGGCCTACAAATGTGATTGTTAAATAGGCAAGAAGCTTGTCTGCCCTAAGGATAAAACATCCAGACACAAACCGAGCAATATGCAGTACAATACAGTGAGACAGGTGGAGATCTGTATATTGGGGAAACAAAACACTTCATAAACGCATCGCACAACATAGGAGAACAAACTCATAAGGACGAAATTCAGCTATTAAAAAACAAAGGCCACTCTTTTGAAGACAACACAGTCCATATTTTGGACAGAGAGGACTGGTGATTTGACAGACGGGTCAAAGAGGCCACCTATGTCAAAAGTGAACGGCCCTTGCTCAACAGAAGGGGAGAGATATAACATCATCTATCTTCAGTCTACAACACAGTCCTTTCAACAGTTCTAAGAAGACTCCACACCCATTTGCATTACTCAGGTGACCCTGAAGACACAGCTAAACCGCCAAGTGGCCTCAATGACTATCTCAAAGAATGCAAACGACCTGCTGTCTGCAAGGAGTATAAATCCTTCCATTCCCCACCATCCAGTCAGAGCTGAAGAAGCTTCTTGGATGAGAAGTGAAACATCTTCAAATAAAAACAAGAAAGTCCAGTTGCCTCTTGAAAAAGCACCTTTGGGACCACCATGACCTGGATGACTGAAAATCTCCATAGATATTTGTTAAATAAGCCTTAAAGTCACCATCAATGGATATCCTTAATACAATCCTTCTGCTTTTACCCAACTTTAATCATGTTTGTGGGTTGTCGTGTTATCATGACAATTTTTGTTGTTGCTGTTCAGAATAAAGATTGCCTTTGTCTAGAAAGGAGAAGAGATGGTTTGCCAGATCCAGCTTTGTGTAAGTTCCTGCAACCCAGAAGAACTGACTGCTGAGCATAATTTAGTGATGGGAATAATCCAGTCTAACCTATTTAAAAATCTGAAGCATGCTTAAAAAGAGAATCATTTGTAAACCTATACCATATGTGACTGGCATCACAATACTAGGGTTATCAAGCAGATGAATTGAGAAGTGGGGAGGACACCTGAATTTAATTTCCTGACCTTTGACTAAAGGCTGATCTTAATCAACTTAAACGAAAGACATTATATAGTGTACTGTATATAATAAATAGAAACTTTACCTATTGCGAGCTACGGGACCTAGATGCTGCATACTCTCAAAAAGCTAAGTTGGGTGGGTTTGTAGTTGGATGGGAGACCACTGTATTATTAGTAAAAATGATATGGATGTCTATGAAAGTAGACCCCACAATGAGGGTAAGTTTAGCATTTTACCTTCGGTATTTTATCTCTAGATAAAAATATATATTAAGAATATATAATTGCCAGTAGTGTCCAATGTGAATGGTAACTTGTCCTTGAATGCACTGTATGATTACTTATTCACAAATAACTAGCATGAGAGTCTGCTGTAATCCTGCATGGGAATAATAGAACTTTACATCCTTTTTGTATAATCGGCAATGACTAGCGAAATAAAATCCACAGGGACTCCTTTTTTTTTTTTTTTTTTTAAATTTCCTCTGCTGTTTTCCTATCTAAAACAGGAAAAACATTTCAGTGATTCTAACTGTGATTCAATTTTCATCAGAAAAATGCAAAAGCCTAAAGTTCATTTTGACCTTGTCTTGGAAAACTATTATAAATAAGATATATGCAATAAATGGGAGATTATTTGAACAGAGACAAACAACCACAAAAGGCATTACCTTGTCCAAAGAAAATGTTTTGGTGAGTGCAAATGACCATCCTGCTTCAAAAGCTCTGCGGATCATTGATGAACTTGTAGTTGGCGTTGCACTGGCGAGGCCAAAAGGATTTGAAAACCTAAGCCCAGCCATTTTTATGCTGATGTCTACCAAGTCAATTGATGTATAGAAAAGAGGCAACTGAGGTACAGCAGGTACTGAGGCACCATATAAAGACTGTGGGAATAAACAACACAACAGGTTATCCACTTTATTCAAATACAGCTTTATTCAAATACAGCTTCCTCAAATGAGTGGGTATCATCGTATTAAATATATCCTTTTAAAAATCCTTTTAAATAGTTAATAAAATGTTCTGGGCAGATTAAAATCCTCATTCTTAATAGGAGTATCAGGGTAATCTAGTGACCAAGCCTTTTGAGCAGTTTAAAATCTTGTCGAATATTAATAGAAAATTGGAACTGTAAAGATGTTTAAACTTCAAGAGCTTAAAGGCATACATTGCTGCATTTAAGCACCAGAAAGGAAAATGTTTTGACTATTTGGCAACCTTAATAGCCAGCCAGAATGTTCAACATGGAAGGGATTTGGGGACTATCATGATCCTCTTCATTTCTACACGGAATGAATAGAATAGAAAATATTCTATTGCACTTTAGGCGGGAAATAATTCTGTTTTCTCTTTTAAAAATGTGCACATTTATAAGAATAAGATATGTTTTCCTTCTCTTTTACTTTTTTTTTAAAAAAATAGGTGCATATAGACATTTTAAACGCAAACATTTCCATGTGTTCTGTAAAATATTTCAGTGGAATTAAACTTCTTGAGAGTTTAATAAATAATCTCTAGAATGAAAGATGAGCCCAATTTCTGGATTTTTACTTATATACAAAACCAGCAAAAATCACAAAAGAAAAAAAAATCTGCAAAAGATATAAACCTAACATTTATAGGCAAATTTTGCATCCACTAATTTGTACCATTATTTTATAATGATAAAGAAAACGGTATAGCTACATACACAAACAATGAAAACAAAGCAAAGCATTTTTCTACCTGGTAGCTAATGAATCTATATTGCTGCAGGAATCAAGTTTTTGCTCATGTGGATAATCTCTACGAGATAGATGTGTAGACTGCAGTGCAGAAGAGCCCTCACCACAATGTAACCCAGTGTTCATATTTTGTTATTATTGTACTATTCCAAATTCTGAATTTTTCACTTTCATCATATAAAATTCCAGAATAATCTCCAATTGCCTTTTCCAGTTCTGTTTTGTTTTTTTGCTGCCATTAATAGCAATCTGCCTCACCTTGCACAGTAATTCCTATAAAAATGTCTTCAGATATTATATTATACATATATAGAGCTCCCACCAGGTACACACTATATTGGTATAACAGGGGTCAAATGACAGCATATATTAGGACTTTTCCTCACAGTTACATTAAAATGCAGTGCACATTTCTTAAGGTTGCACAAAAGTTTGGCCTCGGTAATGAGGGGAGAGATGCTGGCTCTAAAAATTTAATGTGGAATAAGTAAAGTGATTAATGGATTCATTGACTTATATTTCTCTCCCACCAAATGTCATCAACCATCAAGAAAGCATCCACCAGTCTCTCTCAACAACATGGGGTAGAGATGGGCATGGATCTGGCGAAGGCAAATTTTAACAATTTCCCTGGTTTTATACAAGAGTTCTGCATAGATGCATTCAAAAACAGCTTTTTGACATTCGCTCCATTCTATTTTAGAACAATACTTTTCTGGAACAGCACTATTCTGGAGTAGGCTTAAACCCATATTTAAAAATAAATCCAAACTGGGTAACAAGTTGATAAATTTCTCTCTATACTAAGCAACAGTCTCCTGGATCTGCCAGCTGCCTATTGGGAGCAGTAGCCAGGGGAAGAGTTGATTCTTTACCTACCAGGTCTCTGTTCCCATGGAGCAGTTCTCTTAGATTTTCCCATGTTAGGACTAGGAAGAATTTATTCATTCCCTATTAAATGAGCTTAGGTTCAACTTCAATACTTAACATATTAGTTTGCATAATAAAAGCATTCAGCTTCCAGTCAGTGGTTTGCACCATACTTTAACTGTAACTCCAACAATAGCCAAATTTGTGTTGAGAAAAGAGGGAGAATGCTACTTTAAAACTGGACCAGTTGCCTTCTATGAAGATATGTTCTTTTTAAATTATTAGTGGTCCATCTTTGTGACATCGTTAGAGGACATGAAGAAGTCTTCGGTTTTAGATAGATAAGATTCCTTCCTAAACATTCAGGCATATCCCCCTTCAACAAAGCAAGTGAGACTCAGAAACTATATTACTATATCACAACTGGCAGTGAGCCAAAGAGAAAACTATAGTATTCCTCCATAGCTATAATTTCTTCTAGAGGTCATTCTAGAGCAGGGGTGTCAAACTTGCAACATCACGTGACGTGTCACAACGTATTGCAACTTTTTTGCCATTGTCGGCAATGGGGTGGGTGCGGTTTTGCTATGATGCATCCGGCCCGTGGGCCGGCAGTTTGACACCCCTATTCTAGAGATATCTTTAGCTTAGCCATTTATATTCAATTAAATCATATCCTTCTAAATGTTCATTACTTACTCAACTTTGAACCAAGCTTTTAGTGTAATGAAAAGTGATGAAGATCCAAACCACTTCCTACTTCTACTTCGGGCTAACATGGCTGACTATATGCAATGATTGGCTCCTATTTATTTATTTTCATATTTCTTTGATATTTCTAATGAAAGTAACTTTATTTATAGACACTAATTAGAACAATAATAAAATAGTCAGTATCTAACAGCAAATTACAACATGCAATATAACGCAGCAGCAGCACAGCAAGCCAAATCCGGTTAAAAGCGTATTAAAGTTCAGTGAAAGGATATTTATAGTTTTTTTGAAAAATAAGCAGTGATGGTTCACAGCAACCTATCTCAGGCTTGGATATAACAATCAAAGAAACTGTGGCATCTAATAGAAACGATGCATATAAAAAAGTAACAGAAGTGACGTGGTGTATTCTAGAAGGTTCGTATGTGAGAGAAAAGAGTTGTGCCTTTTTAATAGGGCACACTACTCTCTGATCACATAAGATCAGCAAATGAATACTGACAGTAGCAAGAAAGAGAATAAGTAACTGTTTCCATCTGATTAATTACTAGGATTGTTGCCTGGTAAATGAATAGCAGACAAAAAGAAATCTATTAATGAGGGATCAGTGAAAGAGAAGGCTACATATTGAGAGTAGTTCGACCTGTGGTTTTCGAAGACTAAAGTTTGTACATTTTCTCTGTGATATCAGTTTTCTATATGTAGATTATAAAATACAAGAATCTCAACCTACAACAGAGTGTTGGAGAATAGAAAGTTGAAATTTCTCCCTCACTTCATTCTATTAATTTCTGGATTCTTGAGAATGGGAATGGATTCCAACATGGATTCCTTTGAATTGGGTGACTTGAGAAACCATGTTTCACAATCACATCTACCCATCCCATTAGCTACTGCAGGATGGGCATGTTGAGGGTCTTGTCCATGAAGGAATGTCATCTGATGGGACCTAGGAGTAGACCCTTTTCTATAGCAACATCAGCCCTCTGGAACATCATCCTCCTGAGGTGTAATTTGCCTCAGCTTTGCAGATTTTCTGGAAGGACCTGAAGAAACTGCTTTGCCGTTTGGCCTGGGGATCAAGCAATGTGGTGATGGAGCTTGCAAAGTGGCTACATTGCTGAGGAAATCGAGTATGCCTTGTTACAGATAATGAGAATTTTATGGTTTTTAATGTTTGTTTAAAGATTTTTTTTGTTATGTTTGGAGTAATGTTTTGTATTGATTTGTGTTTTTAACTCTGAGTGACATATACGAGATGGGCGTCTATATAAATTTATCAAATAAATAAATGAACAGGTGAATTTATGGTGCCTTCCTCTTACATGTGAGTACTGCAATTTTGGTATAAATACAGGGACACATATACTCTAAACATCAGAAATAAAAGGAATATCACTTCACAATTCATTTACCAAAATTCCTGGCAAAAAATTAGAATAAACACGTCTACTCCTTATTTACACTTGCTCATTGTTATTGGAAATATACTAAATGGTATGATGTTCAAATGTATTTACCTTCTACATCTTCAAAAAATTACGTGTTTCATCAATACCCTTTTTTCTGTAGGAGTTTACAGCACATATAACAATATTTCTCTGAACTTCTATACCTAGTTAACCAACTTTTTTAAATGTGTCATTCCAACAGATGTTTTTCTTTTTTTCTTCATACCTTCACAGCTCCCCTTACTCTATTATTTATTATTTAATTCTGTAATTGCATTATTTACAGTCAGTCAGCGATGCATATTATATGAAAGTCCTATTCAAATTAAAATTGTATTACACAGCAATATATTATGCTGTGGCTCTGAATTCCTCAAGTGACTGAGGAACATATTCTAAGAGATATACATATTTTGCCTTACAGAAGTAAAACAAACAAACTGGGATGTCTAAAGGGAAGTTATTACTATTTCCTTTCCTTCCCTACCATAATTTATGTTCAAATTATTTCTGAAATATTTGAAAGAAACAACTTCTGGCAAACCATACAAAAAAAGTTCATCTATTATTTGTCAAAAAAGAGTATTTTATGTAATGTAACATTAACAGTCTGCTATTAAAGTATGCTAAGGTGCATCTTACATCTTGAGCAAGAGTTTCAGCATCTCACCTACCAGTTACTTAAGAGTTTAATCCAGCCATCTTTCAAAACCTGCTTCAAAAGGCCAAAAAATCATACATTTTGAAGTTTCCTCAACACAGTACTATTTTTTTTTTTGCCAAATCAAATATCAAAGTACTTCAGACTAATTTCTCCTCAAACATTACATCACAGACTTGAATTAAATCATGTCTTCCTTGAATATAAAGCCTCCAATTCAAATTGAATCAGGACTGATTTGGGTAAACCTAGTTAAAATGGGTTAGCCAAAATCATTTGTTACTGAAGAATATATAAGTACCAGTCTTTTGAATACAATATACATACATACATACATACATACACACACACACACACACACACACAGATGAAAAAGAAAAACTGAGATGTTATCCCTACTCAAAATAAAATAAAATAAAATAAAAATTACCACCCTATGGTGACCTGCCTTTAAATTACAGCTGTCCCAAAATAATGCCCTCAGTTCCAATGACTAAAATTGCAAGTGGCCCAAATACTGAAAAGCAATTGCCAAATTATAGTAATTGCCACCCCAGCAATCAGATTTACTGAAACCGCACACCCAAATAAATGCCTTGTGGCTACCCATTCATCTAGCAGCTGGAAAGATGACACTTGACATTTGGAAACTTTCCTGTGAAGATTGCTGGAAGGCTTTTCCCATTAGCTTCATGGTGAGATAGTAAGGTCGAATAAGCCCCTCAAAATCTGCAAAGGCCAACGGAAACACTGTAATATTAAGCATGGTTGATCTAAAATTCCAATTGACAAGTTATATGAGATTTCCTCCAATGCTTTCAGTATATTCAAATTTCAGGGGGCATATGTGCAAATCAAAATCCAACAAGGCATTTGCAAAACTTAAACAAAATATCAAAACAACAGGCACAAACTAAAAGCAAAAGCAAAACCTACTTCAATTGAAATATGTGATTCAGTCTTTATCCTGAATTGGCATTACCACAAGTTTATCACAGCAAGCATTATGAAGTATGAAGGAATGTCTCTTAAGCACGGGTTCTCCTCAGGCCTGTGTCCTAAGTCCGCTGCTGTTCACCCTGTTGACCCATGATTGTTGTGCCAGGTTTGCCACCAACCATATTGTGAAGTAGTCTGATGATACATCAGTAGTGAGCCTTATTCAGGATGACAGTGAGGGTGCTTACCACTAGGAGGTAGAGGATTTGGTGAACTGGTATAAGGAAAACGGCCTCGTTTCAAACATAGGAAAAACTAAAGAGATCATTGTTGATTTCAGAAAAGGCAGGCACAGCCACATACCTCTGTGTATTAATGATTCACCTGTGGAGGTGATTGGCAGCATCAAGTTTCTGGCTGTGCAGCTAATAAGTAGGCTAGCTTGGTCGTTCAACGGTGAGACCCTGGTGAAGCGGGCAGAGCAGCACCTGCATTTTCTGCATGAGAAAAGTACATCTTCCTTCCTCTGTCCTTACCACTTTCTATGGAGGGACAACTGAGAACATCCTGTCATATTGCACTACTGTCTGATTTGGAAGCAGTACTGCTTCGGACAGGAAGGCGGTGCAGAGAGTGGTGAGGATGGCAGAAAGGATTATTGGTAGTTCACTCACTTCTATTCAGGACATAGCATATAAGTGATGCTTGTATGTCTATTCAGTCAGTTTGTATTTCTAAATTAAAATTCCTTTCTTTAAAAAAAAAAAAAACCAAAATAAAACCTGGCTCTTTTTTTAAAAGATATGCATGCCTGTTCCTAATTAGGTTATTTTATCACTTTCCTATTATTATTATTATTAATTGGATTATTAAATACTTCATATTTGGATGGAGCACTACTGGAAATGTTTTCTCTTATGTCCATTGTGTAGTGAATTACAGAATCAAAACTTTGGAAGGAGTCCTTTAAGACATCAACTTCAACTCTACTCTGCATAGAAACCATATTAACGTGTTCCCAGCAATAGTTATATATCCTCTACCTGAAGAGAATCAGTAAAGGAGGACCCATTATCATGGGTCAACTACTCTTACCCTAGCCTTCAACTGGAATCTGGTTTCCAATAAATTAAATTATTTCTTTATATATAACATTCCTTCAAATGGCAGAAAAAAATCAATCAAAACCATTTCAATCTTTTTAAACTAAACATTTCAAATTTCCTTAATGTTTCTTTTTTCATACGATTTAATTTTCAGTCTCCTTATCATATTGCAAAATTTTTTTGGACTAGCTGAGGTTCTCTAAGCTTTTTCTCAAATTTAGATGCCCAGAACTCAGTATGGCAGAGGGAAACTATTATTTTATGATCATGAAATAATAAAAATAATGCAAAGAAACTATACTTGTATGGATTCAATCTAAAAGTGTGTTTAATTTTATTGTAAACATTTTGATCACTAATATTCAGCTCATTGACCAGATATTTAAAGGAAGATGTGATGATTTAGATTTTACTACTAAACCTGATAACTTCTCTTCTTTTATTGCTATCATGCCTTCAAGCTGAATTGTAGAATTATACTTTCATGTTTTAGTATTTGAAATCTGTGATATTTGCAATCATAAATCAAGTGGCTAACACTAGCTGTAATGCTAACAGATCCTCACCCCCCCCCCCAAAAAAACTGTATTTTTAGTTCAGTTGACAGACCTTTTAAACATATCTGTATCTACTGCCAGTTCACTTTCTAAACTGAGGAATGTTATGATGGATAATAATAATAACAACAACAAAAACAATAACAACATGATTTATGTAGCAATGGTCTTACCTAAAAAAAACCTACAGCCTTTAAAACATCTATTTTCTCCTGTTTTAAATCTATTTTCCTCTAAAGCTTCTGAATCAAAGTATCACAGATAGACTCTTACAGAGAACTATTTAAAAAAAAACCTGACATAGACTGATAGCATATACACAATTTGTCTAATTTCACATATTTTGCCTCTAAGCACTCAATGCAAACCCTCTTGAAAGGAGTACTGTAGACCTAGAATCAGTGGAAATTTGAACATCATAATCTAAATGCTCTAAACCAGTGATGACGAACCTTTTAGAGACCGAGTGCCCAAACCACAACCCAAAACCCACTTATTTATCGCAAAGTGCCAGGGCACATCAGCATTGTGGTGGCCTCGGGGAGCATGGGGGCATGGCCCACTGGCTGGGCATGGCTGCGGTTGTCAGGGCAGACTGGGGGGCGTGGCTGGGGTAGGCATAGCCTCCTCGACGTTGCTCATGGGGGGATGACTGTGGGGGCCAGGTTGGGTTGAAGGAAATCCAGGGGGTCTCTGGTGGGTAGGGTGGTGGGCAGGAGGCCCAGCATAGATGGGGGGAGGCACGCAATCCTAGCTGAGTCTGGGGGGCCATGGCACCGATGGGGATCCAGCTTTCCCTGTTCATTGTGGCCTTTGGCTTGCTGGGTGTGGGTGTGCTCTACCACCGCTACTTGAGCTTGCTAGCTGGCTGCTTTGCCTCCTTTGTGCTGGGTGGGGCTGCTTCTCCAGGCGGCGGCAGTGACCTAATGGACCTGTGCAAGTTGTTGGCAGCGGCGGTGCGTGTGCCCACAAAGAGGGCTCTGAGTGGCACCTCTGGCACGGGTGCCATAGGTTCGCCCCCATTGCTCTAAACTATCCTATAAACCAGTGTTTCCCAAACTTGACAATTTTAAGGCATGTGGACTTCAACTCCCAGAATTCCACAGCCAGCGTTGCTGGCTGTGGAATTCTGGGAGTTGAAGTCCTCATGCCTTAAAATTGTCAAGTTTGGGAAACACTGCTATAAACAATAAGTAAGGCTGCATCCTCTTTAATATTTTATCCAAATAACATTGCAGGCTTTCTGCTACAACAAGTTTCTTTTGAATACAATTGTTTAACTATGCATAATTCTATGCCCAAAGATTCAGTACAATTAGATTATGTTTTCATTAACAATGCATGCAAAACATACAAACTGCTAATATTCGGGTGAAAATACCATACAAAATAATTAAATTCAAACATTTGTTTTGAAAAAGAATGCCCTCATTTTGCCTACTAGATGACATATTGGGGGGGGCACAAAAATGAACTGATGCCTATTATCACAGCAATAGCAACGTTCAGCTGATTGTACTTCATGTTGGAAAACAAAAGTAGGGCTAGACCCGGTTAGTATCTGAATGGGAGATTGCTAGAGCCGGGGCCCCCAACCATTTGGGCACCAGGGACTTGGAGAGAGTTTTTTTTCCACGGACTGGAGGGGATGTGATTTTGCATGAGGCTTGCATTCCGTGGATGGGGCTTTGCTTATTTGCGCGACATGGTTTCTAGCATGCCGCAGCCTGATGCCAGTCCTGAGACTGGGGGTTGGAGACCCCTGTGCTAGAGAATACCAGGGTTGTAATCTAGATGAAAAGTTGAAAAAAAATACTAAAAGAAAGTAATGACAAATCAGTCCCATACTGCTTTTTGGAAAACTATAAGGATACTGTCATAGTTACTGAAACCTGAGCTCAAATTGAAGCAACATTTATCTATCCATAGACTAGTGGCAAGAGGTATATATCTAAGAAATGTTAACATTTGCTTTATGAACTTTTTCATAGTTTGTTATAATTTTTAGTTGCAGCAGCTATAAAGTTTCCAAATATCGGAAGTACTCTTAAAACTTCTTTTTCATTTTCTTTTTGTTTCTGTTTCCTATTCATTTTTACCGTTTGAATCATTTTGAACTCAGATAAATTATTTCACTTGATTTTCTCTTTTGTCCTTGTTTTTTTTTTTTTTTTACAAATGGAAATCATTCGCCCACACCCTCTTACACACACCAAACTACCCTTATCCATGTTGCTCAGTTTTCAGTATGGCTCCATTTTTTTCCATCACATCATAGGCTCTGCTCCTCTCATTTTTCCCTTCTACGACTTATATTGCACTAATACTTGACAAGGAGAAAAGCCTGGTGCTAACATTATTTAAGGAACTGTACAGCTCTAACTATATATTTGCCACTACAATCTATAATCATATGCCTCTGAAAATAGTGCAGATAAATGTTAACATTTCCCTTGCACCACTCCTTGCATGTATTACCAGGCCATCTTTGCAAAAGGGGCACAAAAAATTAAAATAAACATGCCAAAAATATTTTCTTAATCTTAAGATCATAGAGATATTCTTTAAATCCCTAAGCCATTTATTAACCAATATGGCATACTCCAACTTTTTATTATAAAATAATGAATACCTAGTAATAAATCTTAATTATTTTTTTTTTAGAAAAACATAATTTAAGAGTATAGACTTAGAATCATCCAAATTTCAATATCTCAATATTGACAATAATTTCAGAGCAATAAACACCCTTAATATATCTGGACCAAACTGTATAATCAAAAGACGTTTAATTGAATATTTTCCCATTTTGCAACTTTAAATAATCTAAATTTTATTTGCATTCATTCAGATGATTTAAAAATTTGGTTGTTAATAAGTTGATCAAAAGAATTAATACTCCTATTTGGCCATGGTTTCAAAAAAAAAAAAGAAGAAGAAGAAGAAGAAGTCACAAGCAATTTTAAAACAAGGATTGTCCCTGAGTGTCAGTTTGTGAAATCAAAGGGCAGAATGTATGAGCCTTTCAAAAGCAGTCAGTAGAATCTGCTTGAGTGTGTTCCTTTTTTCTGCAAGGCTCTCCAGCCTAACTCCTGTTGATCTCTTGTGTGACTGTCAGATGTATCTGACAAATAGACAGGATTCTCTTTTCAGGTGCCTATGTTTTATATTTTATGGATTTTAGAAACTCCTGGTGTGATAACATCCCATACATAATAATTTCTGTTCCAGAAGATAATGCTAAGGATTTTTTTTTCAAAAAAAAAATGATATGTTCAATGCTGCTCTGTATTAATATATGTAAGCTGTCATCCTACCACTAATTACCCAAATAAGATGTTGTAATGAATGGGCAAACCGTCTTGTTTTCACATTCAACTAAACATCGGTCAAGCCCCACAGAGGTGGGCAAGACCAAGAAAGCAAAAAATACACATATTTCAATAAGGCTCAGTTGGAGCAAATAAAAACCATGGACATGATAATAGAAATGTTTACAGTGAATTAATTAAAGTGAAGAAGCCTCTCTGAATATTTTGAGATACTTTCCCCAGATTTCTAGCCACATGGGCTGAGAGGCTGTAACTAACCCAGCCATTGCTATTATATTCATTCCTTTCCCAACATTCTCTCACATCACCAATATAGATATGCCTCATGTCTAAGCATGGAGTTGGAAGAATCCATAATAACATATACTGTATATTGTAATGTATATTGAACATGACCTACATGATCTTTTTTTGGGGGGGGGGGCTACAAAGAACAACAGCTTTGGCATTTTTGAAATTCTAACCTCAGAAAGGGATGAAGTAAAGAGTTTTTCCTAAGCCTATCCAGGAGGAGATTTGTCAGGTAATTATTGTGTGTATGCGTGTGTGCACACACAGACATTTTTCTTGAGACTAAGGGAAAGGAGATAACTGGGAGATATAATCACCAAGTTACAAAAAGATGATGAGGCCCTTAAAAAAAGTACAGAGAAGAACAACAAAGGTGATAAAAGTCTGGAGGCTAAACTGTATCATGACTGCTAGCAACAACATGACAACTGTCTTCTGGTACTTGAGGGCTCTCATAGAAAAAAGGGGGTTGACTTATTTTCCAAAGCGTCTGAGGCAGGTCCAGTAGCAATGGGTAGAAGCTCATCAGAGGGAAATACAACTGGAACTAAGGGGGAAAAAAAATCCAGACAGTGAGAACAATTCATCAGTGAAACAGCTTGCCTCCCAGAGTTGTGGGTGTTCCGTTGCTGGAGATTAAAAAATAAATAAATAAATTGTATAAGGTCTTCCACCTCAGGCAGGAGTTTGGATTAGAAGATCACTAAGGTCTATGACTCTGTGCTTAATGAAAAGAAACAGATCATCAGGGAAGGGTTCAAAAAGAAAGAACTGCTAGGAGAGAGTGAGAAACAATGTAAGCAAGATGGATACTGATAGTCCCTGACCTACAACTACTTTTACTTATTATCTGAAATTACAACAGCAATGAAAAAAAGTGATTTATAACCAGTCCTCACACTTACAACCTCTGTGGCATCCCCACAGTTACATGATCAAAATTCATACACTTGGCAACCAGCATTTATTTAGGACAGTTTCGGTGTCCCAGGGCCATGTGACCACCATTTAAGACCTTCCCATCTGGCTTACTAGAAACAAAGTCAATAGAGGAGTTTGATTTACTTAATAACCATATGTCTCATTTAACGACTGTGATTATTTGCTTAGTAAGGGAGGCAATTATGGTCATGAATCAAGGACTATCTATGCTGGAGAAAGCTGCATGGTTTTGGTGAAAAAAAAGCCAAGCCAAGCTCAAATGGAAAGAACTATGCCAGGAGTAGAACTGACTTCTTCTGGTTCTAAAGATGAGGAAGGTTATGGAACCATTTGCCAGAAATTTAGAGCAGGGGTCTTCAAACTTGGCCCTTTTATGACTTTTGGACTTCAACTCCCATAATTCCTCAGCCAACGTGCCTGGCTGAGGAATTCTGGGAGTTGAAGTCCACAAGTCATAAAAGGGCCAAGTCTGAAGCCCTGATCTAGAGGGTTACCTTATGGTAACCCAACAGAAGTGAAGAAATGCTCCTAAAATTGGGATTGAAGATTACGAACTACAGGAATCAGGTGCTAGTCAGGACTAGATAGCTGAAAAAAATGAGAAAAATCTTACTCCTTCTCTAAGATAAAATTAAAAAAGTAAAAATTGTAATCTGATTCTCCACTTTAACATATGTTGTCTACTGCATGGTCTCTGATATTCTGTATGTGTTTGCTAATTATTTTAAGAAATTTGCCTCTCTTTCTTGCATCACATTTTGCAGACTTTTGTACTAATTCAAGTCCTGCAAATTTTGCATCATCTTAAGTTTTTTTGAACCTCAGATTGTATGCTCTGGATTTGGGTCCAATCTCCCCATAATATTTTATGGGAAGCAAGTGTCTGGGATGCTGGTTGCATTTTTATCAGTGCGAAATGGCTATTCCATCTAATTAAAATTGTTTGGGCATTTGGCTATGCAAGTTAAAAGAAAGCTTTTCTTTTTCTTATGATTAGTAGAAGTTATATTGAAATTGGAAGAGAATTCCTTTTATTTCCATCTCCTTAGCAGGTAATGTTGTTGGTCACATAACCTACAGGAATGGGGCAGGAGGTGACCCTACAGAGTTTAATTTTCTACCATTATTATTACCATATCATCCATGCTTCCCATTATGGAAAGAAGTCTAGCTAAAGTACTACATTTCTCCAGAAAGGTGGAAAAAGAAATTGAGAAAGAATTACAAACCCACACATTAGAAAGAGCATCATGTACCTTGAGAGTAGGATTGAAGGGCACATATAAGCTACAGTGCCTGCTCTACTCTAATTTTTATATGTATGTTATGCAGGATTTGGGTAGGAAGGTAGACTTGATATGTAAAAGTAAACCTCATTGGTTAAGTGAAAAAAAAAATTAGAGCACTTGCCTCTACCATGTAGGCAAGCAGAAACATATACAACCAATAAATTTATTTTTAGTTTAGCAATGCTTTAAGTTCTCATATTTAAATATCTGACTTTTCAAATAATATTTTTTTCTGTTGAACTTGTACACTACTTGCAATGTAATCTTAGACTTGATTATATTTAGCCAATCTTTAATTACACACTCTACTAAATTAAAAATTAAATATGGATCTGAATTAAATGGATAAAATCAGAGAAAACTCCACTCAAAACTCACCTGTATGTATTTGTGCATGAACCAGGAAGCTTGTTTTCCATCATTCACTGATTCAACCGTAGTATTGGCCAGCCCACCGATGTCACCACCTGCAAAAATCCCTGGTTCACTTGTCTGCATGGTCTCCCCATCAACTTCAGGGAGACCCCAACGATTAAACTTGAGAGGATACAGAGCTTCTTTTACTGTAATGAAAGGAAAACGAAGAAAGAGATTTAAAACCAAAAAAAAAAAAAAAAAAAATTCCAAAACAACCCAATCCTTGAGTGATGCATTTTATCAGGGACTGTCAGGCTTGCAAGACAATATCCAGGCTTTAAGTCTGGGACAACTTAGTTTAGAGAGTTAGTATAGATTAGATGATTATATTCCACAGCTTTCACATAAGGGAACAAAGATATGTAATAATTTTCATTCCCATTGTTCTTCTATGAAAGTGTGGGCTATCCTACTCTTTTATAATTCTTAAAAGTTGGTCTCCTACTGTATCTATTTCAATTATAGACAAGGGTGTTACTTTAGCAGGGGTAGGCAACCTTGGCTCTTTTATGACTCGTGGACTTCAATTCCCAGCTTGGCTGGCTAAGGAATTCTGGGAGTTGAAGTCCACGAGTCATAAAAGAGCCAAGGTTGCCTACTCCCTGCTTTAGAGATACTTCTTGAGTTTAGAATTGGCTTCATAAGATTCTCATAATTACTGCCATCTGCTTTACTAGAATCAGTCTACTTTTCAGCAGCTGTGACAATAAGAAAGGCTTCTTGCAAACTGTAATGTAATCATGAGTTGCAGCATCCATGTATGTTAGAGTTTAGGAATCTAAATTCTCTAGCTGCATATCCGAATCGTCAATATGGACATTACATGGTCTCAAAAATCTATAGTTCCTGGGTGTTAATACTCTTAGCCGTACTGTTTCAGTACATAAGAATCTAAAGAAAACCTAAGAAAGTCTTCCAATGAAGCTTTCTCAATATTAAAACTTTTAGGTCAATGTTGAAGTAAGGTAAGCAAAATATGGCAGCTGAAGTTGTTTATACCCAGTTGTGCACCTGATGCTTTCAGGGAGAAGAAAATGATTTACTTTGACTTACTGCACTTCACATTTAAATCTTCTGAATTTGAAAACCCTCCATCTGGTTTGGATTAAGTGATCTTATATACATATGGATGAAAATGTAGATACAATATGGGCTGTGTTTGCTTTCAAAACATTAACTATGCAAAATTAATAACTGGATGCTAGCTCTCCTTCCTCTCACCCCCAATTTCAGATAATCCAGTAGAAAATATAGGCAATGCCCAAGCATGAGACGAATGCTAATTTTTTGTTTTCTTCGCTCAGTACTTGTGTGTTCCTGATATAAGATGTAGCAAAAAGAAAGTTGCCATAGCAATCAATCAAGCATGATGTAGGCTATAGCTTAGTTTTCATAAACAGCAGATGAGATGCTATGGACTATACCATGTAAAGCTGTAAGTAAAGGAATCATATAATAAAATGCTATTCTGCACATTTGCCTTTTATTTTTATTTATTTTTTTAAAAAAATCTGCATTAATTAGCAGCTCAGGAAAAAAAAGTAGATCAAGAAATACATCTTCCTGAGATACTAACTTTCTAAACAATTTATTTTTGCATGTTTGCTTTTCAAGTTAGTGTTGACTCCTAGAAGCTGCCTGGATAAATCCCTGCCATTTTCTTTCTTTCTTTCTTTCTTAAAAGTTTTAAAAATTTTATACAATATATATCCCAAATCCCTCCCCCCCTCCCCCACTCCCAGAGCTGATTACAGGGTTACAAATAAACAATCATAATCTAACTAACATTACCCAACTATACAAACAATCAAATCCATAACATACTTTAACTCTTTTTCAAAATAAATATTAACAAATTAAATACAAAAATAATAATATAATTAAACCATAAAACTAAAACTAATATAAATTCTACCATATTAAACTATTAATAATAATCTAAAATTTACTCATAAGCTAGATAATACTTTTTAGTCTCATATTTATTCTGAATATAATCTATTCATCTTCTCCAAACCGAGATATATCTTTCTTGTGAATAGTCCTTCAAATAAGCAGAAATTTTTGCCATTTCTGCTAAATTAGACACCTTGAGTATCCATTCTTCCATAGTAGGCAAAGAATCTTTCTTCCAATATTGCCCCACCAATAATCTTGCAGCTGTTATAAAATTAATTTCTTTAACATCAAAATCTACAATAACACCTAACAAAAATAATTGTGGTGTAAACTTTATCTTTCTCTTAAAAATCTTTTGAATGTTCCACCAAATCTTAATCCAAAAAGCTTTTATATTTCTACAAATCCACCAAATATGAAAATAAGTTGCATCTAAGCTTCCACATCTCCAACATTTGGGCTGTAAATTAGGATACATACAGGACAGCTTTTGAGGATCCAAATGCCATCTATAAAAACTGTCTCTGGACTATATACCATGTAAAGCTGTAAGTAAAGGAATCCTATAATAAAATGCTATTCTGCACATTTGCCTTTTATTTTTTTTTTAAAATATCTGCATTAATTAGCAGCTCAGGAAAAAAAAAAGTAGGTCAAGAAATACATCTTCCTGAGATACTAACTTTCTAAACAATTTATTTTTGCATGTTTGCTTTTCAAGTTAGTGTTGACTCCTAGAAGCTGCCTGGATAAATCCCTGCCATTTTCTTGGCAAGATTACAGAAGTGGTTGGCCATTCTTCTTAGGGCTGAGAGTGAGGGATTCATGCTTAAGACAGGAGTACAGTTCACGATCTCCTGGTTCCTAGCCTAGTGCCTTAGTCATTACATCAAACTGGCTCTATTTATTTTATCACATTTATAAAGCTATTCATCTCATAATGTGGCTCTGGGCAGAGGACATTATCAAATGATCCAATTACATACAAGCCAATTAAAAATACACCAAAATAAATTAAAACATTTAAAAAATGATGAAAAACCCCCATGCAGAATGCATTCCAGTTAACTATCATGTAACCATCAAACAGACTCAACTCTCTTAAGGGATCCCCAAGCCACGAAGCCATGCTTTAAGCGCCTTCCAGAAGGCCAAGAAAAGATGCTTGTTTTTCCTTTGTTGGACCTGCAGAGGCTGGAAATATGAATTGCCTGGAAATTCTGGATCTCATTTCTCTTTCTGTTGTGCCTATTTTAAAAATTAGGACTATCTGAACTATTCAAAGGGCAAGTTGGTCTCATCTCATTCTTATCATAACCTATTATAGTGACTTTGTATGGAATCAGTCTTATTTTTAAGTAACCTAGTCAGATATCAGTTTCAAACCTCCTTCTGCCATGACTTGGTGACTCTGGGCCAGTCACCCTCTCTCAGCTCAATCTACCCCACAGGGTTGTTGTTGTGGGGAAAATGAGGAGGAAGGAGTATTGTGTGTATTGGCCACACTGAGTTATTTCTAAAAATAATAAAGGTGGAAAATTAATGGGTAGATAAATAGATAGATGGGCAGACAAGACATTCTCTCAGTAGCTTGGTTCAGCTATTCCCTCAAATTACCTCACAGGAAAGCTCTGGGAGTGGAAGGTGTGTGGGATCCCTTGCATTTTGCCCTTTAGAACTAACAAAAGAGTCAACAAATGTAATAAATAATCCATGGTTATAGTAAAAGAAAGAAAGAAGCAGGACATAAAGGTGTAGTTGACAGGGCTTTTTTCCTCTTGTCTTTTTATGAAAAAAATAATTTTAATCTCAGATTAAAATCACCTCTGGCCTAAAAGGTTATAGATTAATAATCTGAGATTGTATAGGACTGAGTTTTAAAATAGCTCCTTTGTACAGCTCCTAAATATAGTGTTTTTTATGACAGGACTGTGTTACCATATGTTGAAGAATTACCAAGGATTGGGTTGCCGTATCTTGAAGCGAAAAAAAATGGTGCCCAGTTTTGCTGTTTGTTTTTCTAGTTCCAAAATATATCTCTTTCTCTCTCTTTCTCTCCCTCCCTTCCTCCCTCCCTCTCTTTCATTTCTTGGGGACATACCACAGACAGATGTAGATTGCTAAGGTCAATTAAACTGATGTAGCTGTGCTGTCATATATGCGAAAGAGAAACCTGCCAGCATTTTTCTCAGTTGTCACTGAGAACAGTGTCAAATTTGTGTTCCATTTTTGCACAAAAGGAGCCCACACAGCTGGATTTTGTCTTGGGAAACCTTCTTTACACTTAAAGCCCTCATTATAGAAAGGAACTGGATTTTTCTTACAAGATTAGAGATTCCCAATGGGCTAAAGGATAGACAGATTAAAAAGAAACTGAAGAGAGAGTAACAATAGGGGAAGCCCTTCTCCCGACAATGATCCTACTGAGATAACTGTTTTTCTCTTGCATTTGGATCTTTTAAGTATGATAATCTTCTAGCATATTGCTGACCCAGAAGTATTTTTTTTTCCCAACAGTAATTCTGAAGCAGAAAAGTTTTCGGTGAATTTTAAGCAGCCAGACCAAAGATAGTCAATGTTGTGACAGAGGAAGCAAAACAATTTAATTTGGATGAGAGTATCAGTGAAACAAATGTAGAAAATATCAAAGAAAAAAAATGGGTCACAGGCCAATGAAATAAAAAAGATTCGGGGAAGATGAAGCTAATTTGATAGAAAACAACCCACATTGCTTGCCCTAATTCTAACCCTGGTATCTAGTGACATTGTAGCAAAAGAATTGGGAGCCAAAAAAGGCCATAAAATGAGGGTTATTAGAATCACAAATTCCTTAGATAGGCAGATTTGAGGGGGGGGAGGGAAAGACAGAAAAGTTTTTAGTTATTCTGGATACTGGGAGTTTATTTTCCCAATGTAAATCTAATGTGAGAAACCACAGACTCATTCAATGCAGGACACAAGAATACTTCATGACATGTGGCAGAAGACGGTGCTACTTCAGGCCATCCACTAATAAATACCTGACAAACATGAGATATGAACAATCAAGTATTAGACTAGGAAGAGCATAAAAGAAGAATCCCTGCTGAAGACAGAGGATCTACCTGAAGTAGAGAGCTTAGTTAGTTCTTTTTTGTGTATGGTTCAGATAGATCTGTTAAGGAAATACTTTACCAACCTTGCTATGGAAATAGCATAGTTGGCAATTGGGGAGAAGGAAAGGCTGTGCCATGTAAACTAAATTTGCACTTATGATACAATTTTTACCTGTTTTAATCTGTAATAGAACTTTGTCAGTAAAAAGAAGTACAATTTTGCCTCAGAGAATGACTGAAGGACAAATATTTTATTAAGCATAAAGCAAATTATGACTGGTCTTAGTTTAATGGCTTTCAGAAAAAAAAGGTCTCTTACAGATGTATGTGTGGCTGTGGGTTATGCTAATAAGGTAACTAAAACTGAAACAAAAGGATGGGTTTTTATTATAGAGCAACTGTCAAGAGATTTGGGTAGGACTTCGTCCTATAGATGGACTGGGCTAGGTAGCTGAGGTGGGAAGTTGGAAAGGTGTTGTTGTTTTTAACTAAAATATACTGGTTTTTAGATATCACAATATAGCTTTGATGTGTTTCTCTTATTAAATTACTGGGAACAAATTACTGACAATTTTCAGCAACCATAGAAGGACCTTCAAGAAGAACAGAGAATCTGGGAACTTATATGTAGCTCTGAAATTACTAACTGTTCTCCCCAAGCTAAACAGTCCTTCTTTCCGATACTAGCATAATAATGCAAAATAAAATGTTAGATAAGATAGAGCTATGTTCAAAAGCATAGCTAAATACATTGAAAAAAGACTGGTTGGGTGCAACAGAAAGGAGAATGAAGAACAGATTGGATATTAGATGTTCACATAGGCACTATCTCAAAATGCAGGGGAAGGAAATAATAATTAGGCTCTTTATCTCATTTTTCATAGAGTATAAAACCACTATTATGACAAATTAATATGAATACCATATAAGGTTGCTAATATTAATAATGCCAAGCTATTTTTTTAAAAAAAATCTGAATGCCAAGATAATATACTGATGATTTAGAGATAATGCCAAGAAAAGAAACTGTTTGATACTTAATTTTAAAACTAGAAATATTTTCATGATCATAAATGATTAAGTTTCCTTTAAAGTCCCAGGACTTCTAAAAATGTAAACTAAACTAAAACAAAAACAGGTCATACATTTAGTATATCTACTAAATTTTACATTTAGTAAAATTACCTGCAAGTTGCAAAAATTAGTTTTGCTTTCTCCTAAATATAGAATATGCTGATTTAATTCAATAGTCCTAAAATAGTCACTTGGTCTATCTGTAATAAAGCCATCTTCATTTACAATTTAATCATGGATGAAAAGAGACCTGTGGCATACATTATCAAAATATGGGTCATCAGATGCCCCTTATTGAGACATACAAGCAAGTTGGTGGTACTGCATTAGCCTCAACAATAATGTAATGGGAGATGAACAGCATTTCTGTTGGCCACAAAGAAGACCTGTTCTGCAGATGGATGGATGTGAGGTCCCCTATGTAGGCAGATGGACAAGCTAGGGATATTGCTCTTATATCATCCTCAGTTGCACAGCAGCAATCCTGCCTGAATCAAAGGATGGTTGAACAGAATCTGAAGAGCTAACTGGGATAACAGCTTATGTTGTCTGGAATGAATTTGAACCTGTCACTCCTTAGGAAGTAGACAGAGTATTGTGGTTAGGAATCTATACTACCTGGCTTTTACAAACCGTTAAAGAGAGGACTAGGAGCTGGATGTTGCTTGTGCTGAACAAATAACTATTGGAGGAGGTGATACTGGAAATTCTGAAAAGGTTTGTATCGTGCATCCTTCTTATGTATATACTTCAGATCCAGTCATTCCAAATAATTGCGGGCATGTCTCCAACCTCCCCTTCTATGGACCATTATAAAGAAGGTGATGGGAAGAAAGCTACAAAGAACTTTAGAGAAAACAGATTATCTGGATCCTTTTCAAAATTCATGACTCTGCATAGGACAGAGACTATTTTACTATCCTAGCCAATGACTTATGATGAGACTTATTGACACTACTAGATCTCTTTGAAGCTTTTAATATCATCAAACACAATATCTTTCTGGACCATCTGCAAGGGTTATGAATGATTGGAACTGCAAAGATCTGGGTGGAAAACAACATATAAATGGAGTGGCTGCTAATATAGCAACCTGGGATAATTCCAACAATAGCTTTGAATGGGGTTGTGCTCCTCCAGATGATGCACTAATCACTGATAATCCAAGAACAGGAAACACTGATATAATTCATGTTCTCATTGCTTCTCAAATTACTATCATGTATTCCACATGGGAACTTAGGGAGTTCAGTTGGTGCACAGTGCAACTGCCCATGTGCTAGTGAGAACATCCTGATGCTGTCATGTAACATGATTACTTCAGGAGCTATACTGGCTACCAGTTTGTTTCTAAAAGTCATATTTGAATTGGGGTCTGGATATCTGCAAGAATAGTTACTCCATATAAAATCTGCCCATCCAAGGCATACTAGTAGATAAATTATATTAAGAGTTCTCAATCCTGTCAGAGGCATCCAGTGGATTTGGATTACTCAGAAGTAAGATGAGAACCCTTGTTAATATTTAGAACAGACATGTCAAACTCACAACATCATGTGATGCCGTGTGACATATTGGAGCTTTTTCCCCATTGCTGGCAATGGGGTGGACGCGGTTTCCTCGTGACACATCCAGCCCACGGTCCGGCATTTTGACACCCCTGATTTAAAAGATTTTTTAGAAGATTAGCAAAAACCTAGCTATTTAAGTGGCAAATTGAAATTGACAAACAGCAGATCAATGTACCTATGATGTATACAGGTATGATTGTTGTTGCTGTTATTTTATTATTATATTTATTATTAATATTATATGCACTGAAGGTGCTATTGGATATTGCTTTTGTAAACTGCTTAGATTTTTTTAAATTGAAGTGGAATAAAAAGCATTTGTAATAAATAAATGGTCTGTAAATAGATTTCTTGGATCTTGAAAGGGTACTTCATTCTGGCCTGATGAATGTAGCTAAGAGTTGACAAAAAAAGAGAAGAGTTTAATCAATTATAATTTATTAACTACTTTTTTTCAAACTGTACCTTTTTGAAAGGAAATTATATACATGGGATTTCTTCATTTTAGCCCACCAATACTATGAGAAAAACTTGGCTTTATGACTATACCAATGACATGACCAATATATTACTTGATTAAGTAGCCACAGTTAAGAGTACAGAAAACATACCACTGAGATTTGTATTAAAATTCTTATTCAGCCAGAGGTTTATTCAGTACTGATCTTGGCCAATTTATTATTTTTCTCTCCAAATCTATTTCACAGGACCCATACTGCTCTTTGTCTTCTTCTAGGTTTTGAAAACCTGAGATAAAATCTTGGGTTGGCATAATTATATTTTCTCCCATTGCCGAGAGACCACTGAACTGCTCTGCCTAAGAAACAAATACTGTGAATTCAAAGAAAATATAATTACTATTATTTCTCTCCATTTCACAGATAGAGAAATATTCTGGGTGTCATGGAGCAAACAGAGTATTTTTGAAACTAGGACAAACATCTTTACAACTAATTAATCTACTGACCATAATTGTGCATGCATAGCTTTTCTTTTAATATATTAGTGGATATTAAACTGAATCAGGATCCAACTTTTTGTAACTATGTGATTATTTCCATATATTACATTACAATTTCCACATTAGCAGGATATTATATACTATAGGAAGGTCAGAAGAGGTCTGGTGACCTACTTCCCATCCTATTAATTAATTCTACAGACATCCCAACAATTTTGACAGGTTGCAAATATTCTGTGAAGACAGTAGTTACAGAATATGCAAAGAGCATTCAAAATGGACAGCAGCATATAAATGTTACTAAGTGGTGTGATACCAAGACAGAAGCCCAAATTGTTTTGTTCATTACATCATAGTTCAAACTACTGCATTCATTGAGTAAATAGACATAAATGGAAAAATATCAACCAATTATAGGCCACTTGGGAAAGGGGTAAACTCCAGTAATATTAAGATATATTGGTAAGCCAGAAAATATTTTAATTAGCAAAACAAATCAAATGGAAAAGATTCCTCAAATAAAGCTTTAAAAGTGATACAGTGTGTGCTTGACTGCCACGACTAATTATGTATCCATGTAATGTGTGTTCAATTTGGGCTTATTTAAATAGCAGAAATGCTCATTAGCTGCAGTGTATCTGTGAAGCCTCAGTAAACAGTTTAATGGTATTTTATGTTTAACCAATTTCATAAGTTCCTGTAATTTTGGTATTTTCAGCTCATTAATGTTATTTTTGATATGTATCTTATAAGCCTTCTTTCCCTGAAAGCTGGCAATATACTTTTGACTACACTTAGAAAAAATAGTGATTTTTATCTTAAACCTTTGCTTGAGAAGAACAATGATGACAACAACACAAACATTAATAGTACTAACAATAAGAATTCCACAAACTGAGCCAATTTGGTTCTTTTCCTTTATAAAGACGTAAAGTCTGGGAAAAGGAGTAGGACCTAGTATTCTAAACTGTTCTGGTTTCTCTTATTGAGGAATTAAATAATATCAAAAAGCGTAACTTAAGCACCTTTCCAATCATATTCTCAGAATCATTTTGGTATATTATAGAGCAAAGACAAGTTCACCAAAACGGTCTTTTCAAAAATTGTGATGAAAGTACTTTCCACTGTCTTGGGCTCTCTGGGAGAGAGAGAGTAAACTTGTAATTAAGCATTGCTTTCTTCTTTTTTTTACTGATACATGATAAACCAAGGGCCCATAGAAGGCATTGCTAGGATCACTTCATTACCATCATGGATCATAACAGTTCAAGCAAGAGACCAAAACACACACACTCTGCCAAGTCCCTTGATTCTACCCCAAATCTTGTTTTCAGCCTGATGCTCCTTACAAATGACCTTCTCTGGAGGATGGACAGAAGCAATGGGTTCTGTTTTTTTCGTGTTTGACTGGCAAGCTTCCGGTATCATCCATCATAGTAATTTCTGGGACTATTTCTGTGAGATCAGTTGTGCTGCTGGTGGTGGAGACAAACCAACAGAATACAATGCTTCTGTCTAGGCAGTGGTTTCTGACTGTGCCTTGGCATTGTGGAACTCTGATACAGAGTGCTGCAAAATACTGTATTGTTCAAATCCCATGTAACACTGTACAAAGCCATGGAGAAAATCCTGGGAAAGCCATCCCAAAACCATTGAGACAATAACATGTGTAAACCCACTTTCTCTGTATGAATAGGTTTGTTTTGCTGGTATTTTCCTTCTTTCTTTCAAATTTAGAATTAAACTTTTATGTTTATATTGTTTTAATGTACCGACAGTATTTTAATTGTCAATGCAAACAACTTCAGATTTATAAATGATGGAGGAGGAGGAGGAGGAGGAGAAGAAGAAGAAGAAGAAGAAGAAGAAGAAGAAGAAGAAGAAGAAGAAGAAGAAGAAGAAGAAGAAGAAGAAGAAGAAGAAGAAGAAGAGGAGGAGGAGGGAAGAGGAGGAGGAGAGGAGGAAGAAGAAGAAGAAGAGAAGAAGAGAGAGAAGAAGAGAGAAGAAGAAGAGAGGAAGAAGGAGGAGGAAGAGTAGAAGAAGAAGAAGAAGAAGAAGAAGAGAAGAAAGAAGAAGAAGAAGAAGAAGAAGAAGAAGAAGAAGAAGAAGAAGAAGAAGAAGAAGAAGAAGAAGAAGAAGAAGAAGAAGAAGAAGAAGAGCAGGAGGAGGAGGAGAAAGAAGAAGAAAGCAATACTTAATTACAAGGGATCTATTCAAAGGTAATTATTCAGAAAGGAGTGGTCCTCGTGATTACTTAGCATTCGGTGAACAGGAACTAATGTTTAAGGTCTCTGGAGGCTAGAGCAAAAAAAAATCTGCAATTGAGAGCAGGCTACCTCATCACCTGTTTATTAGAGAGGAGTGGATTGCTCACCATCTGTTCATTAATGTCAACGTAACTTCCAGCATTCAATATAACTGTTTTTTTCCCTATTCCTAAGCATATCATTGTGAATTACCTACATAGGTTTTTTTTAAATACTTCCCCTAAAGGACAGGATATTTTCCTGAAAAGAACACAATTCTGACTGTAAGATGAACCTTCACTTCTGTTTTGGTTTAAATACATTTTTTTCTTGCAAAAAGAGAAATGGTAGCTGGATTTTTTTTTCTATTTATTGCTCTGCCACGATCTGCCACTGGGAACAAAAACTTAAATCCCCTCCCAGCAATATTCATACTGCTGGAACTACACTACATTTATCATTCTTCCTACAAAATAATACAAAAAAAGAACACTTACCCTTTATTTGATTTTTACATTATCAACTACAGGACTGTAATATGGAAATAGGGTTGACCTTTGTTGCTTTATGATAGCTTAATTAGCAGAATAACGTATCATTTTTCTACTCAAATGATATTGCAATCATTAGGGTCCTTCTCATCTAAATGAAGTCCAGGTTATTTATATTGGTTTCCTTATTTAGGCATGATGTGGCCCCTTACAAAACACTAAACAGTTCTGTATCCCAAATACAGTGCAGAAGATAGATTTTTCTCTATTTGTTCTTTATCATAAGTAAAGTGGAAATAAAATACATTATTCTGCCTCAGGTCTGGTACAAACTTAAGATTTATCAATGGTTTCTTAGCAGGAGCATATGTGGTATCAACTCCTAGTAAAACCTGGCAAATAATGATAAGCCGGAACTCTGAGCATAGCTATTCACAAGAGAGAAAACCCTATTCTTCTACAGCTATTTGGAACAGGAAAAATAATTACAGAATGATCACATTGTGCTTCAAAGCAACTGTCTAACATAATTCTCACCAATGTAATGCAGGTTTTAGAAAATAGTCATTTTAAGTAAGTCCTTTCAGTTCCATCATCCTTTAAAATTATGCACATTCTGTCATTTCTAATGGGAGTTTATCATAAAAGATATTACATATAATACATGTTTTCTGTATCATCCTGCTTCCTATTCATGTTATTTTAAAGGAAGAAAAGTGAAGAAACGCATAATATTTAGGATAACTTTGGTTTGGACTGAAATTCTAAATATTCCTAATATTAAATATATTACATTTTTTTTCTTTTTACGACCCTGTAGTCCCTTAATTCTGGGTAGAGTTGAGGATATTGGCTGGAGCTGAGCATTTACTGGCCAGATGCCGTTCCTGATGCCTATGTGGAGTTCACAGATGTTTTTCCATTGCGTCCTAAGGGTGAAACACCTGCCACTTGAATGTTCAACCTTCTAGTTGGGAGGCGAGCGTTTTCACCATTAGGTTACCATACCACTCAATTAAATTAAATTAAACAATTACATATATTACATAAATATATAATAATTATATGATTTTTTAAAAAAGAAACAGGAACATAGAAGCAATAAGTTAATCATGTGTTTATGTATGATCCTGGTATTCTCTGCCCTGCAATAGCAACAGAGGAGATAAAAAACTTCTGCTGGATTCAACCCTGCTAATTTTTGAAGCACTGATTTTGTGTTTAATTATACATTATATCGGCAATTTTTTGAGAATGTCCACAAGGCTTTCAAGTCAATTTCAGAGGCATCCTACAAATTGATGTATATAACCCTGAACAAAACAGGTAGACCAGTAGCTCAATAGAGGAGACTTCCTCTATATGTTACTAGACAATCCAATTCCTTATCTAAACAGAGAAACAGAATAATCAAGACTGGGGGGGAAATAGTGGGACCTGGAACAACTTCCAACTTCAAAGGATCAAGGGATTATGAGAGTGGCTGGGAAACTGTCATGGAACACTCAAAATGTTCCATCAGAAGCATGGCAGATCTGAAGCAGCAGCAGGCCAACAGCACCGAAGCAGCCAAAGCATTCCCAAATTTCATTTCCTTGGGAGTCATGGGCCCTGGATTTTGGACGCATTCTGGAAGTTAGCCTATTTGAGGTACCTTGATACCTTGGTTCACAGGTTGCCCTTTGATGCACCATTTCAACCAGTTAAAGGTTATGGGAGCAACAGTTTTAATAGTATAAAGTTATATTAAGTTATAATAGTATAACAGTTATAAATAACTATTACTAATGCAATGAATGGCATTTTAGTAGCTAATACAGTCCTCATGGCAATCAGAGAAAATTGAAATGGAGAGGAAAGAAGAAAATGAATTCAGAAATCAATTCAGAAATTAATTCAGAAATATACTCTATGTTGACCAAAGTAACAAGCTATTTGTATTGTGAATATTTCATTTGTTTCACCTTTTTAAAGCTACTTTACATTATGCATTTTTAAAGCTACTGATAAATATATATTTATTATTTACAATCACTATGTTTTCTGTTGTGATTGATTAGACCATTGTGAAAAGAAACCCAGTACAGTAAGACAGGCAACTATTCCCGGAATCACTAGTTCAAAAGGGAAGTCTTCCTTAGGATATTCTAGATCAATGGGGGATGTCCTACATTCACACAATATCCATGGTTATTATATAGTACAGAAGAATTATAATATACCTTCTTTAAATTAGGTTATCTTGTGTTAGCCTAATATTTAAACTTTGATTAAAATTTGTCTCCTACCTTGCTATTACCATCAGAAATGCTATCTGTTTCAACCATGAAAACTGCATGTTTTATTGCCACAACAAGGTATATTAGCATACCAAATAACATGGTACCGAATGATATGCTAGAAAACTGATATATGGCAGAGAACTGTATTTTCTGGTGGGCTGTGCATAGAGGCCATCCATAAAGTCATAATATATCTCAGACCCAAAAGTCTACATTGCCCCTCCCAATACCCTAAAATGGCTTGCTAGGTTCCAGTAAAAAAAAATAAATCTATTGATTATGGTAAGCCACAGCATCAATTTGATCCTCTGCAACAATCTCAGAACGTTTTTTTTTTTTAATGAAAACTGAGATTTAATCATGTTGCTGGATTCAGCATTAGTTGCTGTGTTCACCCCTAGGCTACAATAAAAGAGGATAAACAGAGGAAGACTACCAAACTGATTGATATTGCATTACTGCTGGATGAGAGCATAGATACTAGCAAAGTAATATGGTGAACTTTCTAAGGAGTAGTCAAGCTTTTCAAATATGCTTTTATAAGACCTAATTAAACGTCAGCGGTCAAAACTTCTATTAAGGTTCAAATGCTTGAATCGTTTCAGACATCAACCTCAAATAAATCTTCCTTGAAACAAAGTTTTAGGGCATTGGGAAGCAAAATGTAAAAAGAAAAGGGAAGGAAAAAGAGCCATATTTCATCGCTCTAAAGATCCATCATTTTCAGCATTAGAACTGCGCATTCATTTCTTGATAAAAGAAAAATAAACCAAATGAAAAATCCATTTGGTTTATTTTTTTTATTTATTCTGAAAGAGCACAGGAAAAATGATTACAGATGAGTATACTATTTAGGTCTCCAAAAGCATTTCCTCTTGTGTGTGGGATTCACGCTTATTGTCCTCTTTGTTGACAGAGAGATGTGTCCAGGTGCGCTTGGCATGCAATTCCCATCATTTCTCATCATTAACTGACTGATGGGAATTAGAAGTTAACAGAGGGATAGAATCAAGATCACGTGAAGTATTAATACCACTTTACAATGCCTTGGTAAGGCCACACTTGGAATACTGCATCCAGTTTTGGTCACCACGATGTAAAAAAGATGTTGAGACTCTAGAAAAAGTACAGAGAAGAGCAACAAAGATGATTAGGGGACTGGAGGCTAAAACATATGAGGAACGGTTGCTAGAATTGGGTATGTCTAGTTTAACAAAGAGAAGGACAAGGGGGGACATGATAGCAGTGTTCCAATATCTCAGGGGCTGCCACAAAGAATAGAGAGTCAAGCTATTCTCCAAGGAGCCTGAAGGCAGGACAAGAAGCAACAGATAGAAACTGATCAAGGAGAGAAGCAACCTGGAACTAAGGAGAAACTTCCTGACAGTTAGAACAATTAACCAATGGAACAATCTGCCTCCAGAAGCGGTGAATGCTCCAACACTGGAAGTTTTTAAGAAGAGACTGGACATCCATTTGTCCAAAATGGTGTAGGGTTTCCTGCCTAAGCAGGGGGTTGGACTCGATGACCTACAAGGTCCCTTCCAACATCATCATCATCATCATCATCATCATCATCATCATTATTATAAAAAAGCAGGGTATATGTTGCCTGCCCATTTTTGACAAAAGCAGCTTATTGCAGTGATGTCAGTACACAGCTTTGAGCCACTGCAAATCAAGTAGATCCAGGCAGAGAGTACAGTATAATATAATAAATGAGGTCTTGGTTTTTATTTAAGAATACTACATTCAAGTCACTCTTTGAGTAAGGAGTTCACTGAACGATTCTCAGACTGTTATATCGTAGGACTATTGTGGTGAGGGTAAAATTAAAGGATACATTATTTAACCTCAAGTTCCCAGAGAAAAGGCAGGATTCATATGTAATAAAATTATATGAATAAAAAAACTGGTGATAGCTACATCTCACTTTGAAGCAAAGTTGGTTCAGATAAGTGGGATTTCTTGGTTTTCTATATAAGGTTATTGAAGGGGGTAACACAGCAAGTATGCTATTCATGAATAAAGTAATAAAAACTATTGGCTATTTTAAAAAGGTAATAGTCTTTCACACATATATTTTTAGCTGTTTGAAATGTGTTCATTTCAGATGTTTCAACATTTGGCTTTAATAAATGAAATACACATCAGAGGACAATCCCTCTAATTAAATGCCTTTTAAGCAATGAGGGAAAAAAAGGTACATGGGTAATTCTCAACTCGTGACTATAACTGAGCCCAAAATTATAGTCATAAGTCTTGCGGTTGTAAATTGAGCCATTACAGAACCAGACCCAATTTTTTGACATTTTTTGTGGTGGTCATTAAGCAAACACTGCGGTTGTTAAGCAAATCCATTTTCCTTTATGGGGATTTTTTTTTTGATGGAAATAAACCCGGAAACCGGCAAAAAGTACTGCAAATTGTGGTCATGTGATTGTGGGATACTGCAACCGGTCATAAAGGTAAACTAGTTGCCAGATGTCCAAAATGTAATCATGTGACTGTGGGAGGAAGCAGCAATTGTAACTTTGAAAATGGTTCATAAGTAGCATTGTGGAGATCCATCATAAGTTCAAATGGTCACTAAGCTACCAATTGTAAGTTGAGGACTACTTATAAATTTAACTTTCCCTCTGGAATGTTACATGCTTGACTGTGGCTGATTCATAAACCTTGTGACTGACAAATACCTTTAGCATCATTTAAGGTTGAACCGAAGGCACTAATCACTATATCTGCTCTCAGACGGACAGTTTGCTCCTTGTCTTCATTCCAATTTCCATCCTCATCTTGCTCACTCCGGAGAAATTCCATAGCAACAATTTTCCCTCCTTTTATTACAACTTTCTGAGGAGAAAGAAAAGGTAGAAATTCACACTTTTCTTCCTTTGCAAGCTCCATCTGGAAAACAAAAATAAAATTATGTAAAATTTATAGAAACTGTTTAATATATAATTGTTGGTCTTATAATGTTTCCTTGCAATTTTTTCTATAATTCCAATACATTAATAATGTTATATTTTGATTAAATGAAAACTAGCTCAAATAATATGTGCCAACCAGTTTTACGGATGAGTGGGGTTTTTTTTTAGTTATCAACATCTGTTAAAAGACTTTTGCATTTTAAACCACAAGCGAAAATTAGTTTGATTTTATGAAAAATATTTACCTTACTCTTCATTACTAAAAAAGAATGAATTAAAAGAAAACTATCCAATCAATGCTAGAAAAATCAATTACATTAAATTTCATTACGAAATACTGGCTGAGGTGCCCAAATCTCAAAATTTACAAATGATTTCAATGAAAAATGGGAAGGCTTTTAATGAAAAAAAAATGGACAGAAGCATTTTATTCATTTTTCACTTTGTATTTGAAAGTTAACTTCAAACTACTTTTGCTAAAGTTGAAAGTTCAATCCTAGATAGTGGCAGATGTTTCTCTCTTAGGAGGCAAAGAAAAAAATATCTGTTGTGAACTCTAAGATTAGGCATTAGGAAGGGCATCCAGCCAGTAAGCACTCAGCTACATCCAGTCACCCTGTCTCAACCCCAAATTAAGGGATTACAGGGTTGTAAAAAAGGGAGTTTAGCCTCTATGACACTGATGGCAAACCTTTTAGAGACTGAGTGCCCAAAAACTGGCCCCACCCCTGCTCCACCCCCTGCCCCACCCCATCCGCCATCCCGCCTGCCCACAGGGCCACTCACCGCCTCCAGGGCCCGCCACAGATCACCTAGGCAGCCCAGCAGCACTATGGCGGTCACGCCCTCTGCCCACGCCCCACAGCATCAATTGTCATGTCTACGCTGCCTGGCTGCCATGTCCTTGGCTGTGCTGCTCTGTGTGGACCAAGCAGGGGGACTGCTGGTGAGGAGGGGGCCGCAGGGAGGGTGAGGCTGGGGCAACGGCACATGTGCCCACAGAGAGGGCTCCGAGTGCTGCCTCTGGCACCCGTGCCATAGGTTCGCCACCACTGCTCTATGACAAATAGTTACAATTTTACCAATTCCTATTTCAAATAGCTATACTTTCTTTAATTCTCCCTAAAGAAGTGTATTTAAAGAAATTAAACTCAGGGTTTTTGTTGCTATTGTTGAGAATGGGAAATTGACATGATCCATGTTCAGGTTTTTCTCAACTATAGAATACTATATTTTCAGACCAACTTGGTATTTCAACATATATGTAAGTAACTGAACTGAAACTTCAAGGGACAGTTCCCAGTTTAGGCAGAATGAGCTATTTCTTCAGAAAACTATTATTTAAAACACTATTTAAATTATCTTAAATAATGAATCATATTCTCTCACCGAACCCCTTGCTTAATCAGTGAGACAGCCAGTTTGGACTAGTGGCTAAGTCACCAGGCTAGAAAACAGGAGACCATGAGTTCAAGTCCTGTTTTAGCCATGAAAGCCAGCTGAGTGACTTTGGGCCAGTCACTCTTTCTCGGCCCAACCCAGCTCACAAGGTTATTGTTGCGGGGAAAATAAGAGGAGGAAGGTATGGTGATTATGTTTGGTGCCTTGAGGCATCTGTAAAAATAATAAAGGTGGGATACAAATAAAATAAATAAAGCTTTTGCTCATCACTGTCTTTTTGTAGATCTCTCACTTTAAATATATTGTATATTCATAGGTGTCATTACAGTTCTTCAAACAAAGGCTGGATGACCATTTGTCAGACATCCGGTATTCTAGTGGATCAAGTGGCCTGAAGATCCTTCCAACTGTGTGATTCTATTATTAATAGCGATGTCATAAAAATAGAAGTGGCTGCAAACAAAAGCAGTGAAATTTAATTTGTAATGTCCAACTTCTGTTGGATTTCTTTGAGAACTTAGCAATAGAGAAGACAGAAAGAAACAGGCATGTAAAGGTGCCACCTGAAGTACAAACTAATATTCAAACTCTACATAGAACCACTTTTGCAAGAAAGGACAACACCAGGGCAAATTTGATTAATTTCTTTGGATACAGGGCACAGAGAGCTATGCATTGTCTTGAATTTCAGTATCTTTCCGTATAGCATCTCTAGAAGCAGTTAGCTATCATTCCCCTCAAGGAATGAACACAATTGAGATAATTTTTCTACTTAAGGGAAATCTTCAAGGAGGCATATCTTTTTTTGCCAGCTTAACAGCAATGCACAATTTAGTGTTAAATCAGGAGAATATGTGATAGATGAGGCCACAATTTGAAATAGCTTCAGAAAGGTGAGATCACAAAAGACCAGATCCTAAACTTGAAAGCGTGAACATTCTGATAGCTGCATGAGAGGGGGAGGGGAAAAAATCCACAAGCACACAGCCTTTTATAGCCACAGAGCAATTTTACATACAGCAAAAAACAAAACAAAGCAAGAACACCTGAAGTAATAAAATAGTAATTCATATCTGATGGCACTATGTAGCCAACTGTGACTGATCTCACAAATATTAGGCAAAGCCAGAACCTTGGCTAATACTTGAATGGCAGACCACCAGACCTATTAGGAGTGTAAACTAGAGTAAGATTAAAGGAAAAAAATACATAATTTCCCTAACATGGGATTAGCCCAGATCTTCCAGGAGAGCCTCAAAATATGGCTTTGTCCTTTGGCCTAGGGATACAGTTAGATTTGTGGAGAGCCTATCAGGAAAATGAATGGTGCTGTCCCACAGATTATGGGTTTATGATTTTTAATAGTTGTATTGTTTTGAATTAGTGACAGATTTTATTTTTCTGGGCTCAAAGATCACCTCAGATGGGGACTGCAGCAAGAAATTAAAAGACGCTTTGGCAAATCTAGACAGCATACTAAAAAGTAGAGACATCACCCTGCCAACAAAAGTGTGTATAGTCCAGGCCATGGTTTTCCCAGTTGCAATGTATGGCTGTGAAAGTTGGACCATAAGAAAGGCTGAGCGCCAAAGAATTGAGGCCTTTGAACTATGGTGCTGGAGAAGACTCCTGCGAGTCCCTTGGACTGCAAGGGTTCAAACCGGTCAGTCCTAGAAGAGATCAACCCCGACTGCTCTTTAGAAGGCCAGATCCTGAAGTTGAAATTCAAATACTTTGGCCACTTAATGAGAAGGAAGGACTCACTGGAGAAGGGCCTAATGCTGGGAAAGATTGAGGGCAATAGAAGAATGGGACGACAGAGAATGAGATGGCTGGATGGAGTCACTGAAGCAGTAGGTATGAACTTAAATGGACTCCAGAAGATGGTAGTGGACAGGAAGACCTGGAGGAACATTGTCCATGGGGTCGCGATGGGTCGGACACGACTTTGCAATTAACAACAACAAAATTGTTTTGAATGGTTTTTGTGATTCTATTTTTCTGAGTGTTTTTGTATTTGTAAGTTGCCCAAAGTCATGGTAATGAGAAAGGTGGGCTATATAAATTTAATAAATAAAAAAGACTGATTAAACTAGTACTTTTTCCTTCCTTACCCAAAGCGCTTATCATAGGTAGAACCCTTTGAGTCAATTTAAATGTCCCTGTTGCGATTGGATAATGGTTTGTATGTCATTATCCAAAGAAAAATCACTTTTACCAAATTCTGGGTAATTTGGGAAGCACAGGGTTCAGTCATGGTTCCATCATGCGATGTATGGAGGGAAGACAATCTTCATCTCTGCTTAAGGCAGTAATGTTATTTTGGTCAGCTGGGATTATAAACACTTAATAGGGACAAACTAAAGGCTGTTGGCATTTTCCTACCAGTTACTTCCAGCAACTGCCTGGCCAGCTCTCTGCTCTCCATATGAATGAAGAAGAAAAGGGAATAGGAAGGATGGTGATCCCTGCCAAGCAACACAGATAAGATAAAGAAACAAAGTCAGTCCCCTCCTTTCCTCCATCTCTCTAAGCAACCAATTATTTTTCTTCCATAATGTTTTCTCATCTGGCGTGCTGTGAAAGGCCTGGCAACCGGGAAAGCATTTTGTTGCAAACATACAAGTTGCTAATTATTTCAGTGTTACCACAGCATAGAAAAGTTTTCAGGGAAAAAAATGGGCATGCAACAAAAAAAGATGATGACAAATTAGATATGGAACTTAAAATCTATTCATAGAAAAAAAAAGATTGTGCTTCATTGTGTTTCTTTTCACTTATGATGTGGAAATTATAACTGTGCTAATAGAAAGGGTGGTATATAATCACAATAGCAATTAGGATACTCATAGTTAAAGGTGTCACGCTCTAATGGTTTTGTCCATGACATGCACAAAAGTTGTGTTCAGTCATATTTCATATTTGGAATTATTTGATTTTGCTGAGTGAACTGTTTTTAGAGGACTGTTTGAGACATATATACAGATAGATAGATAGATAGATAGATAGATAGATAGATAGATAGATAGATAGAGAGGGGGGGGAGGGAGGGAGGAGGAAGGGAGAGAATTAAAGTTAGTTAATATTTTAGGCGAAAAGTTTGTCATTTCCAAACAATATTTATTCTCCTGTGATAGGAAATTTATACAGACAAAGACTAGTGGGATGTAATTAGAGTGGTACTGAATTAATTAATGTATTTATTATACTTGTTCAAAATCATCTTTCCCTAAATTTTAATACTATGACAAACACTTCAAAATATGAACTGTGTATCTTGAAATCTTATTTCTTTCTTTAAGTTACCTCTCTCTCCCTTGTGTATCTATTACTGAAGGGAGTGGGCTATTCCCCCATATATTTTCTAGCTGGGGCATATTCAGTGTCTCATTAATGTAAATTATGCAGTACTTCATGGTATGTAGCATATAAATTACAGCAAAGACATTTGATCATATTGCAATAATTAAAACTGAAACTAAAATGCTTTCATGATAAGGCAAATGATTATAAACTGCCAATCAGCAGCTCAGTATGTATAGATGTTTACAGGAACTACAAATTTAATTCCAAATTAAGTTATAGTTTGAAATATTTGCATTTTACTCCTAGATTCACTATTTTAATTTCTAAAGATCTATTATTTTACACACAGATCTATAATTTCTGGTTGATCTTCAGTACATGTTATTGTGTATTATGTCAGTGACTTTGAATTATTCTTCAGTCCAACTATCTTCCAAAATTACGTGTGGAATAGGTGAAATCAGAAAAGACAATGTGATATACACTACCTTGAACTGCTGGAGGGAAGGTAGGATATAATTTGACAAATAAATAAAAATCAATAATATATATCAAGGTAGTCATCAACTTACAACAGTTCATTTACTGACTGTTCGAAGTTACAACAGCACTGAAAAAAGTGACTTATGACCATTTTTCACACTTATGACTGTGGCAGTATTCCCACAATCATGTGATCAGAATTTGGATGTTTGGCAGCTGGCATGTATTTATGACCGTTACAGTGTCCTGGGATCATGTGATCACCTTTTGTGACCTTCTGACAAACAAAGTCAATGGGGAAGCCAGATTCACTTAACAAGCATGTTACTAACTTAACAACTGCAGTGATTCACTTAACAACTGTAGCTAAAAAGGACCTAAAATTGGGCAAAATTCACTTAATAACTGTCTGACAACAACAGAAATTTTGGGCTCAATTGTGGTCATATGTTGAGGTCTATCAGGATTGTCTAAAGCCACAGATTTGATTGATGAGCCTTAACTTACAGGATTGCTAAACTTGGATGTGTTCATGAAACTGGGCACTTTCATCATATCTGTTGCAGTGTAATTCCTCTACATTTAAAGAGTGCTTCAATTCTGATAGGTAGTAGGGTGAATTAACTCTAGAACATACTGTCATTATCATGATGGATGATTCTGGTTTGATCAGTATCACCTTCTTCATTCATAATTTTTCCCCCTAAAGTGCATTCTTATGCACTTTAGTAAGCTTCTAAAGCTAAGACGTTTTGGAAAGAAAAAACAAGGAAGCTGAGTTACAAATATGCTTACGTCCACACATTAAATTATTGTAGTATTGATCAGATCAACATCTGTGAAAGGTCACACTGACCAAACAGTCTGAACAACCTTACAAGGATAGTCCATCATTACAGGATAAGAAAAGTATGCTGAAGGACTAGTCAATTTCAATATTAAGCTCTGTGTTTATGTGGGCAGGCAGTTTATTCTATGTATTCAAGATATGATTTTGATATGAAGTTTTTATACACAATGACAAATGGTATAAGTTATTGCGTTCATGCCTGTGAAAGAATCAACAGGACCAACACTTTCTGTATTGGGTTTACTAGGGCTACAGGAAGAAAAGATGAAGTGAGGTATGTTCCAGAGCTTTAGGACTGGATTGTTCCCACTCCTTTCAACAGTATTACTTCTTTTTATTTCTACACAGTGGCCTGAAAGAACGATCAGGACAGGGAATAAGCACTGATGGTGCTTTGCTTGTAGGGCAGCCCTCATTCTGCTGTGTGATACGGCCTTTCTTTGCAAAAGCTGTTATTTAGCCTGTTTGCTTGGTTTCTTTCTATTTCTAAAATTGTGGAGATGTTGCACAGACCATGCGCAATATGTAGTTTGGGCCTAAGCAAAATAATAATAAATCAGCACGTTGTACTTTCAAGTATTTTTATTAATATGTCCCTCACTGCAATGTTGTGAAATTTACCTCTTCCGGGACAGCCCGTATATTAGTAAATCCTTTCCTGAAGACCACAAAAACACGTCGAGCTCCGCAGCGCAAAGCTGATGTTGCACAATCAAAGGCAGTATCGCCTGCTCCAAGAACAATCACGGTTCCCTGTATTGATGGCAATGAAGAGCGACAGCCGCACATTCCTGAATGATGAAAGGAAAACCCCATTTTCAAGGAGAAAAAACTATTTCTGCATGACAGCTCAAACGACACTTCTACTCGAAGCAGTGTAAAATTGCATCTTGCCGTTTCCAAGCATGGAGAGTCACTATCAAATTATTCTGCTTCATTGAGAGTTTTATTCCCACTTTTAAGATATGCTCATACATGTAATTTCATAGTCAGTACCTTTAGTAGCATTGCCTTCCTGTCTTGGCAGGAAATAAAGTATAATGCACTTGGGGAAAAAAAAAAGAAATTGTACTGCCTTGTCAGATTGAATGCAACCGACTCAAGATTGTTGTGTTCAAAAAATTAAGCCTTTGACTCCTCTCTTGTCAGCATCACAATTATTTGAGAAATGAAAAAGGGAAAAAAAATCCATGTTACAAGATGTTCTGTCCATAACTGGAGTCTAACTTTGACAACGCCAGTTTCTCTTTCAGATTTTATCTAAAAAGTTTCAGCACCAATTTAGACCACATATAAAAGGGAATTAGAGAAATTCAAGGAAGAAAGCCCATTAGTGTCCACTATTCATAAGATCGCCTTAGTCTAAAAATCATTTTGCAGGCCTAAGGAAAACTGCCCATCTATTCCCCATTTTAGGGCCAGATTGTGCTGGAACAACACGCATCTGGAACTTCTGGAGACTGATGAATCACCCCAAAATGTTCAGATTAGTCAGTTCAAGGGAAATACCACATTGTTATATACACAGGATGAAATCACTTCTAGCAATTGTTGAGGGAATGGAAAGTTATTCTGTCTATGGCTTTCTGAAAGACATCTGGTTGGTCACTGTGGAAACAGAAAACTCGTTAACACAGATTTTTTTTCTTCTAATCAGTAGATACTTTTAACACACATCTGCGGTACTCACCATATAGTTCTTTCTTTTTCCCTAAATCACTTTATTATGTTAATAAAGTGTTCTGAACAGAAGACCAATGGGATATAAATCCTTATATCCTTAAAAGTATGATTCCATATGCAGATTAAAAGAAAAAAGATAAAGCTTTCTCTGGAGTTGAAGTCCACGAGTCATAAAAGAACCAAGGTTGCCTACCCCTGACTTATATGCTGAAGGCACACAGAACACTGTTACCTTCCCACTTGAAGTGGTACCTATTTATCTACTTGCATTTGCATGCTTTCAAATTGCTAGGTTGGCAAGAGCTGTTGACACAGTTTGAGACATAATGGAGATAAATCTTAGTATAAATCTGCAAGGTCATAGCCTGAATGTGAACAATGTGGTTCTATGATCTTGATGTTTACAACTCAACAGAAATGTAAGATTATTACGGTTTTTGGTATAATTCTGACTGTTCCAGATTAATTTCTCAAGTCTTTTATTTTAAAAAAGCATTATGTAGGGAAAAAAAAGTTTACATGGTACAGGTAAGCTTATATTTACTATTGCACCATAAAATTAAGAAAAACTAGTGGTGAAAACTTTAAAATCATTCTAATGTTGTTTTACTTTTTAAACAATTAAATAAATTACTGTAATTTTTGAAATGATAACATAAATAACATAAACCTATAACTTGATATTTTTCTTCATAAGAATATGTTTTTACCATATCAATAGTCGATAATTCTTCACTTTTATGCTGTCAGTCTAAGCAAGAGTTTAGAACTTCAAATACCATTTTTTCTTCTTCAACCATCTGATGTACTGATGGGATGATTTCTTCTTGCTGAGTAAACAGTGTTTGTAAGAGGAATATAAAGTAACCTTGTCCCAGACAATAAGCTCACTAAGTGAATAACTACAGAAGGAAAATAGGAATTTTAAGGAGAGTCCCTAAAAATTCTTGTAAGTCACAACTTATTTGACTAATATGAGATTCTGAGGAAGGAAGAAGAAAGAGAAGAAGAAGAACTGTGACTTTCAATACTTCTGGCAGAGAAGTATTCCCTTCCAACTCTGCCATACTGTTATTGTTACATAAACAACCAGAGATGCTGCAGCCTGTTGGAAAAAGCACTACAGAATGAAAGACAAGTCATTCCTTCTCACCACTTAACTGAGTAAGTGAAAGAAACCATAATGTGTTTATGAAATAACAGAATTACAGAGTTGGAAGGGACCTTGGAGGTCTTCTAGTCTAATGCTCAAGTAGGAAAGCCAATGCTCAAGTAGGAAACCCTATACCACTTCAGACAAATGACTGTCCAATCTCTTCTTAAAAATCTCCAGTTATAGAGCACACAAAACTTCTGAAATCAAGCCATTCCACTAATTAATTGTTCTGTCATGAACAATTATTTCTAGGTTGGTTCTCTCCTTGATTATTTTCCATCCACTACATCTTGTCCTGCCCTCAGGTGCTTTGGAGAATAGCTTGACTCCCTCTTCATTGTGGCAACCCCTGAGATATTGGAACACTGCTATCATGTCACCCCTCGTCCTTCTCTTCATTAAACTAGGCATACCTAATTTCAGCAACCGTTCCTCGTATGTTTTAGCCTCCAGTCCCCCAATCATCTTTGTTGCTCTTCTCTATACTCTTTCTAGAGTCTCAACATTTTTTTTATATTGTAGCAGCCAAAACTGGATGCAATATTCCAAGTGTGGCCTTACTAAGGCATTACAAAATGGTATGATGAAAAGTTCCTCAAAATTATTTTCTCCTTTGAAATAAATTGTAATGACAAATTCATTTTCATCAAATTGAATTAAAACTGGTTAAAAATATATGGTTCTGGTTTTTTTGCACATGCATTAACTGAGAATAATGGTAGTTAAAAACCCAATACATTTAGCAATGATGGAGAAAGATTGAACTATATGCTATTGAACTACAATGAAATCTGATTCCTCACCTTCATTATTTTGTGTTTCTTCTCCAATACTCATTCTTTTCATTATTTGGGGATTAGAATGAATCATAATGCATTATGTAATGTATGACATCAATCATATAAAAGATGAGATATAAATATTGCACATATACAACATAACAAAACAAAACATAATGTAGCATATATACCTGGTTTACTTGCCATAGACACCAGTGGTAGGAAATCTTTTGATGTATAAAATCCTTCTTCTATTCCCAATCCCTGAAATACAGATTCTTTCTTTGGGTTTGGTAGACCTAAGACAGTAAATATTCAACAATGAAATGAAAGAAAGAAAGAAAGAAAGAAAGAAAGAAAGAAAGAAAGAAAGAAAGAAAGAAAGAAAGAAAGAAAAGGAAATATGTTTTTTTTCTGAAAAGGCATATGAATTGTCAGAAGATTTATGTTTTGGCAACCAGTTCTTTCTCTCTGGTAATTTTATAGCAGAGGCAGGATTTGAAGCGCAAACTTTAAATGAGTAGCCCAGTAAAATCTAGATAAACATATTTTGCTGCTGAATTGATTTGTTTAAATGTCTGACAAAAAAGGAAACAATTTTACACATTTTCCCACATAAGCACTTTTGTATATATTGGGATGATATACCCCTTTTAAAGTTCCTTTCTGCTATAAGATGTCACACACAAAATTTTTTTTTTTTTTTAAAAAAATATTCTGTACATATACATCAGGAAATGTATTAAAACTTCTGGTTTTTGTCTTTTTTTTTTTTTGCTTAGTGTAATAAATGATACTTGAGAAGGATTTATATAACCCATTTGAACGTAACAAAAAAATGACACATTAATCCCAATAGTGTCAAAACAATGTCTTTGTGGTCTCTCAAAGCCTCTTATACAACATTCAGGACAGTGTCAGTTGCCATTTTATTTTAGGTCTCTCAAAGCCTCTTATACAACATTCAGGACAGTGTCAGTTGCCATTTTATTTTAGCTAGAAGTCTCAATCAGCAGTCAAGAGAAGAAAAGTAACTTTTCTTTAGTTAAAAAAAAAGATTGTTTCTGGTGGAAGACACATAGTATCTCAAACAATCGCGATAAGCAAGTTGGGAGGACTATATAAAGATTTCGGTCTCAATGGCATTTATGTGGTTAATGATTGTAAGGATATTTTCTCTGAATTTTTTGTGAGGCAACTGACAAGAGTATAATTCAAGTGTCAATCAAAAGGGAGAAATGATGCTGTGAGCAGAATGTGCTAGCTGAGCTGTTTTGTACACAGCTCTAAGTGTGAATTCAGAAGGAACGAAACCTGACTATATTTCACAGGAAGATGTCCAAGAAAACAAAGGCTGAAAGGGCACTTGACCCTTGAGTATGCATAAAAGGCCAATGAAATGGACCTGGTGAAATCAACGTTGTCCCTTCAACCTGCTGAAAGCTGATGAAGAGAGAGGAGAGAATATAAAGAAAAGCAGCAGCTGAGGAGTTTGGGCCCAAGAGATTTAAAAGACAGAACATAGACCACCACCACCCACTTCCAGCATTAGGCCTGTCTCCTGTGAAGCTAGGTTGTGCAAGGCTAGCAGAGAGAAGTAGTTGTGTGGTTGAAAATGCCCTCAACATCAATGTCTCCTAACCTAAACAAACAGCATAGTGAATTGGGACAGAAACACAAGCAAATCGGGGCTTCAGGGCTTCAGGGCTCATCCATCTATGGTCTGAGAAAAAATTAGCAGAATGTAGTTGTTAATTTGCTGGTTTGCTTGAGGTGCTGTCTCTGGATAATTGTTCACAAGGAGCAACACTTGGATTGAACAAATTAGTGATGGGAGAGTAGACAAAAAGTCAGTTAGGGTGAACGGTGTCTGGACAGTTCCATAGGAGAAGTATCATGGGCAGAGCAAATAAGGCCAGGTTAGGGGTCAGAGTCAGAAGGTTGATCATATTCATGGCTTCTGTGCAGAGAGAGTTCATTTGCAGGGAGGAACAGTTAGTAGTGTTAATGCCAAATGGAGTAATCATTGAATGAATACAACCAGGATCTATACAGGGGAAACCGGTGGGGATGGGAATGTAGTGTGAGTGGTCTGTTCTTTGTAGATTGTTCCCTGTAGGGTGATCATCTGGAGAGTTATAGAAGGATTGTATACATTGAACACCCGGTGTTTCCTTCATTTATCTGAATTATTTGGGGCTGGATCACCTTTTTTATGTTATTGGGGGGGGGGCATGTTAAACATCCAGAGAATGAACTTCTTAGCATTTCAACAGGAGGGCAGCTAGAGGACAAAGTGTTGACGGACTCAGTTGCAGCAGTAGATTCAAATGCTCCAAGTTTGCATCGACTGCAATTGTTTGTTCTTCTCCAGACAGAGTGCCAAACAACTGAGCCAGTAGTTCTTCTTCATCTGCTGTAGGGTTGACTGATCTCTGTAACTTCTCCTTAATTAAATCCAGAATGTTGTGCCTATCTGGTCCTAACCTTGGAATTGGGGAAACACTCTACCATGTAGGTGGTTGCCGGCTGAGATTATGAACTCTGAGGCTTATGCCATCCTCTCTCGCAGGCTTGGCTCTCCTCCCAGAAATTTGCAGTGGCCGTGCACTGCTATTGTGAAGGATATGTGTAGGCGTAATTGGAAATCCCCTTACAAAATTTTTAAATTTAAAAATCATTAAAGGGAATGTGAAATGCCTAAAAAAATATTATTCTTTCAAGGCCATGCCGTCTGGGAAGATGGGAGATTTCTGTAAAGTTGCTGGAATATATTCTACACTGAAGAAGTTGTGAGAGGGAGTGTAGTACTGCTTGTCTGTTATGCTACTATCTGAGTTTGAGAATGCTGTATCAGCTTTGTTAATCTTTGACCAATTTTCCTTACTGTGTATTAATTTCCATCTTCCTCCTCAACAAGTCCATTCCCGTGTCACCCAAATCTGTAACCAGATCGATTCTTTCCTCATTCTTTGCCTAAGGAAGTTCCCTGGTGCATATATATTAATAGGTGGGGATTTCAAGACAAGAGTTGATTATAATAAGGAAGCTGTCATGGTTCTGACAGATGAAGCTCTTCAAAGAACTTTGAGGCATTGTTTACCTTAAAGAATCTTTATTCGAGAAGCATAACATTGGCACTAACATAATTGAAGCCAAAAACTGAATTCCCTCCCTTGAGCACATTATCAAAGCACAATTCCCTCCTCCAATTAACAGTCATAAATCACATTCCCCAATTAGTTTAAAGAGTGGGCTTTCTCTCCAGCTGACCAGCCTGCCAATTCTTATCATCTCTTATTTCAACAACCTTGATTCTCACACTAGGTTTAGTGTTATTATGTCTAGCTGAACTCTCATGCACATCTCCCCCCTCCCCAGCATCATCTAACTCTAAAAGCAAAAAGAAGAAAATGGCTACATCTCCATCTGTTGTCAAAGCAAAAACATCCGATGTTAGCAGCGTTGACATCAGCTCTCTATGAACATTTCAATGCCTGTCTCCCTGAATAAGTAATTGAACCACTGTATGTGGCCAGATCCTTCAGAGATACAAAATATAACCTAGCTAACTTTAGTTTGCTACCTTTCATAAATAGGCTTAATGTGCAAATGTTAAATGGCTTTGTCCAAAACAATTTCCAGAGGCAATATACTTTTTGGTCACTTTACAAGTTATCCTCTATAGGTTATGTAATAATTTCTAGAGACCTGGCCCCTTGCATAGTTCCTAGGTCTGAAAGTGACCACTTTTCCTAATGTTCATTTGCAAATTTAGACGACGCTTAATGAGGAACTTAGCTAAGGCCCACTTAAAATGCCCAATGGGCGGCAGCTCTTACGGGAGTTAGCTGAAATGACTCCCTTGAAAGATAGGGTAGCCTAATGTTTCACTGAGTGGAAAGTGCATACTTTTAATCTCCATAATTTTAGGGCACGCTCAGACCTAAATTAGCAAGAATACTTGATGTATGCCACGATCTCATAGCTAAACTCTAAACTTTTGTAACAAAGGCAATAATAACCTGATCAGGGGACAAAAGCATTCTACACTTAACAAATCTTGCATAGCTCCCAAAGCTGCATTATTAGAATCCTCTGCTTCCTCACTGAATGCCAAGTTACCAGATTACTTCCAAATTGTATAGGAGCAGAAAAAAATATATATAAAGCTCTGATCGGAAAGAAAAAAAAAAAACCCAAGATCAGAAGAAAATATGTTCACAGATAATCAGAGCTACAAAGTCCATAAATCATTCCTTACATACTATAATGAATTGCTCCCATTTGTTCCCAGCATTACACATTGCATTGTAGATCCCCTCAAGTACTTGGGCATACATTTTCAAAACCTTTATTGTGATCTATATGCTAACACCTATGTGATGGATGTACCTTTATTTATACTACCATAGTGGCCCCCAGTCATGTGCAAGGAAATTAAAAATCTCATTAATCAGTTTAACTGTGGTAAAGTCCCCAGGAGTGACCACACACACACACACACACACACACACACACACACACACACACACACACACCAGCTAATTAAATCTAATCCAAATTGGTGGGGCATTGCTTTGGTTTCCTTTTCATACATTAACCACACAGTAAGATTCCAGAGGACTAGGGAAAAGCTATAATTGTTCCTTTATATAAAAAGGATGATAGGAATGATGTAGCTAATTATAGGCCAATTAGTCTATTGAACATCATTAACAGCAACCTTGTTCACCAAACTCTAAACCTGGGGAATAGATGAGGGAATAATTGACCCTGACCATCCAGATTTTCAGCTGGGATGAAGCACTATAGACCAGAGATCCCCAACCTTTTGGGCACCAGGGACCAGTTCCGTGGAGAAAGGTTTTTCCGTGGACCAGAGGGGGTGTGGTTTTGTGTGCTGCCTAAATCCCATGGATGGGGCTTTGCTTGTTTGTGTGGACCGGTTGCTGGCATGCCGCGGTCCAAAACTGATCCATGGACTGGGGATTGGGGACCACTGCTATAGACCATTGTCATCAGAGAGTTGATTTCTGTGCCTTAATTACCTGATCGACATCTCCCTATTCTACTCTGGGCTGATGATGTAATTTCTCTCTCCTTATCTTCTGTAGGCACGCTGAAAGTGGTATCCTACTGTAATGAGGGATAGTTAGGAATCAACTATGATAAATCTAATGCTTTATTTTTTTTCAACGAAAGACGAAGGCACAATTGATCCCTAAGTCAAACTTGGGAATCAAGTTTGATTCCCAAGTCAAACTACTTGGGCAAAATATTAAAAAATTAACAACTCAGGTAAATTATACCATTTCTACACACACAAGCAATAGCTAAATTTTATAGGTAACATAGCAATTTACATTCCAGCGGCAGTCAGCTGTTTGTGGATAAAACAGTTGTTCAACCAGTCTCATTGGCACTGTATCTGCAGAGAGGAACTTTGCAATCTTGGCCTCTATGTGGAACATTTAGGCCAATCAATGCATGAGAAGACCAAATCAATAATAAAAGAAAGAATTGGTGACATGGATTGCCAAATAATATCACCATTGCTCCTGAATTCAGTTGCCAAATGTCAGGTAGTCACAAGCCCTCCACTCTGGGCTATTCCCTCTAATCCTAAACAAGTATAGATGGTCTTTTTCTAGGACCCATTTTGATGCCCTTTAACAAGATTTCAAGAAGATCCATGGAATTCCTTATTTACAGGGACTTTACAGGAAGGTAGGAACTCTTGCCAGTGGTGGGATTCAAATATGTGAACAACCGATTCTTTGTATGGATGCCGCTTCCGGAAGTCCATTCTGGGCCTGGGCAACAAAAAATTAGCTACCGTTTCTGCTGAAGTGGTGCAAACTGGCTGAATCCCACCACTGACTCTTGCCCATGTCCTCATATGATGTCCTTTTTATGATGCCTCAAGATGTGCTTCAGTCTCCCCAGTCATCTCTGCATTTGAAGGTCATACTGATAAACATGATGTTTTTTATTTTTTTAAGGGATGCTAACTCTATACTTAGTCACTGGCCAAGTGACTTTATTAAGTCATACAATTGTACAAAACTTTTAATTAGATATGTTGCTTTATTGTATTACTGTTTTCTTTTTTCCCTGACAATGAATTGCTGCACCAAACTATTTCTCTTTTCTTACTGTAAAGGCTATTCAAAGGCCATAATAAAGATAGCTGATTTGATATAACAAAAGAAGACAGAAGCAATTTAGTGATCTAAGAGAAAAAGAGCTGAAATTACTATTGAAAGGGAAAATACAGACGCTTTGGTTAAGAAGTTGGAACAAGTCAAGGAAGTCCCTTGGAAAGCAGGCATTGCAGTTCCAGCAATGAAGCAAACCTGTCCCCTTATAGCAGGGGTGTCAAACTCAATTTCATTGAGGGCCGCATCAGCACTGGGGTTGCCTTCGGGGGGGCTGGATGGGTGTGGCCAGGATGGTGCAGCCTACTGGGTGGGCATGGATGGAGTGGGTGTGGCCTACTGGGTGGGCATGGCCAGCTCTACATCATTCATGTCAAGGGGGCCTGTGGGGGCCTGGGCAGGAGTGGGACAGATCTGAGGGTTTCTGGCAGAAGGGGGTGGGACCAGGGCAAGTGCCAAGGCATAGTCCATTTCTTCATTCCTCACAAAGGGTGACACCTCCCCAGCATGCACCCAGGGGGCAGGGCCGACACGGCAGGGGCTGGTTCCTCGCTGTTTCTAGACAGCCTTGTGGGGCTAAGACTGAATGCATTTCAGCATAGATGGCCACCACAAAATTGTACATTGGCTCCCTGCTGGCCTGGGCCAGGGCCAAGGCAACGGGGGCCGTTCCCTCACTGTTTCCAGGATGGCTTCACGGGCCACATGAAACCACTTTGCGGGCCGCATCCGGCCCCCGGGCCTTGCGTTTGACATGTCTGTCTTATAGGCTGTGACAATCTTAGCTTTCATTATTCGGACAGCAGAGCTGCAGAGGAATATAGGTTTAGTGGCCTTAGCTGAAAATTGCAGAATGAATTATAGTTTCTGAGGAAGCTTTGGCTAGAGTTTTAAGAAGGGAGAAAGATAACTTGCAATACTAATATTCATAATGAAGCAAGCCTACAGAAGCATCTTCTTGTTTTATTTTGTTCTGTTTATTCTTTTGTTTCTAGTGAAATTGTGTTTTTCGTACTGATTCTTTTAATGTAAGTCATTTATTACACCATTCTTATTAGTTATTACTATAACCATTAATATGCTAAGATGGATCGAGTAGAGATAGTTCTTATCTTTTTCTCAAGAGAACGATGCTGGCAGCAATACTTTCATAGGAGGGAGAAGATTTGAAAAGTAGCCTAAAGCTAGTTACTTACACTCATATTGATCATTTCAATATTCTCAGAGGACAGAAATGGTAAATATCAACAATGTGCAAAGCAAGCATTATTTGTAAATTGTAAGATGGATCATATTAGATATTATACAATTAGAAATAATCATGTTTCATACAGGAATAATCAGGGATCATTTTTCATCCACCTAACTGAAAGAAATAAAACATACTTTAAAAAGCCTAGTGGCAGAGACATTTCACTACGTGTTTGTTGCTGTTACTATTTGGAGGAAATGATTCAGGGCAGTAAAATTTCAGTGACCATTTCAGCACATGTGAATGAAGTGATCTAATACTAAGTTAAAATATAAGATGACTACAGTGATAATTGCATACTGCAAAGTAAATTGATATAAAACAGCAAACCCCAAAAACCTTTTGCCAACAGACAACGTATCTAATACCCATTCTGCCTATTTTCCTCATAACAAAAACCCCGTGAGGTCAATCGAGCTGAGAGGGTGTGACTGGCCTAAAATCAGCCAGTCAGCTTTCATGCCTTAGGCAGGATTCAAATTAAGATTTTCTGGTTTCTAGCCTAGTGTCTTTAGTCACTATAGCGAACAGGCTCAAACTTTCTTCCATTTCTTCTTTCTCCTCCTGTCATTTTTGGGGATCTTATGTAGTCTACATCTTTTGATTGTTTTGGTGTACTATTAATTTTTAACCCCTATGAGAAGTTATTTTTACAGATGTATGTCCCAACACACACAGAAACTGCAGAGGCACCTAAATCCGATTCAAATATCAAATATCTCTTTAAGTGCTGCCTGACCTGCCGTTCTCTCCATTTTAGCATGCTGATTCATTGAATATGAAGGAGGTTTCTAATTCATAAATATCTTTTATGATTGGGGACCCACTGTTACAAGGCTTCTAAAGTATGCAGTTATCTGTTTACAAAGTGAACATGTACAGACTATTCCACCTTGTTGTCCACATCTCCAGCTGTCCCGTCCCAATCCCAATTTCAGAAATTGCCCAAATGCTTCTAACAACTGAATTATTCTATACTTTTCTGCATATATGCACAGGATACATGGAAACCGAGGCTTCGTTACATCAAAAACTGCCTATAATCCCTCTTACCACTTTAGGTACTTCATAAAAGATTTTCTACCTTTTGCAAATTTGCCTTAAAGGCCAGTAGAAATATAAAAATATTCACAAATATGTTACACTCTGCATTGTTAAATAACTCTAGGTCCTTTTGTGGGAGAAGGATAATGTGTCAGATTTGTTCCTAAATAAATGCTATAGACACTTTAACTTCCCTGTGTTTGTTCATCTTATTTACATATGTACAAAAGGTATATCCAAGTAAAGGCTTGTTAACAGAGCCTATTAGTAAGCCTAGGAAAAGCAATTCTAGAGGGGAAGAAGGCTTATTAATAAATTAGGAAGAAGATAGAAATGATGGTTTTTAAATTGCAAAGCTATTAAGCAGTTGTTTTAAATCAGTTTTTAACAAGGAAAAATAAGCAGAAGTAACTATGTACAATTAAGAAAGTAATGGCCCAGATACTGAGTTGCAGTTAAGAGTTCTTCAACAGAGCTTCTGGGAGGGGCTGTAAGGTGGCTTGTACTCCATCATGCAGTTGACTGTGAGGTGGATTGCCCTTTCTTTCAATTCCAACAACATCTTTCTTGGGTACCAAGTATCTACAGCCCAAACTGATAAGGCTCCTTCTCACCCGAGTTAGACCAGCAATCATGTTAGTGGCACATTGTGCATAAAAGCTACAGATAACTCAACTCTAAATCTTGGCTGAAAAAGAAGTGGCTTAGAACTGGCTCCGCAGGCTTGATTTGAAATGACTTTGATGCAAATCTATATTCCTTTACTGGAATTATAAGCTACAAAATGAAGAACTTCACAATTAAAGGTCTGCTTCATAATTAAGATTAAAGAGAGGTGGTGAATTAGTGCATTGTTGCATTTAAACTCTTATGAATGGCTTTCAACTATGAGATGGGCAGCATATAAACACACAAACAAACAAACAAACAAATAAATAAATAAAATCTTTATTATGGTCATAAACCAGTATCAGTATCAGTGGAAAGGTCAGAAGGATTCAGAATAAAACAGCAGATCGAGTCTAGAAATGTAAGCATTGCAATGGAATCATATGCAGTATAATAGTTTGGATAATAATTGGAATCAAATGAGAGTTTGGGGGAAAAACCATTAAGGGGAAAATGAAAAGCAAGGTCCTGAACCAATCTCCTCTCCTACAGTCAGATTTGTTGTATTATTATTATTATTAGATTAATTTGAAGAGTGCAAAGCTGGAAGCAGACATATCTGATTTGCAAAACCTCTTCTGAGTTTGCCTCCTTTTTTATGTCACACAAAGACAACCACATCAGTAACAGTTTTACAATTATTTTTGAGTGATTTGTTGGTTCAGCTTAGTTTTTCTTAAAAGGGTAAGAAATGAACAGATAAGCATACACATGGTTTAAAAATGATGATCGATAATTTAAACAGTAGTCAGCACAGCCTAACATAGCCATTTTGTATGGAACAAACTTGACAGCTAGCCAATGTTCAATTCACCGGCAGCTTGGCCTATCTTTCAAATTTTAAATATACAGAAAAATTAGACCCATGCCAGAGTTTGCACATATGAGTGTACGTGTGTGTGTGTGTGTGTGTGAGAGAGAGAGAGAGAGAGAGAGAGAGAGAGAGAGAGAGAGAGAGAGAGAGAGAGAGAGAGAGAGAGAGAGAATGAAAAAAATGCATGGGGAAGACTATGAAAAAGGGACCTGCTTCAGTTTCTGTTTTAAACATTGCATCTGTTTGTGAGATTACACAGCCAATAGAACTGAAACCAGGGATAAATTAGCTTGCCACAATTGAAATACAACTGATTATGGATGCCTTTTCATTTCAGAAATAATTAAAATCATTGTTGTGCTCTTGTTATCAAAAACATTACATGGGTATTCCCCCCCCCCCCGGGGAACATTACAGTATATATATTTAATACATCATTCCAATCAGCACTTGATACGTTAAACAGATACTTAGTCAAAGGCAGAGAGGGGGCTGAGATTGAGAAATGATAAAACAGGAGAAAAATCCTTTGCTGACAAACACCCAACCAGCAGAAATACACTTTCAGAGAGGGACAGGGATGGGGGAAGAGATCAAATATTGATGTATCACCTAGAGTGGAAGAATCTGGAATACAGAATTAAGAAGCATAGGAAGACAGAACCATCTGTATTTTTAAAAAATCATGCCAGAGAAATACATCTAAGACAGACATAAGGCTGAATGTATTGCTTGAAGAGATGTTCAAAAGCTGACTTCTATTATTAGTAAAGAACAACCAACAAATCACAGAAATCCTAGACTAGGCAATCTATATGTCACTCTCAAATTTAGCTGTTCTGGATGATGGGGTCAACTCCAGTCTAGCTTTGAACTCTAAATGAGAAACTACAGAGTATCTGCTATAAATTTGCCATAGTTTCTAATAATCCAGGAAGAAATGGCAGAAATGGAGAGGTGAAACATTTCCTCTTAATGTGCAAATTTGTGCTGTTATTCTTTCTCACACCCATGCCATAATTTATGTTTTTTTCTTTCTTTTTTTTCTTTTCTTTCCTCCTTATTTTATTTAATTGTATTTATTTATTTTATTTTATTTTATTGATTTATATGCCGCCCAATCCCAAAGGACTCAGGGTGGCGTACAAAATTAAAACAATCATCGAGAATAAAACAATAAAATAATTCAATCATATAGCAAGTCCGATCATGTCCCCCCCCCGGGGACATCAGCCCCAGGCCTGCCGGAACAGGAGAGTTTTAACGGCTTTCTTAAAGGCCGGCAGGGTGGGAGTTGTTCGAACCTCGGGGGGAAGTTGATTCCACCAGGTCAGAGCCACCACAGAAAAGGCCCTTCCCTGAGGGCCCGCCAGCCGACATTGTCTGGTCGACGGGACCTGAAGGAGGCCCAATCTATGGGACCTCACCGGTCTCTGGGAACTATGCGGCAGTATGCGGTCCTGTAAGTAACCTGGCCCTATGCCATGAAGGGCTTTAAAGGTGATAACCAACACCTTGAATTGCGTCCGGAGACCCACAGGAAGCCAGTGCAGCTCGCGGAGGATAGGTGACATGTGGGCGTACCTTGGCGTGCCCACAATCGCTCTCGCAGCTGCATTCTGAACCAACTGCAGCCTCCGAACGCTCTTCAAGGGTAGCCCCATGTAGAGCGCATTACAGTAATCCAGTCTTGAGGTGACGAGGGAATGAGTGACTGTGAGTAAAGCCTCTAGGTCCAGATAAGGCCGCAACTGGTGCACCAGGCGAACCTGGGCAAAGGTCCCCCTGGCCACAGCCGATAGATGTTGTCCCAAATTTAGCTGTGAGTCCAGGAGGACACCCAAGTTGCGTGCCTGCACTGAGGGAGGTGGTAAATATCAACAATGTGCAAAGCAAGCATTATTTGTAAATTGTAAGATGGATCATATTAGATATTATACAATTAGAAATAATCATGTTTCATACAGGAATAATCAGGGATCATTTTTCATCCACCTAACTGAAAGAAATAAAACCTACTTTAAAAAGCCTAGTGGCAGAGACATTTCACTACGTGTTTGTTGCTGTTACTATTTGGAGGAAATGATTCAGGGCAGTAAAATTTCAGTGACCATTTCAGCACATGTGAATGAAGTGATCTAATACTAAGTTAAAATATAAGATGACTACAGTGATAATTTGCATACTGCAAAGTAAATTGATATAAAACAGCAAACCCCAAAAACCTTTTGCCAACAGACAACGTATCTAATACCCATTCTGCCTATTTTCCTCATAACAAAAACCCCGTGAGGTCAATCGAGCTGAGAGGGTGTGACTGGCCTAAAATCAGCCAGTCAGCTTTCATGCCTTAGGCAGGATTCAAATTAAGATTTTCTGGTTTCTAGCCTAGTGTCTTTAGTCACTATAGCGAACAGGCTCAAACTTTCTTCCATTTCTTCTTTCTCCTCCTGTCATTTTTGGGGATCTTATGTAGTCTACATCTTTTGATTGTTTTGGTGTACTATTAATTTTTAACCCCTATGAGAAGTTATTTTTACAGATGTATGTCCCAACACACATAGAAACTACAGAGGCACCTAAATCCGATTCAAATATCTCTTTAAGTGCTGCCTAATCTGCCGTTCTCTCCATTTTAGCATGCTGATTCATTGAATATGAAGGAGGTTTCTAATTCATAAATATCTTTTATGATTGGGGACCCACTGTTACAAGGCTTCTAAAGTATGCAGTTATCTGTTTACAAAGTGAACATGTACAGACTATTCCACCTTGTTGTCCACATCTTTAGCTGTGAGTCCAGGAGGACACCCAAGTTGCGTGCCTGCACTGAGGGAGGTAAATTTGCCCCCCCCCAGGACTAATGATGGACCATCCCTCACATCTTCCAGGCACCGGCACATCACATCGACTGCTTCACTGAAAGGACACGGGGTGGAGATATATAATTGGGTATCATCCGCGTACTGATGATACCTCACCCCATGTCGCCGAATGATCTCACCTAGCGGTTTCATGTAGATGTTAAAAAGGAGGGGGGACAGGACCGAGCCCTGAGGCACCCCATGATCGAGGCGCCTAGGGGTCGATCTCTGTCCGCCCGCCAGCACCGACTGCGACCTGTCAGAGAGGTAGGAGGAGAACCACCGCAATATGGTGCCACCCACCCCCACCTCTCCGAGACAACGCAGAAGGATACCATGGTCGATGGTATCGAAAGCCGCTGAGAGGTCAAGAAGCACCAGGATAGAGGAGTGACCCCTATCCCGGGCTCGCCAGAGGTCATCGGTCAGTGCGACCAAAGCAGTCTCAGTGCTGTAGCCGGGCCTGAAACCAGATTGAAAAGGGTCCAGATAATTAGTTTCATCCAAGGATCGCAAGAGTTGGGACGCCACCACCTTCTCTACAACCTTCCCTACAAAGGGGAGGTTGGAGACAGGACGAAAGTTCTTCAAATCAGCTGGGTCCAGGGAAGGCTTCTTGAGGAGGGGCTTTACTAAATATCTAAAGAATTCAGCAACATTTAATAAATAGAATATAAATGCCTTTATCTTAGGGGAGACTGACATATCACCAGGATCTCCCTATTTGCAGAGGAATTATCAGAGCTGAAAGATTAAGAAAAAGTGGGGGCTATGGAGGCCAAGTTGAAAGTGAATACATTAGACTGTTTGATGTGTTTGCAAATGCTGTTATATTAATTACACATCTACATTTTTATTTATTTTAGCTTTTTTTTAGTCCTTCTTATTTCCCCCCCTTTATTATTTTTACAAATAACTCAAAGTAGCGAATACACACGATACTCCTTCCTCCTCTTATTTTCCTCACAACAACAACCCTGTAAGGTGGACTGGGCTGAGGGAGAGCGACTGGCCCAAAGTCACCCCTTTGGCTTCCATGCCTAAAATGAGACTAGCACTCACAGTCTCCTAGTTTCCAGCCTGGTGCCTTAATCATTAGGTCAAATCGGCTGTACTTAAAATTGTGCAGCAGTTAATATGACAGATTGGGAATGAGGAGACCCAAGTTCTAATCTATCCTCAGCCACAGGGTGAGTTACTAGGTGACTTTGAGTCCAACCCACCTCCCAATGTTGTTGTTGAGAAGAAAATAGGTAGAGGGATCACTGCATATGCCACCTTGAGCTCCAGATTTCTAATAAATGAATGGATTGGTGATAACCAAGTATCTTTTTTTTAATTGAATGCTTATCTATATTAAGCCCATTGTTTTTAGTTTTTAATTGTTTTTCTCCTCTTCGAAATGCTAGGACAGTGGTGGCAAATCAGAGGCGGCACTTGGAGCCCTCTCTGTGGGCACACGTTGCCCAAGCCTCGCCTCCCCCCACAACCCCCTCTTCTCCAGCAGCCTCCCTAAAGGAGAGTCGCCCCTGAGTGTGGCCCACCTGGAGCAGCGCAGTGTAGACAAGACTCTGCCCTCACACTCCATCATGCACAGTTGATGCTGCAGGGCGCGGGCAGAGGGTGTGACCACCCCAGCGCTGCTGGGCTGCCTGGGCGATCTGCAGCGGGCCCTGGAGGCAGTGAGTGGCCCTGCAAGCAGGCGGGGCAGGGGATGGGGGTGGAGCGGGGGTGGAGCAGGGGGTGGAGTGGGGGCAGGGCCAGTTTTTGGGCACTCGGTCTCTAAAAGTTTTCCATCACTGTGCTAGGAAATGATGCAGATGTTTGGAAATTGTAGACCAAGGAAGAACTATGGGAAGCAAAAAAAAAAAAAAAAAAAACCCAATAAAGATGGGTAGTTATATATGGTTATATGGCTTCAGATTTTAATCCTTACCTTATAATATTGTCTTTTATCAAGAAAGAAAAGGCCAGGTTAATTGACTAGGAAAAGATGACACACTCATAGTGAAGCAAATTAAAGTTAGCATCTTTACAGTATACCAAGGACAGGATATTTGAAGAGTGAGCACTTGTATATATGCACAATGCACTGCAGAATTTCAAACTAATTTCTCAAAGTTTGTTTAAAATCATTTTGCACAATGCCTAAGTATTTTAAGATCATCCTCAACTGTCATTATCAAATTCTGGAAACACAAGATGAAAGTTGAGACTAATTCATCCTTCATTTCTCCCTACCCCCAGGCAAATTCTATTTTATTTGCAAAAAAGAATATTTTTAAAAAAATTATGCTATCATACACTAAACATTTCCAATGGCTTTTTCCATTTTCATTTTAGAAATAACATGACCCATTATTAATATTCACAAGCTGACAAGAAACAAAGAATGTGACAGATGTATCAGGCATCAAAAATGTTCATAAAGGCACATATTCAGAGTGCCTAAGGATCAAATATTCTGTTCAGGCATTACATTGGTTTTGTAGTCCATAGTTGCAGCTTCAATGGAAGTGTCGGCCCTCCATTGCTGATCATACTTTACAACTGCCCTAACCATTACACTGTATCAGTTACAACTATTTGCAGAGTTCACTTAGAAGATATAAAGTGTAGGCTGAGCCGGAGGTTTGGGGGTCTCTTTGCGCCCACAAGACATCGAAGTCCAGCTGTCCTTGAATTCTGTTGTCTCTTATTTATTGCAATTTGCCTTACCATTAGCAGTTCAGATTCTTGTTTAGAGGTTGCTTGGAACAGACCTGTACTCATTTTGGACCTAAATTTTCTCCTGATTTCTCACACCTGACTTTAAGCTTCTCATTCCTGAATCTTGCTCTATCTTTGACCCAAGTCAAATTAGACTATTTTCAAATCAACAGATCACATTTTAAACCATAACCTGCAATGCCTGTATAAAAACTTCATCAGATATAAGAAAGGCTTTTTAGCTTTCTGACAGCTTTCAGTTTGTTTTATAATATTCTAAGTCCAAATTTCCTCATATTCATTAAATAAACAAAGTATAAAACTACCAGGTGCTTTGATATAGCCTTTATAATTTATAACATTAAGAGTTGTGCTTTCGGCAGTTTCAAATTGAAGTGTAATTTAGCTCCAAATGATTCTAAAATAATAACTATTAAAACACCAACATATCAGATGTATATCCTTCCTTGTATTAGTGGGCTATTAACTACCCTTACCCCACACCCCTGGAAAACAAATGGACTTGTATACGAGAGGAAATGGGTAGACTTCAGAGGATATTGTAGACGGTTTGCAATTTAAGCATAAAATATTTATTCATGCTGGAAGACACAGCCTCATCCCATTCATTCATTAAATATATTTATTGAACAACAAATCTTTTTGATTGAATATGTTGTAAGGAAATGCCCTAGGACACACAGTGTCACCGTTCGGCAAGACACAGAAGGCCGATGTCACTGACAGAGAATGTGGGCCACTGGATGTGACAGGAAATGCCTGCAGGAGGTCCTCGAATGGGAAGTGCATGAAAAAGAATTACAGGTAAAGTTTGCTCTAAGTGCCTAAAAATGAATATTTATCTGGTTCTTTTGCAAATGGAAATATTTCGTAAGGGAGGGAGCACTGTATGTTGTTGGAAGACTCTCATGAAAGGGAAAACAAACAAAAGAAAAACTACTAACCTTTGCCTGTTAAAACAAAAACAAAACACGGCAATTAGAACAAAATGAAGAAGAAGAAGAAGAAAAAAGCCCATGACATCGCTAAATAGGCGTTTGGAGTGGAGTTGCTAAGATTTGAATTTAGGAGATGAAGGCAGCTGCGGAACTCATTGGGATTAGCCGATTACCAATATTTCTCAAGGTCAGACTGACTGTAATTAGCATATTTCTAAACCATTTTAAAGATCCGTATTTTAAAATGTCCTCCCTTTTCCAGCACAGGGTTCCTATCCATACTGGCGTTTTGGTGATGTCCCATTGTGAAGTTCAGTAGAGGATGCTCCTTTTTTTTTTAAGCGTTTGGAGCTTTTTGTGGTTTTTTTGTTGTGCGCATTTATTATATATGTTGATGGAGATAAGTGTTTTAATTACTTCTTTAATGTCTGTGCTTTTGTATTTCCCCTCCCCTCTTCTCTTTATTTCCTGCTGTTGAGATTAATGCCTCATCTCCACAGCAGGTGGCACTTTGAAATTTGTTTCTGTGGAAGCCTGGGCAGACTTATTTTGTAATATAATTGCTCCTTTTTATAATGTTTTAAAATTATACTTATTAGAAGGTTCACTCCCCCCCTCCCCACTTTAAGAAACACTGTTCTTGCTTCATGGTAGTTCCATAATTAACCCTAGGAGTTCATAATAAGAAAAAAAAGACTATTAGGAAATTAAGTTGTTTAGTTTATTTATTTATTTATTTAAACAATTTCTATCCTACTCTTTAATTGAAAAAGCTCCCTGCTCAATAAAAACAAACAATCCCGTCTTAAGCTTACAGTCTAAAAGTATGTTTTTCTCTCACACACAAACTCTCTCTCTCTCTCTTTCATAAACACAAACACCCACACACAAACATGCACACAAAGATGAAGAGGTAAAGGAAAGAAGGAAGTTATTGGTTATCTTACTGCACGCTAAACTCTAAAACTACACAGGAAAGTTATGTTGGCATTTCCTCTGAATCAAACAGTTGGCCACACGAACATCAACAGGTGCATATTAAAATCTTTCATTACAATCATCGCGAGAGATGGTACTAAGCAGAACAACCCCAGGGAATGCTATTTACAGTTAGTCCTCAACTTATGACCACAATCGAGCCCCAAATTTCTGTTGCTAAGTGAGACAACTGTCAAGTGAGTTTTGCTCCATTTTACCCATTTCATAAATATGAGTCAGTTGCCAAGGGTCTGAATTTTGCTCACGTGACCATGGGCGTGCTGCAATGATAAGTGTGAAAAAAAGGTCATAACTCACTTTTTTCCAGTGCCACTGTAACTTTGAACACTCACTAAATGAACTGTTGTAAATTGAGGACTGTCTGTACACAAATAATCAAAGGCACCACAAGGCAAGCCTCAACAATCCAAACACCGTGTCCATTTGTTAACTGTAGTGGGTCTTTAACAGATTGCTTTTTCCTTCCTTCCTTTTAGCCAGGAGAAAGGAAGTGACAAGAAGCCACTGAAAGGCCTCCGAACTAAAATTCAGAACTGATATTGTTCTATGTTTATTCATTTATTTAGCATCCTAGGAGAGGTGAGAGTTTCTTCATCATTGTAAAAATTCTCTGCTTGTGCCACAAAATGACCTTAATTATACGTTTTAACTAATGTTTTATTACACCCAGAGTTGGTTGCTGGTATAAAATCCTTGCAAATAAATAAATGATATTCTGACTGAGTTGGATCAGTTAGATCACTCATTTGCAGAAGAAGCAAAGAAGAGACCATTTCTTAAATTTTATTTTAGGCATTGATTCTTTATTCCTATATCCCTCTGTTCCCTCCAGAATTTCTAGCTGAATCCACTGTCCAATAAAAGGAGATATTCCATATAAAGAACAGACCTCAACTGAATGCCCTTTTCTTTTCTATTATCCTATACAATGTTGTTCAGAATTGTAAACATCCTAAATAAAGAGCAGGAGCTTTCCACTTCTTTTCCACCATCAATTAAAATTGGCATTCAATTTAAATAATTGATTGATCAGTAAAGACGGATGCTTAAAGAATCAATTATTTATCAGGTTGACAGCTTAAAAAAAATAAAATAACCAAAAAGCAAGTTCTGTATTAATGGGGCTGAGCAGCTTTATGAACAGGAGCAGGAAAACAGTCTAGATTCTTCTTTATAGACCTTAACAGAAAAAAAAAATCAAAGTATAGATTTTGTATTCAGGATGTCATTTTAACTATAGGGGAAAAAAATTCAGTGGATATAAGCCAAGGAATTATAATTATTCCAGGATAGAAGAAAATGCAAAAAATAGGGCACTGAAGGAAGGCACTGGGATGCTGATCAAGGTGTGCAGAAGAGTAATTCTGAGATGCAAATCAAGAAGTGATGAAGTGCACAAAGGCATGACCTGTGCAATCTGCTTTTTGCCAACTAGAAATCAGCATGTGTTGACTTTTTCCATAAATTGGAAAGTGCTAAAGAAGAACTGTATCTATACTGTGACTAACTAAAACAGGAATATACCAGACATGTGCCATAGATTCTTGGGCTGGTTTAACTTCTGTTTTTGATCTGTTTCTTTTACAGCAAGAAAAGGCCAAAGGTTATAGCTTGATATAGCATGATTTATGTCCAACTTGTACAGAGGTGATCCCAGTGTCATGCTTGTATATATGGACTATGGACTACAGAGAGCATTATATTTCATTTACTTTTATTTGTAAAAGTTTTCTCCTTCTTCCAGAAGCTACAGATAGTGTAATAGTGTTCCCTCCTCCCATTTTCCCAAAACTGAGAGAGAGAGAGAGAGAGAGAGAGAGAGAGAGAGAGAGAGAGAGAGAGAGAGAGAGAGAGAGAGAGAGAGATATTATTCTCTTTTGGTCAGACTTGAATCTGGGTTTCCCTGAACCTCAGATACGCCATGTTGGCTTTCCTCATATTACACTGGGTCTCAATTCATCCTGTCGTCCAGCTCATAGTTACAAGGGAAGGGGTTTGCAAGGAATGCAAGTTGAAACTTCATGCCAGTCTTTCAACAAATGAAAGGGTCCCTCTTTAAGACAAGGCAAGGAGCAGTTGGCATTGCTAAGCATCATTCGTGTGCAATAAACAAGACTCTTTATTATATTCTGTTATTTAAACAGCAAGAAGGGAGATCTTGCAGTTATTTTATTTGCAATATCTTTATGAGGGAAATTTGGCAAAGAGACTGACTTGCAAAATGGATACTAAGTGAAATTTCACATTATTATTTTTTTTCTTTTTAATAGTGTAGTGGTAAAGGTACTGGCTAGACCCCAGGAGACAATGAATTATATTCTCAATTTAGGCGTCAAATCTGGCTAGGTGACTTTGAGCCAGTCATTCTCTCTCAGCCCAACACACATCTCAGGGTTTATTTAATTTAATTTAATAACTCCCACTTCCTCAGAGAGGGACTGTTTTTTGGGGAAAACAGAAGAAGGAAAGAGTATTAGGAATCCTCACTGCCTTGAGTTAGTAATGAAATAATTAAAGTGTGTGTGTGGGGGGGGGGGAATCTAAGAAATAATAGTTATGCAAATCTTCAGAGGGCTGTTTCAGTTCAATGAAGATTCAAGGGAAGGTTCCTTTCCAAACAGCTCTACAAAGCAATCTGGGCTGCTCATGCTGCTTTACTCTGCTTTGCTTCACAGTCCTACCTCAGTATCCTCAAGGCTGGCAGAAGCCAGAAGAGACTTCTGCACAAGCTCAGAGTCTCTTGCAAATTTTCCAAGTGCCAGCAGACAAAATCAGAGAGGTTTCGAGTTAACACAAGAGTCAAAACAATATGAATCTGTCAAACCTCACACAGATCTGTTTTATAATAGGTTGCCAACTTTTCCCAAGACAGTGCTATTTATAACTAAATGTGTCTTCATAATTAAATGACAAACAGGAATTCTGGCAATGTACAGAGGCCATGTCATGAACTCAAACGCTGCTGAACCTTGCTGAATGGCATGGCTATAATAGGAGGGGCTAAACAAGTTAGTAGAAATACACCAAGATAATTACATTGTGTGCTAGAAAGTTAAAGCAAACCCAAGAACTTGGCCTGCTTTCTTCAGCCTTTCTTTTTAGGTGTTTTGCTCTGCCAGGGCTAAAGAAGCTGAAATGGTTAGCCATGAATCATGATTTGCCGGACTTAAGACTTCTGCAGACTGTATAAGTAAGTGGCGGGCTACTGTGGTTAAAAAAAAAAAAAAAAGGAAAAAGTGCATGATCAAGACAAACCTCTTTCCTTCCCTCGCTTTCTTTCTTGTCATTCAGTTACAAATCTGGAAAAGTCACAAGGAAAAATGAGGTGAGCAATCTCAGCCTGTGGCCACAGCCAGCTTTATGGAGCATGTGAAAATTCAGTGACGCCAATGGCATTTACTCAAGAGTCTTTTTCTCACTTTGGGGCTGAATTTTCACCCTCCGAGAACCAGTCACTTCACTTAATTGGCCCAACAGGTGAATTTTCAGTAATAGCTCTTTGTTAGTACAGCAGTTAAATTGACAAGTCACCACTGTCAACTCTTTCTTACTGCAGCTTCTAAAAATATTTTGTTTCTTCACTGAACAATAACCAACATCTCCAAGGGAAGTGCAGGGACCCTAGACTCACCCCCAGAACAATAGTATTGTCTGCTTGACATGGTACACATTAAGGAAACATTGTGACTGCTATTCTTATTTTACCATTCAAACCTTTTCTGATATGATGTTCAACCAAAAGCATGAAGAGAAGAATTATTATTTTTGTCTCCCTTCAATTGTATTTTTCAGAGGAGAAAGTGCCTTCTGATTAAGTTGAACATAATTTCTTCCTAGTATTACACAGAAAGGGGCGGTGCTTTCCCCAAGAATGAACTGTAGACAGATGGCTCATGTTGAGGTGAGCTGGGATATGAGTCTGTGGCACCACCTCAGGTAGTTTAAACTAATACTGAATCACACTTGTTCTTGGCTTTCTGTTTCTACGCTTCTGTCTCTAACCTACTACATACCACATTCCAGCTGGAGGATCATCAATATTTTCCCCCCCACACACACACACACTGTAGCTTATATACATTTTTCCTTTCTAAGAACTGGGGTACACTTTTCTTTTTGAATCTTTCTATGGCAGCCTGTCCACTGGAATTTTGTCCATTACACAAAAATTGGTGAAATGTGAAGATAAAATGTCAATGTCCATTTGTAATATACTGTAAGACATGGCAGGAAAAAGAAGAGCCAGTATTAGTTAAAATAAACAACTTAAACAAGAAGCTTGTGTTGGCATAGTGGGGAAACCAAAAGAAATGGGTTCTAAATCTTTTGTCTTCTGAGAAAACATCCTCTTCAGTGTTAATTTGAAAGCACTGTGAGAGAATATCTGCATTCTTCATCAAAATTCCATCCTTCATCAACGTCTCTTCTTCCAGAAAGATTGGGAGTTCAACTCCAAAATTTCTTCCCAGTAGTCCACCCACTTCCAAAAATGTTGATTATGGAAAGCTGGCCTCTATCTTTTTTGTGAGTTAACTAATAATCAATATGCTGAATTGGGTCATCCCTGCACACATTATTGTTCATACTTTCTTAAAGCAAATTAGACCACAATCATTTGAAAATATTAGCTGCAATCCATCTCAAATCACAAGCTATTAATCACGTTTCCCACTCACCTAGAGAGATGTGCAAAGGCATTCACGCAAAATCTTGAATCTAGCTAAGTGTAAGAATCTAGCTGAGTGTTACATTAAGGGTAAAAATATACATATGCACTTCCAGAAGTCAACTTTATGAATTACAGTTTATTGAGATTAGAGAAGAAGTAATAACAACACAAAGAAACCTTACACCTCCAGGATTGCAAAGCCCATATTCACCTTTTCAGAATAAGTCCTACTGACCTTAATAATGAATCTCATTTGTTTGTTAGTACCCTCAACAGACTGCATCTACATACAAGCTAAGTTCACCAACTTTAGATCTAAGCATTTTGAGTTACCATAGGCTCTAGGATCTAAATAAAACAAAATGTGACTTTCTACAAGATGAATAAGTACGAAGGGTTGAGGTCTGTTTTTCTAAACAAAACTGTTTAAAATGAAGATCAATTCCCCATATCATTATATAAGCTGGAAGGAAGGTAAAATCAATGCAGAGTGGCACTGAGAGGCAAAGTGGATATTCATTCAATGCTAGCAATTCCTAATGAAATTATAAATGGCTGGGTTGCTTATATTATATATTTTGCTGTCCCTCACTAGCTTAAGTCAATGAGATCAATAGTGCCTTACCAAAGGACATCTCCAGGTGGCTTCTCAGTAGGCATTCAATATTGTCTTAGTCTATTAAGTAAGGAATGTTTATAATATATTCCATATTAAGACAGATTGAATTCCATTTTTACAATTGTTTGAAAATCGGCAAAATGAATTATCAGTATTAGTATTAAGTCAGGAATGCTACTTTGAGTTATGATTTGTCTGTGGCTATATATAGTATAAAGGCAATTCTCTATAAATTGGATCTTAGTAACAATCTAATATTAAGGTTTGCCACTGTTTTTAAATCCAGCTTACTCATTATTAATTTATTAATTAACACATAATTTGCACAAAGCGTTTTTGAGAGATACTGAGTAATATTCAACAAGATAACATACAGCAAAATAAAAGCTACTATCTATTAGTTATAATCCTTCTCTGCAATATTTGCTAATTCATTACTAAAGGAGATTACCATGCCTTTCAACAATGCTTCCTCAAAAATGTGGATTGTGTCAATTGCCCTTTTTGGTAAATCAAAACATACTATCTAATTTCTGCATTTTTTAGTTATATTCACAGAAAAGCTTAAAGAAATGTGTTAGTCAACTTAAGCTTCGTGAATTAATGTACTCTGAAATAAGTAATCAACACAAAATTAATTTGATTTTTTTTTTAAAAAAAAAAGTATGGATCTGACCTAACCATTGAGGTATAAATACCATCCATGTATTCTTCTGCATTACAAGCACATTATTATTTTACATTAGGTATTCCAGTACTTGGCTTTTTTTTTCAATTCAATTCAATTCATTTTCAATTCAATTCATAAAATGGAAATGTAAGTGGATTTTATTATTAATTCTGCTCAAGGTTTTTGCCAAGGGTGGGATATATGGGTCATTAATGCCTCATCTTTACCAACTAAATGTTACCAAAATTGGGAAAAATATATTGCTGATAATTATAAGCAAATAATAGCCATTTAAAAAAAAAATACCAAAACGTATATCAGAGGAAATTTCAATTTAAAACGCTGCACCTTACTTATTAGAGAAGTGCACTAGGGCCATGTACATTTTAACAATCTATTTACTTTAGCAATTCATTAAATTGGGGCTGATGAGGAAGAGGTAGAGAGAGAAACAAGTACACACATTCATGACAACAGGCAAGAGTGCTGACTGTATTATAATCGTTAAGGTGCTGAACCAGGAGTAAGGAATTCTGGATTCTAGTTTCTAACTTAGACACTAAAACTGGGAGGAGACTTTAGAATACTCACTCACTTCAACCTTAGGGAGTTGTGCAAACACTTATCTACTAACCTACATAGAATCAACATGACAGCCATAATCTTCAACAGAAAGTCCTTCATGCTGCTGTGGACTGATTCAGCTTGATAAATACACACACACACACACACAAATACACACACAGAGATACAGAGTTGATGTCCACAAGTCATAAAAGGACCAAGTTTGAAGACCCCTGACTTAGATCACTGCAAGTTTTCTTCATTATTCAATGTATTTACATCTACTTGCATGAACAAAAAAAAGGGGGGGAGGAAACAACTATTCAATACTTTTTCCACATATTGTTTTATCTGCATCACACTGCATCAAATTGCTTTTGGTAACACAATATCAATGTACATTAAAAATGATGCTCTGTGAAAAGGATTTTAAGCGATGTTCATATGTCTAGAAACAAGAATGCGGGACAGAAAGTCCGTCATATCTTCGTTTTGCCACAAAGGACAATAATTAAAGTCTTTTAACTTCCCTCCTCTTTCTACTGCACATTATTTGACCTATGATAAAACAGCCTATCAAATTTCCATTCATTATTTCTACCTGAAGGGCTTTGCCAACACACACATATATAAATCTCCATTTGTCAGCTTTAAACTGTGCCTGTCCCACCCACTATGAGGGCTCATTGCTCTTGTCCCTTAAAAATTGCCAAATGCCGTCAAGTGACACAACATGCCTTCAGCCTCCAACGACCCTGGCAATCAATAATATTTGTAACCTGTAAGTGCAGAGTTAAGTAGAACAGAAGCATTGTAGTATCCTCGTTAACCACATTGAGCTGTGATATTGCAAACCTGCTCCCTTGTGCATCCTGTGATCAATTTTAATCTCTGGCCCAGGAATAAAAGGATGCAAGCTCCTGTTTCTGAATTCATCTCAAAAGGATACTATAGATTTGTATGTCTGCCGAGGGAATGAACAATTTAATTCAACTAGGAGTTGAAGGAAAGAATGCATCTAAACTATCATTCCTTCTCATTACTCTTGATAATATGTAAGCCTTCAGTTGACAATATTAAATATGAAAAACACACAGCAATGCATTAAAAAGGGAGATCCTGTTCTTTTTTTTTCACATGCCAGGAGCTCCTAAGTCCTCATTACAGTAATTGTGATCAGTATAAACTTTCATCAAAGGAGCATCATTCCCTTGCATCAGGAACCCAACATCTTTACGTTTCACAATTTGTTATTTAATTGGTTATTTTAAACGTACCACGCATGCTTTAATAATTTACATCATTTAAACTTCTGAGAGTCATCAGACTGCAGCAGGATATAAATGCATTAAATAAATACGTAAAAACTGGCAGCTAATATGAAATAGAATATTTTTCTCAGAGCATTGCTGGGAATGGGAAGGAAGAGAAATATGCCAAAGGAGATTTGTTTATTATTATTATTATTATTATTATTATTATTATTATTATTATTATAAATATTACAATATTTTAAAACATCAGTTGCTATCTGATATCATTTCTGCACAGGAGCTCTTCTTTCTGCCCCATATAGGCATACAGACTTATATAAATATACACGCACTGTGGATAATTTTCAAACACTACACATAAATATATTCTGCAGGGAATTCCAGCCAAACACTGATATAAACCAGAATATCTGATTGTAACCCTTGAAAATGCAGTGGATGAAGGAGTTATGAAAGTAATAGAAAGAAGGGAGAAATATACCTGCACTTTTCAAGGTAAGCTGAGGTTTTTTTTTTTTAACATAATCATTATTTACAATCAGTATCCATCAGAAATATAGTGAACGTTCACATATATGGTAAGCCTTAAGACAATATAAGAACCAATAAAAAAAATGTCAAAATGTTTGTGTCACCAACCTGTGTTCTGACATTTACACTTATACTGTGAAAAATATCCTCTATCAATTACTGAAGGAAACAAGGATGACATTTGGACATTTCCTGAAAGAACCCAGTTGATTCTGGCATTTGCCAATAAATGTCAAAATTTTCTTACATATTCTTCTGAAACTGTTCAAAAATCTGAGAGTATTCAGAGAAAAAAAATCACATTATTAAGTTTGGAAGTAACCATAAGCTATAATTCTGCCAACATGTCATGGTATTTAAATGAGATCTCATGAGACTTTAACTTGCCATGTGAAACTGAACAAGATTCCATGATTCTCAATGCAATTTCTAACATTTATTATTATGTTTCTTGTGGGCTGGCAGATATTCTTTGAGTGAGAGGGTCCTTTTTAGAACTATTAGTTGTAAGGCACTAAAATCTGTGGCTGCCAAAGCAACACGAAGAGAAAAGGTGCTAATACTATAACTATGACATGGGATATGTAACTTCAGTTATAATACATTTTATTTATGTATTAAATTTTTATGCTATTTGTCTAATTGATACAGTAATTCTGGGCAGCTAGAAGAATTGTAAGTATTAACATGCAAGCCTCGGCCAGTGGTAACAATAATTATGCTTCCCTTCCCTGTATAATGAAGAGAAGGACAAGGGGTGACATGATAGAAGTGTTCCAATATCTCAGGGGCTGCCACAAAGAAGAGGGAGTCAAGCTATTCTCCAAAGCACCTGAAGGCAGGACAAGAAGCAACGGGTGGAAACTCATCAAGGAGAGAAGCAACCTAAAACTAAGAAAAACTTCCTGACAGTTAGAACAATTAACTAGTGGAACAACTTGCCTCCAGAAGTGTTGAATGCTCCAACACTGGAAGTTTTTAAAAGGAGACTGGACAGCCATTTGTCTGAAATGGTATAGGACCGTGGTGGCAAACCTATGGCCCACGTGTCACAGGTGGCATGCAGAGCCCTCTCTGTGGGCACCTGCGCCCTCGCCCCAGTCCTACGCCTTCAGTTGGGTTTTATAAAACCTTTTCACTTTAGGCTTCCACCACTGTGTGCAAAAAAAAAAAAAGGTTCAATCAATCAATCAATTTCAACTTCTCACGAGGAAAAAAAGATCTCGCAAAGTTGGAATTCATTGATTGAACTTTTTAGTCCCACCCAGTCTGTCATTACCACTGCAGCCTTGCCCACCCAATGGGCCACACTCACCCAATTGGCCATGCCCACCCGGCACCCGATGATACATAAGTGGGTTTTGGGTTGCAGTTTGGGCACTCGGTCTCTAAAAGGTTCGCCATCACTGGTATAGGATTTCCTGCCCTGAGCAGGGGATCGGACTAAATGACCTCCAAGGTCCCTTCCATTATTGTGGTTGTTGTTGTTGTTGTTGCTGTTGCTGTGAAATTCCCTGTATAGACAAAACACTCCTATCAAATAAGCTTCTTAGTTCGATATTCAGTTCCTGAAGATACAAACGTTGGTCTAAACAGAGTTCAACATGATAACTACCCACAAAAGACTTCAAATCAATGCACAGAAAAAGTTACCTGCTCCCCATAGGTGCCTTTTAACAAGGGCTTCCCTGTGAAATGCTTCTGCTTCATTATGGTGGCTGCTATTATTTTTAATCTTTTCACATCAGTTGGTCCAACATGCTTGCCATTAGCACTAATGCAAAATAAATGAGTATTTTATGCTAAGATCAGTTGGTCGGCACTCTTTCTCAGGAAAAAGGGGTGAATATCACAATAAGCTTTAGCAATGTAAATTATTTCCCCCATGCGGCTACAGAACCACACAAGTTATTCATTTAAAAATTATTAGCATATAAAAACATTATTATCTCTGCAGTTAATGTACACTTCGCTGACAACCTTTTGGACCATTACAATTAAGGAAGGCAGCATCCCTTTAACGAAGTTACAAAACATATTGTTTATTAAAGAGCAAATTATATCTTTAATTAACTTTAAATATTATAATCCAAAGGAAAAAAATTCTCATAAAGTAAAAGACCTTTCAAGGGCTCAAAGCTAGAACGAAGATTATGATTTGTGAAGATGATTTTGGTTAGTATTCATTTAAAAACAAATCCCTAAAATATTTTTTTTTTTAAATTTACCCAGGAATTGCTATTTCTACTAACAGAAGATTTGATTAATCCACTGTGAAGAAACTCGATTTTATTGTTGTCTGAAAGAAATTAGTTATACTAGAATAAGGAAAAATAAGGAAAATAAGGAAAAAATATTTTGTTATATGATATCCGTTTTTCTTGGAGCTAAACAATTAAAGAAAGATATTAAATCCTTTTTGACACAAATCAGTATGTAGAAATGAGAAACCCTTTCCCATTGAAATCATTAAAAATGTCCCATGGATCTCAATGAAATATGCTCAGTTAAAATTACCCTTCCTAAACATAATCCATCATCCTAAACGTACCAGTTGAAATATCTGCTAGTATTTCCACAGGATTAGGGAATTTCAGTTTCAAATTTCTATCAGCCATGAAGCTCCCTGGCTGATTTTGGACCAAACACAATCTTTTAGACTAATGTATCTTAAAGGTTTGTTGAAGGAAATAAAGGAGATGGGAAGAGGAAATCATGTATTTTGCCTTGGGGAAAGATGGGATACAAATGCAATAAAGAAAGAAAATAAAGATTGAGCACTTACTTCCAATAAGCATTACACAGAAATAACCTCCATTGATCATAGTGAAACAGCAAACAGCTCATTAGAAATATCTGATCCTGTCTGTCTCAAAGAACATATACTAAATGGCTGTCAATGGCACATAGGAAGAGGAAAAAGGCCCATTTAGCATGACCACTCCTGGAGAACACATATGGATGCCTTGCAATGGAAAATGGGTTAAAAGAAGCAAGATTTTACTTATATGGGGGAAAAAATTAAACAAGTGATCAGGGGCCTGGAGACTAAAACATATGAAGAACGGCTACAAGACTTGGATTTGGCTAGTCTAAAGGAAAGAAGAAATAGGGGAGATATGATAGCAGTGTTCCAGTATCTAAGGGGCTGCCACAAGGCAGAGGGGTCAGGTTGTTCATCAGAGCACCAGAGGGAAGGATGACAAACAATAGTTGGAAACTGATCAAAGAGAGAAGCAACCTGGAATTTAGAAGAAACTTCCTGACAGTGAGGACAATCAACCAGTGAAACAGCTTACCTCCGGAAATCGTGGGCGCTCCATCACTGGAGATTTTTAAGAGGAAACTGGACATTCACCTGTTTGAGACAGTATAGGTTCTCCTGCTTGAGCAGGGGGCTGGACTAGAAGACCTCCAAGGATCCCTCCAGCTCTATTCTATTCTATTCTATTCTATTCTATTCTATTCTATTCTATTCTATTCTATTCTATTCTACTCTACTCTACTCTACTCTACTCTACTCCTACTCTACTCTACTCTACTCTACTCTATTCTATTCTAAATGCATCCATAACGATTTCCTAGGGATGGGGCCAAACCTGTGTGGATCTCTATTAACCCCAACCTTGGGGTTCCTTGACTTCTCTGAGGAAAGCATTTCTTGAATGGAGCCATGAATTTTGCCTACAGAAACAAAAGAGAACTACTGAAGAACTGATGGAATAGGATGACAAATGTCTTCTTCAGAAAAAGAGGGTATGGCAATGAAGTAGGAATATGCGCTCTGGACCCTCTTCATCCTTACTGGTGGTTTCATGCAGATACTATATAAAAAGTGTGAAAAGAATATAGATAAATAGATAATAAGCTTTATTTCACTTCACATATGGGAAGATCAGAAGTAGGGGAGGTAACCTTTATCACATACACATTCTTGTCCATCATGAATTCTTTTGCAAAATGCATATATGGTTGATCAATGTTGTTAACTCTGCTAACTGCATTCCATCATGTTTTATTTTTTAGTTTGGTATTGCAAGAGATCAGCTGCATCCATTTGTTTCTTAATGATAGTAGTAATGCAATTAAAAACAAAACAGACCTCTGAGTAGTAATAATAACTGAAGAATTTAAACATGCCCCACATAGTAGAAAAAGAAAATATATATATGGACTACTCTATGGAGTCAAAAATCAATAGTCTTCTTTGAATATTTTAAAGAAAATTATTTCATGTCTTCAAGTGCGGTAGCACACACACAAACTTTCCCTCCCTGAGCAAAGCGCTTCTGCTGAAAAGCAAATCCTCATTTAAAAACAAACAAGTTTAATGAACATATGTTTATTTATAAATGTTATACAGTTAGCTTCCAGGTGCTTTAAAGCCTTCTATAGCTCTGGAACTGGTTATCTGTATTCATCTGCTGTCCAACCAGGTCAAATAAGGTTGACATTCTCTACATCCTGCAATCTGTTGGAGCCTCAGAAATGGGCTTTTCAATAGCTGCCTCCTCATTTCCATCAGTTCCTTCACTCCTTGGGTTGAGGAAAGTTGTCAAGATCTCTCTAGTCTAGCACAGGGGTCTTCAAACTTGGCTCTTTTGTGACTCATGGACTTCAACTCCCAGAATTCCTCAGCCAGCATGCCTGGCTGAGGAATTTTGGGAGTTAAAGTCCACGAGTCATAAAAGGGCCAAGTTTGAAGACCCCTGGTCTAGCACAAGAGGAGGAATGCTCTGGTTGGAACCAGAGTTCATAAGTGCACAGGGCTACAGTTTTACTCTTTGATTTTGACTAGCCTTTTTAATATCTAGTTTGATTATTTTTCTCTTTATTGTTGTTTTTACTTTATGATGGTTAGCAATCTGAGATTGGGTAGCATGCAAATGAAGCAAATAAATAAAGCAAGGTATATTTAGATTATTTGCAAATTACATTTGTCTAAAAGTTGCAAAACTCAGAGGAAAAAAAACATCCTACATGAATGACTTTTATTTTTATTTTAAACAATATTATAGTATGAACATTAATTCCAACTTGGAACTTAAAAGTGAAATCTCTGTTGCAGTCAAAGGTCCAGCGTTAGTCAGGGAGCATCGCTGCCACCATTTCTCATGGCAGCTAAACTCTGCAAAAGACAATTTATTTTCTTAAAATAAGCAAGAAAATATTAAGGCCGGAAGCCTCAACGAAACTGAAATGCAGAAAGTAGACAGACCTGGATTATGGCTAGGAAACTTGTAGTGAACCACTTCTATTAAGAAAAGCTAGGTAAGCAAGCAAAATACTGGCAGAAGGTGTTAAGTCAGGGGTCCCCAACCCCCGGTCCATGGACCGGTACCGGGCTGCAGCATGCCAGCAACCGGTCTGCACAAACAAGCAAAGCCCCATCTGTGGGATGCAGGCAGCACAACAAACCATGCCCTCTCCGGTCCGTGCAAAAATCTTTCTCCATGGAACCGGTCCCTGGTGCCCAAAAGGTTGGGGACTTCTGTGTTAAGTGACTTCTCAGAATAAATTTACAACTTGCTGCAGTGCTCCTTCTCTATACTAGTCTGGTATGATCTTTTATTTTAAAAAAAACAACAAACAAACCTCACAACTGATAACTTCCCAGATCTTACCTTAGAGCAGGGGTGTCAAACTTGCAATGTCACATGACGTGTCGCGACTTATCATGACTTTTTCCTCATTGCCGGCAATGGGGTGGGCGCAGTTTGGGCGTGATGCATCCAGCCCGCGGGCCAGCTGTTTGACACCCCTGCCTTAGAGGAACAGCAATTGACATTCAGACTGCCAGTTTTTGCTGGCAGTACTTCATTGTAAGATTTCTGAGTATTCTTTCCAATCACTCTCAATTTAGTCTGGTTTTCAGCTTAGAAAAAAATTGTTTTCTTTTGACTCCAGTTTCTCTAATACTCCCTTCTCTCCATGTCTTTCTCTTCCCCTGCAACCACTTGGTTGCTTTTGAGGAGAGACACCCCCCCCCAAGATGTCTTTTATCTTCATCCTACCTCATCCTCATTAGGACTGACCTTCAACCATAGCAACTTGAGAGAGAAGATACACTTTGGCAGCCCAGCATTCTATAGAGGCTTCTTTTCAACAACCTATCTCCTTAGTTTAAGGAGATGTTTAAGGAGGTGGCTGCATATCATGTAGGCATTATAGAGTAGTGTTTTTTTTTTTGAAAGCCAATGATTTCCAGTGTTTGTTTGTTTTTTTCATTTCTTCTACCTTCTTTCAATTTCAATTGTTCCAGTTCCCTTTTTTTTCCTGAAACACAGAGGTTCCTATTTCCCTTTGAAACTTTCAGACAATGTGCAACAAGGTAGCATTTTCCAGAAAGTAGTTCTATTGTGATCCCTAAAAGTGGTGCTGCTTTGCAGGGCCACATTTAAGCTATGTTTTTTCTTCCCCCAAAGGCTCCCTTGAACTGAAGGGCACTTTGTTATATTGCACACACATTTTGATTCCTTGTCATACAGATCTCCCCATCTTTCACATATGGGTCTTTCATATCACTCAGTATCCAGCATTCCAATCTTAGCTTTCTGGCCATGCAATAATGCATAGTGTTGTAGCTGTAGGATACTAGGAAAATTTGGAAAGGGTATATTTATTAATGCCGTTTGCAGTGATAACTGAAGCACATGCTGCAAGTCAAAAATAAAGAACTGCAATTCTATAAGAAGTAGGAAATCATGGAGAATGCTTCAAGATTCTAATTTTTAAAGTTTGGCAGATGCATAAGCAACTGTGTCATTTTAAAATTACAAGGCTGTATACAGTTGTTATTTACAGCTGTCTAGATATATATTTAAAAATAATGTAAAAAGAGGCTGACCAGTCTTCCTTGTTTGAAAGGAACAAAAGGAAATGGAGGATAATCACAGATGCTCAAACTGGGAAACATCTTGGTCATATCTGACTTGAAGAATAATCTGGAATTTCCTTCCTTCCTTCCTTCCTTCCTTCCTTCCTTCCTTCCTTCCTTCCTTCCTTCCTTCCTTCCTTCCTTCCTTCCTTTTCTGCCTCTCTCCTCCCTCCCTCCCTCCCTCCCTCCCATTAAGAGGAATATACATATCTCATATATACGAAATTGCAATCATCCCCCCTTATACTTTTGAAATAATGAATGAAATACTAGAACATCTCAGTTTACTTTACACCAAAACAAGATATCTAAATATTTAAAAATACTGGAAAGGTGTAGTCTTCAACATTTGCAATTCTATGCTTTGAAATATTTGAACTGCTTTTCTTTTATGAGCGCTCAGGATGTTTAACAAAATTGGTAAGACATATCAGCGCTTACATTGATATTAAGATGTATTTTGCATAAATAAGTATTTTTCAGAAGCTTGTAAGAAATGTGCTTTGTACATTCATAATAAAGACATATTTCCATATCGAAGCAGCTGATATTCCTAATATTTTAAACACTTAGAAAATCAAACATGGATAACAATAGAATGATGTATTCCTCTTCTTTTAGTTTTACTAAGGGAAAAAATGTGAAAAAGACTCTGTGACTATCAGGTCTGTAGGAAAATGCCAGATTAAATACTGACCTTTCAAATGTGTAAATTTACATATCAAATGCTGATTTATTTTAGTGCCAACTGCTATAGCACGTTTTCTTTAAATTGTACAAGCCATTTGTGGAGGTTGACAGCTAAGGAGCAAAATCATCAAATAAATCAAATTTTAGTACAGTGGAATGAATATATGCTCAAAGGCAGGAAAGAAATGTATTTCTAAATGCAATCTTACAAGATAAAAAGAGATTACCGTTGAGGCTCCATAGACAGAGGTTGGGGACTATAGCTATTTACTTATTTATTCATTCAATTATTTATACAAACAGCTTGGATCACTGTGTTCATATCAAAATGCCTAAGAATACAGATGTTGCCAAATTGGAAAGCAAATGAATTAATTATGAAATAAGCTGTTTATACATCCTACCAATTATTTAAATCTATAGATTAAGAAACACAGAACTGAGAAGTACAAAATTAGGTTTCACAAAGCAAGACAAAGAGGGAGGGAGGGAGAGAGAGAGGAAGGGAGGGAGGGAGGGAGGGAAAAAGAGAAAGACATACCAGGAAAAAATTAAGGAAATGCAGTCAATTAAATGCTACTATAATAGGTCAATGAAGAATATATATATGAAAAAATCTTTTCATGAATGTTCTAGGTCAATACACTGAGAGTATGAGGGTGAGTCTCTGAGCTTGTGTGTTGGTTTCTGAACATTTTGTTACTAGGCTAGGTAACATCTTCAGCAGTGTTTAGGGGATGTCTGTGTCCGGGCTCTTCTATTTAAAAGGGCTTCAGGTGTGGGTATGTCAAGTGAGGGTCTTGTGATGAGTCACCAGAGAGAGGCTTGTGATGGGTCTTATGACGGGAAGGTTACTTCAGGTGAGGGTCATTGGAGAGTGTGAATTATCAGTGGGTCATCAGGGGTGAGTCATCAGTGAGAGGCTGGTGATGGGTCTTGATGGTTCACCTCTGACCCACTGATAAATTGACTCTGACCTGAAGTAACCTCCCCATCACAAGACCCATCACAAGCCTCTCTCTGGTGACTCATTACAAGACCCTCACTTGACACACCCAAACCCGAAGCCCTTATAAACAGAAGAGCATGGACACAGACAGCCCTTAAATGATGCTGAAGATGTTACCTAGCCTGGTAACGAAACGTTCAGAAACCAACCCACAAGCTCGGAGAATGAAACTTCACTCTCATCCTACACCCAGGCTACAGATATTCGCCACTATTACACAACGAGAGTGTCTCCAAATTGCTGGAACATAAGCAATAATATGAAGCCTTATAAAACAGTCTCTAGATTAGAAACCCTGGTTTTCACAGAATATTGTGCTGCCCTGCACACACACACACAGCGGGTAAGTTAAAAGCCTTCACTGAGTTGCCCAAGTCCAAGTTTAGAGTCCTTAGCAAGTTCTTGAATAACAAAAGCTCATACATCCCTTCTGAGTCCCTCCCTTGAGGCTCTAAGGAGCCAGCAAGAGAACCAGTCTCAATCCCCAAAGCTAGGCAGAAGCCAGAACCAAAACTCTCGACAAGGCAAGAGTCCAAAAGGCTTGAATCAGTCCACGGGGGCAGGGCACAAGGTCAAGGCATAAATCATGAGTCCCAGGCAAGAAACACAATAAGGAACATGAAGCATGGCAACCGGACACCTTGTTCTTCTCTTTGGGCAAGCTTAAATATTTAACACCAGTACATTGTTCCTGTTGCATCCTTGGATTGGGGTGAGGAATAGCTCCTCCTCCCCATCCATGCTGGCCACTGGCAGCTGTGGTTTCTCCCAGCCTGGAGCCTCAAGGCTATCTTGCTGCAGTTGTGACTCCTTCTGCCTGAGCTCAGCCAGCTGCCCATCTGATCATTCCAGCTGCAGTTGCTCTGTCAATAAGAAGGGTCTAGTGTTGTAGGATTATTTGAAGAACAACAACCTCAGATAAGACAAAAGTATTCAATATTTGAAAATCACACCATTATATGACCTGCTGTTATAAACCTGAACCAACAAAGTGGCTCAGGTTTATAATGCTTGAACATTGGAAAAGATTTTATCCAGACTCAAATATCACTGAACAATGATTAGTAGATCAAAGGTGATTCATTACCAGAAATAAAATACGCAGGGAAGCAGAACTGGAAAAGATTCAGAAAAAATGTGAAAATGAAAGACCCCAAAATAATAGTAGAATAATAGGAGAAACTCAGACAACAATTGGAATATAACAAAAACAACTGATATGAACTATACAAATGATAACTTGGAAGACGTAATAACAACAGAACTAGCACAGGCCAGTACTAAAACTACTTATGAACTGATACTTCTGACAAGAAGAATTAAAAGAGAAGATTAGGACATATGCAGAATTACCAGTAGAAAGATAAAGATTGCCAGCATTGAAAGTAGTGCCTAAAACATATCTGGCACCTAGGGTGTGCAAGGCTTTTGCAAGAATTAAAATAACATCTATTCAGCTTGCCTAGAGTAGAGCAGTTGTGGTTACAGAAGAATTGAGTATCAAAATTAGAAAATTTGAAAAGCAAAAGCAAAATCATATTCAGTCCCAAAATGGAAGTCAGATTGGCAGACAAGATAAAGACATTAAATAATTTAAAAACATGAAAGACCAAAACATTAAGAACATACGATTCATAACAAGCATTGACTTAGCAACAACAACAACAACAACAAAACAACTTTGGAAAGTATATTTTAAAAAAAACCCATCAATAGCTAGAAAAATTGAATGCCATGAGGGATGAATCATTCAATTTACGGGAAATCAGCTATTTCAATCCAACCAAGGTGATTTTACCAAAGTATAAATTGCAATAGAAATTATGAACATGGAAAATCAAACAATAAGGGAACAATCCAATTTTGGAAATATCTATAAGAAACTCAAAAAGACTATAATAAAAATGCTGAATAAAGTATTTGAAGATGAATTTAGTAAAAATCAAAATGGAAGACCTAATAATAGCAGCAAAAATGGTTAAAAATCAATTGAAAGGATTCCGTCTGGAGATCTCCTGGAAATGGTTCAAATATCTGACTAGTTTCCATCTAATTATAGCTCAATAATCTATTGAAGTATTGTATAAAGGAAACGTCTGCAACTGGTTAATGTCTGGGAAAACGTACCATATCTGATTCACCCAGCAAACAGACAACACCAGGAAATTATAGGTTGATAATATATCTGAACTATCTGAACTAATTACAATCAAGGCCAAAATTGAAAAATCATCAAATGATTCAAAGTGCAGATTATGAAGGCAGGAAAAGAAACAGTAAATTATATAAACCAATTATAAATACCAACGTATCATAGTCACCAAAATGATTCACTGGTACACCTGTAAAAATTGTCACATACCAGTATTGAAAAATTGGTGGGAACAAAGGGTTAAAAAAATAGGCAAGAATGAAATATAGTAATTTTGAATGTAGATTAATAAAGTCTTGGTTCATAACATACCAAATATAACTATGGCTGAAAAGGAAAAAAAAGTGTGAATAATTGATGTGTCAATATTAAGATATAGTAGAATAGAAGAAATGAATTTGAGGTAAACACAAAGTATTAAGATTTGAAAATCAAAATTGAAAGATTATAACATAAACCATGGGGTAGGCCCAGGGTTATCAACACAATAGATGCCATACTAAAAAAAACTTGGACTGCCCTTAGAAAATATATGCATTGACAAACTTTCTATTTTCAATTGCAAAAGGCCATGCAGCTTGGATCTACACTTATACTCTCCTGATACATTATGATATCCTAGGTTCTTGGGAAGAACATGATGCGTATGAAGGCCAACAAAAGCTAAACAACTTACACTTGTGATTTTACATTGTTGTGAACAGATAATAATAATCGATTACAAAGACAAAAGAGAACTAGAAAAGATAACAAAATACATAAGGATATAAAACTCTTGTGCTTGTGACACACTAGCCAAAATGTGCAAAACTGAGCAGTATTTGTTCTTACTGTTAGCAAGACATACTTCATTTGACACGAATAAGCCTGGTTGGTAATCTCCTTTATACTTTCTCCGTGTTTCTAGAAAACTTTACATAAAAGCATTAATTGATCAAAGTCGTTATGAAATGTGAAGTCAATATTTATTGGTCCATTGAGTGACCAGAATGGCATATGGAACATTGTGACAGAAGTAAATGGTAAAGACTTCCGGTGGATCTGCGCGCGCGATGGCGGCTACTTTGTAGCCGTCCTCCTGGGTAAGTGTTAGAACCGCTATGAACAGCAGACATCAGCTGTTCCGCGGCTCAAAACCTCCCTCCCGGGCAAAGGGGGGGAGGAGAGGATTGTCTGAATAGTGGTAGAGCCTCTTATGCATCCCCAAGGTTTTCTTTGGGGGGGGCCGAAAAGAGTGCTCCCACGGAGTTCGGACTGTCTCCACTTCCCAGCTGTTTTTGTCTCTAGGGACAAAACAAGCCGCAGCAACCACCTCCGCGATCAAATTGATTTGGTGAGTTTTTTTTTAAAGCGGACAGAGCTGAGTAGAGGCTTTTGCTTTTTCTGATTTTATTTGGATTTTAAGTTTGAAGATTTACTTTTATTCCCTCTTTTTATTTTTTTTCTTTTGTTGAAAGGGAAAGTAAAATGGCGATCAGCAGGCTTTTCGGTGTTTTTTTTTTCTTTTTTTTAATGACTGGAACGGAATGTGGACTTGATTATTTATATGATTTTTTGATGTTGGGTTTGGATTTTAGGAGGATTATTATTTTTGTTTAACTTTTTTGTTTTGTTTTTTGTACTTTTAAAAAAAATGGAATGGATTTTTTCTATTTAATCATTTTTTCTCTTTCCCTTTTCTTTTTTTTAAACTTTTTTCTTTTTATTATAATGATCTCCTTTTGAAGGATTTTTTGATTTTTTGGAGTTAATCTGTCTTTTTCTTTTGCTTAACTTTTTTTCCCCTTTTTTTGGGGGGGGGGGTAATTTTTAAGAAGGAGTAAAGATTTTTTTAAGATGGCTCCAAAGCGTTCAGTAATTTCTACAGCTCCTAAGGTGGTTTCTTCTTCGGTGTTATCATCAGCGCAACAACCTAAATCAATAGCTTCACCCTCTTCTTTGGCACAGTCAATAATGGTGAAGGATTTGCAAGACATAATGGGAAATGTTATATCTCAAATTAGGGGAGAAATGAAAGAGATTTTAGAGGAAAATAATAAGATTTTGAGGCAAGAGATAGTTTTGGCTTTAAAAGGAGTTGCCTCTGTTCTTGAAAAGCTGAACTTTCGCATAGAAGAGGTAACAGAAAAAGTGGAACTGATGGAGGGAAAATTTGAAAGCATGGAAAAAGAGATGGAAAATTTTCAAGATGAGATTCTTATGCTTCAATATAGACAAATGGAATATGCTTTAAGAATTAGAGGCTTGAGAGAGTCTGTGCAAGGAGATCTGAGAGAGATGGTTGCAAATGACTTTGCTGTGATTTTGAATAGAGAAAAAGAGGAAATACTTAGTGAAATTGAAAAAACATTTAGAGTTAATTCTGTGGTGGCAGAGCAAAGGAATTTGCCAAGAGATGTGGTAATTTATTTTGGGAAAAGATCCCTGCGCAACGAAATTATACAAGCTTTTTATAAGAAGAGGTTTCAAATTGCTTCAGAAGATGTTATAATTTTAAAGGAGATCCCATCTAAAATTTTAAGAAGAAGAAAGGAGTTTACTTTTTTAGCAGATGAACTTAAGAAGAGGCGAATGTTGTTCAGATGGGATGTTCCGACTGGAATGGTGGTGAGTTACCTGGGGATACGTTATAGACTTAATACCGTTTCTAAAGCAAAAGACTTTTACACTTCAGTCCTGGGGGTATGTTCATCGCCATCTATTACGTTTAAAGCTTTGGAAGAGAAGAAGGTAGAATTGCAGTCCGAAGAGCCTATACTTATGAAAATTGGGAAATCTCAGTTCGAGGGGCCTCAACAAGTTGAGATGGAGGATCAGAGGATAACCTGTGCAACATATAATTGTAAAGAAAAGGAGCAACAGAAGAAGGAGGTCAAGGAAGCCTCACAAGTATTGGTTTCTGAATCTGCGGGAGAAGTAAGATTTATAAACTTTTTGGAGCAACCTTTAAGGGTAGAATTGCAGTCTGAAGAGCCTATATTAATGAAAAATGGGAAATCTCAGTTCGAGGGGCCTCAACAAGTTGAGATGAAGGAGCAGAGGACAACCAGTGCAACATATAAACGTAAAGAAAAGGAGCAACAGAAGAAGGAGGTTAAGGAAGCCTCACAAGTATTGGTTCCTGAGTCTGCGGGAGAAGCAAGATTTATAAACTTTTTGGAGCAACCTTTAAGGGCAGATTTCAAAGCACTTCTTTCGAGGTTTATGGATAAGAGAGACTGATAAGGAATGTGTTTATTGTGGATGGAATTGGTTATTGGTAAAGATTTAAATATGTATAAGGGAATTTTAATGTTTTAATTTGCTTAGGATTTATATGTGTTTTAAGTTTTTTTTGACAGGAGAGAAGATTATGGAGATCAAATGAAAATTTTAGATAAGAAGTTTAAGTTTAGCAATTTAAGGAGTATTCAAAAGAGTATTTAGTCTTAATGGTATAATGAATGTTTATATGTTTATTTTTGTGTCTTGGGATAAAGAAAGAGGGAGAGATTAGATTTTATATTGTATGTATAGATATCTAAGGAGTATTTAAAGGAACATTTTGCTTTAAATATGTATAAGGGAATTTTAATGTTTTAAGTAATGTTTAAATTTGTGTTTTGGAGGGAGTTTATAAAGAATGATGGATAATAATATAAGTATGATATTAGAAAATGTTTAGAGTATATTACAACGTGTTTAATGATTGTAATTATTATTTTTAAGAGAAGATAACTTGTTTAATTTAATGTATTTAGATTTGCTTAGGATTTATATGTGTTTTAAGTTTTTTTGAAAAATTTTAACTAAGCCTGTACTCAGCTCTGGGAAGGTTGGGGGGGGGTATGGGAGGTTTGGGGAAGTGGGGGAGGGTATGGGAGGGTTGGGGGGGTTTGGGGAAGGGAATTGTTTTGTAAAATTTAAAAATTTTCAATAAAAAAAAAGTAAATGGTAAAAAAAAAATTAAGAAAAATAGATACATTGTTCCCTATGAAACTAAGAAAGAGGAAAAGAAACAACAGATATGAACAAAACTAATTTGAGATTTTGTTAAATAGAGTTAATGCACACGTATAGGGGAGTGAATTCATGAAGAGGTTTAATTATGAATGAAAGGATAGAATCATATGACAAAAAATACAGATTGGTATTTTGTACATGGTTAGTGATGGTTGCAAGTTATGGTCCCAAGAACAATGATGGTGATCATGGTAGAATCAGAGATGAGTTATGGCAAAAATAAAACAACATTCTGAATTATCGGAGAAAATCATTATTCTGTCAGGCAACATGAATCGATGGGGTGGAAATGATATGAGACAATATAGGAAAACTGATAAGCTATTCAGAGACCAAAGAATGAAATATCTGCTTAGGAAAAAACTGTGTTTTGAAAATATGGTTTAAGTGTAAGTCTATTGACACAAATGCATAGCAGAAGAATAAATATAATAAGTCATGAAAATTGAGGGAAGATAAAGGTGGTATGAGATTCTGAATGGGGGACAAGCAGTTTTTGCTAGTGTCCAAAGTGGACTTTAGGAAAAATGAACATGGGGAAACAACAAAAGTGAAAGAAATTGGAATGGGACTGAAGGAGAAAAGAGAAGAAAGTACAAATCCTGCATGAAAAAAACTATAAAACAGATTAATCATCTATGGAAAGAAGATAAGGAAATATATTGTGGAAACTACTTAGAACTAAGTGATTTCTCAAAGTGTCACAATAAGTGTGTGGTATTATACTAACAGGAAATATGAAATAAATGTTTGATAGAATGATGAAGTAAGAAAAGCCAAGGATGAGAACAAATGCTGTTATGTTTCTTCTATACAAAGGAAACTAATGACTGCCTGGATATTTAGTAAAATTCTAATTAAAGGGGCAGAAGAAATGAAAATAAACAAAATTTGGAAAGTTTAATGTAGATTTATGCTAGCAAGAGATGTTCAGATTTTTGCTTTTCAGCAGATCACTAAGAAATGCATGAATCTGCAAAAGTTTATTAAATGTTTGATGATTAGCAAAAGTGACTAATAGGTGAGAATTATGATGAGTTTCATATGATTTGTTGCTATTTACGTTAACCATCTCTAACAGATGTACAGGAACTACAGCCAAAGCTAATGCCACAGTAAAAATGCAATAACTAAAACAATATATAATTACTATGAAAAATTGAAATGAATCACAATTGCAGTTGATGATTGATTACAGAATGCAGCAGGAGAGGTAAATGATAAAAGTAGAGTATCTGTGAGATTAAATAAAAAGCTTAGCAAATGGTTTAAAACTAAACAGCAGTAAGACAATAATATCTGATATCCCTTTGGGTGATTAATATATTTATGGCTAATGAATCAGGAATGCTCATGATTATTGGGCTGAATTATAGGTATACTTTTGTACACCAATGATGTATTGCAATAAAAAAGCTAAAAAGAAAACAAAAAGACCCAGATAAGCAGGGATTAATTCCAGAGAAACAGTCAAACAGAAATCAATATTCTAACCAAGGAACTAGTAAGAAGAAAACCACAGTACCACCCAAACACGTAAAGCAAGCTACTTTCTCCCCTAAACAGGGGAAAAAGTCTACATCTAGTGGGGTTGCCAGAAAGCTCACAGACCACCAAGGATCTCACCATTATTGAGTTATATATCTACTCTTCTATTGATAGCTGTGTTTCACTCAGAAAATGGAGAAAAAATTGAAAGATGCACTCTGCATACTTAGTAAAAATCTAGAGAAATAGGTGAATTTGTGTACTTTGGTAACATGCTTACTAAAGATGAGGAAATGGATGGAAATGGCTGAAAGACTGCAAGCAGCAAGTCATCTGTAGTAGATCAAAATGGTTTTTGAGAGAAACAAAAATGGCTTCATATAAGAATATGCTTCTATCCATGTTGTTACTTGAGCATTGGTTACACTGTGAGAAACACACAGTAGTAGTTCTTGACCTATGACCACAATTACGACTGGAATTTCCTTGTAGGTTGTAAGTTGTTGGAGTCATTGGTCAAGTCAAAACTGATTTTAATGTTGATGCTGGTCATTAAGTGAATCGCCATGGTCATGCAGTCATTAAGCAAATTCAGATTCTCAATGGAGTGTTTTTTGCCCTTTTTCTTCCGGCAGCTACAAATCGTGACCATCTAACTGTAGAACTGTGCAACTGGTTGTAAATGTTAGCTAGTTGCCAAGTGCCCAAATTGCAATCATGTGACCCCCCCTGGGGTGATGCAATGGTCGTAAGTATGAGTACAGGTGGTAAGTCACTTTTTCCGAGGCCATCATCATTTTGAATGCTCATTAAACAAATGGTTGTAAGTTGAGGATGCCTGAAGTTAACTACAATGGGAATGGGATACTTAAGAAGTGTGTGCAGTAAGACAGAAAGAGATGAGCTCAAGAATGAATTGGTGTTAAATGAACCAGGACAGTATACAGTACAAAAGTGAGTGGCTAGAATGAAAGACGCAATTTATGTCTTTAATTTCTTGGACTGTCTACTTTAACTTCTGCAATGCTGTATATAATGCTGCTTAATCTGAAAAAAAGGCAGCAAGATACATATATACATTTATGTAGTATATTAACATTTGGGACACATTCTTTTTCCACTTATGCTTATTCATATACAGTGAGGAATTTCTGGGATCTCAGAAGGTGTACCAAGTTCCCATTGTCACATGGGGTAATGCAAGCCTTTCAAGCATTAAACTTGAAATTTTATTGTTGGATTTTTATATAACTCATTGAATCAGTGATTTAGCATCGTGACCTGATAAATTTTGCATCAGTTAATCAGACATTTCTTTCTGTGTGAGATAGACAGATGGTAGACAGACAAGACAGACAGATAGATATTTTCAAGTTGCATTTGCCCAACTCTTTTTTTATTACTAGCATTTACAAAGATTAACTTCTTTAAACACCCCTAAAATAAGAGATTCTGGAGAACTGAAGTGCAGAAGCATTGTCCCATAAATTTTAGATTTATTTTATAGCTGCAGATCTGTTTTTTTCTTCTATAGCAATAATACCATTCATTTTTATATAACTATCTGCTGATAGTTCATCACTTCTTCACATATTTTATATATTCAATTTCCCCATTTTCTTTTTTCAACACTTCGAAACTAGCAAACTTTGATCTACAGATCTGAAGGTCAAGGAAGGCTTTTCCGGAGATCAGACTCTTCTTGTCTTTGAATGTATTATTTCCTTTACCAAACAACCATTAAGAAAAGCCGCTAGGCACCTGTCAAATTCTCTTCCTTGACACCTTCCCACAATGCACAATCATGTCTTCTGCTGAGCTTTAAGTTTGCCCTTCTTCAACCCTTTCTTCTTTTTGCTTTTTCTTTCTCTTAGTTGTCCTTCCATTCAGATCCTGAAATTTGGCCTTATACTTCATCTGACCAGTTTTCTATTTAACTCCGCATTTTCTACAAAAAGAGGAAGAAAAATTGAAGAGTTTCAACTAGGTGGTACAGAGTCTTTAAAGATGCAACAGCTCTCCAGGCCTTCTCCACAACTAGACACAAACCTAGACAGACACACAGACCACTCAATCCTCTCTTGATATGCTGAGGACTAAATCTGGTACTCAACCATGAAACATGTGGTGTATTTGCTGAATGATAGTCTTTGGCTTCCTGTTCACCAATACTGTACTACCTCCCTTATTTATAATGGTCTCTACCTTGAATAGACATACGTAAGTCAATTGCCATTCTATTATTTTGATTTATTGTTGCTTTATTATTGCAGAATAAGTCTCGCATGAAAAGGTTATATGAATCATTTGCTTCTTTAAGAAATTGCTGGCTCATATCAGTTAGCGGTGAAACTGGAACCATGTAAATTGGTACAAGAAAAATGACATAGTCATTTTGATGGCACAGAGGTCATGAACCCTTAATATAGTTTTCTCTCTGAATTTCTTCTCTGAATTTCCAATGGGGATGAGCTTGGTAAATGGAAAAGCGATTACAAATTCCAATTTCACTTTGTAATGTATGAAGTTTCTAAAAGCATTTCCTCAAAGAGTTCAAAGAAGGCACTCAGTATCATCCATTAACAATATATAACATTGTATATTTGGATATTAGAGACCACAGGTGCAAGAACTCCCATGCAAATAATGTTCTTTTTTTCCCACTGTAAAACGTATGACAAGCCAACTCCATAGATTTTTAAATTTATAAACATATACAGTATATTATACACATTGTGAAACTTCCTGCTCCTTCAAAGCATTTCTAAATCAAATCAACTCAGTTTATCATATAAATATAAGAAAAATAATAATGAATGTAAATAAATAAATAAGCCTTTCTAAACATGGTTACAGCATTTTGCTGTATATTTTACATAATGATAGTAAATTGGTTTTCCATGAAGCCAAAATACTTTCTATAATAAGATAAGGAGCCATGATAGTGTAGCAGTTAGAATGTTATACTGCAGGCTAACTCTGCATTCCATTGCCAGGAGTTCGATCCTGACCAGCTCAAGGTTGACTCAGACTTCCAACCTTCCAAGGTCAGTAAAATGAGGACCCAGGTTGTTGGGGGCAATAGGCTGACTCTGCAAACTGCTTAGAGAGGGCTGTAAAGCATTGTGAAATGGAACATAAGCTAAGTGCTAGTGCTATTGCTAAATCCTATACAGAAGTGATCCATAGTCTAGCATCGAGAAATAAGGACTGGGATACCCCAAGTGATACATCCCAACAATGGTCAAGCTCTATCCATAGAGTATCTGAATGGAGAATTAGGGTGTTTTAAATCTATACCAGTGGTTCTCAAACTTTTTAATGCCGCGACCCCCAACCGATCGTAAGTCGAGGACTACTCAACCGGTCGTAAGTCGAGGACTACTCAACTGGTGCAGCACCGTTTGCAGAATGGGATTTTTGGCGGGCTCAGCAGGGCAGAGACAGCCTGGACAATTCCTATTGGCTTTTGAAAGCCAATAGAATTAGACTCTATTCAAGAGAGTCTATTCTATTGGCTTTCAAAAGCCAATAGAATAAAAGGGAGTAGCACAGCTAAGGAAAAGGGGGAAAAAATGGCGGACTGCGTTGTTTGGCGACCCCCGTGAAATGGTCATTTGACCCCAAATGGGGTCCCGACCCACAGGTTGAGAACCACTGATCTATACCTACTTTTTTGCTTAAACGATTTTTGTGGGAGGAGGGGTTTAGAGAGGCAAATTAGAGGTCAAAAAATCCCCACCTCTTTTGTATCTGTGTTAACACCACATTACATGAACAGATAAAGAAACAGAGCTTTGGCCCAGGGACATGCCAATCATTTTCCATGGGCCATTCAGAATTGTTCTGGATTAAGTAGACATACAACCCCGTTGAGAAGCATGAGAAAATATAGTAGTACAATTTTCCTTTCTTTTTAAAAGCACATATCTAATTACCACAATGGCAGAATTTTCAATATTTGAAATAAAACCAGTCACTACCTCCAACATGACACTATACTAATTAGTTATCAGGATGAAACTATTTGAATTATTATTTAAAACTGCAGACATTTAGAACAGTAAAATCAATGCTAGGTGTTTTTTTAAAAAAAAAAAATGAGGAAGGCACAAGGAAAGCCAAGGCAAAATAAACATTTTTTCTAGATATATTTATGCATATGCTGTATTTCGGGTACAGTTTTCTATAACCTTTGAATCAAATTTGCTAGCTCAAATGATAAGAATGTATTATTTTTTTTTAAAAAAAAAAGAGCACAGGAGAAGAATTAGACATCCTGTAAAATTATAAAATCTAGAAAGTATTATAAGATATTTATTACTGAAGTCTTCCTACACAGGGTTTTCTTTTATTATTATTAATACTGGGAAAATAACTGCAGATAATTCTGACAATAAAACTCTAGGCATGAAGAACCAGATTATACATACATATACATACATTCTTCTGCAAGAATTGTCCATGCAATTACGTTGATGAAACAACTAAAAGGCTCAAGACCATGATCCATGAGCATGAGTTGGCGATCAGAAGGCAAGAGCAGCGCTCACAGGTATGAGCTCATATGGCCAGTCATGGCCATGTGTTTGATCTTGCCAACGTTGAGGCCATATCCTGAGATGTCACCAAGAGTGGCTGATTGCTCAAGGAGGCCTGACTATCCAACGAGAATTCGATCAATCCTCATATAGACCTCTTACATGCTTATCAAACACTTAGGGGGTGGGAGGGGCAACGCGGTGACTCACGACAAATGCAACCAGCCCACTCTTTGCAGGATCGGAACAACGTCACTGTAGGTGAAATAATCGCGACCCCCGGGAGGACAACGAATCTGCAGCACGCTCTGAATTTAATTCTGAGACGGATGCTCAGGCTCAGCTAGAAGAGAGGGGGAGGGGGCAAAGAGCGAAAGCTACCAGATAGCCAGCCTCGGGGCATCTGCACACATGCCAGGGGAGCGACTGTGAGCGGGAGAATAGCTTTTGAACCTGCTAACATGCTGACAAGTGCGAGATGATTAAGAGCATTACAGTCGATTGAAGTAAGCAGAACGGTGATTCACTCAAGGAGCAGGACGCAGAAGCAGCTGGTTATACAAGTAAACTCCCGGATCCTTTACTTTCACTCTGACAACGTCAGCAGTTTGGCCGACGAAAGCTAAGTGGTTTTTACATTAAACAGTCTTGTTTATACTTTCATCCTGGTGTTCGATTCTTTTTTTGTTTTTCTAACATGCATACACCCAGGATTCGTATTTTTTAACATGATTAAAGACTCTCTCTCTATATATATATATATATATATAGATAGATAGATAGATAGATAGATAGATAGATAGATAGATAGATAGATAGAGCCATCAGATGTTGTGGTTAAGAAATTCAAGGCAGCTGCTGAAGTACAATCTAAGAATGAGTGCTTAACTCCAAAACTATGCACCTCTTCTACAGTAAGAATAACTAATATAACAGGGAGTGAAATGAAAAGAGCTGGCAGTGCATTCCCACCCACCCCCCAGCATATGAAGCAGGTTTTCATAAGGAAGCAGTGGTCATCAATCACTACCTCATTACCAACTTGTCATCTGGGCTTAGGCTAAATGTATTCTGGCTTTCTGCCATACTAAATGTTCAATGAAACATCCTTAAGGCTCTCTACAAGTTCAGCTGAAGTCGCACATGCTATACATCAAAGAGGAACATTAGCGTTATCATAGCTTAATAAATAGAGCCATTCCGGCAACAAAATCCTCTGTTCTAGAGCTATCTTGCATTCCTAGTATTACGCAGCTTAAGTAGACAATCTTGCTGTCTTGCACAATGCTTATTTAATGATAAATGTTTGTAATAATAATTAGTCATACTAGCACAGGTACTTCCTATCCCTCTTGAAAAATGTACCTCGCCAAAATGTATTGCAATAGGGGTGAGTTATGTTGTTTTAAAACATACTTATTATTCTTGGATTGCCAAGAAGCCAAAAAACAGAATTAGGTAACTGAAGGAGATGTGACAAATCTTTAAATTTTTTCTTGGTTTACAATGTTGCAATGATAGTATATTCCATAACTTATAGTGAAACAACGTGTGGTTTAGTGCAAAGTATAAATGAATAAGAGGGAATACTTTTGTTCATATTAGTTAAAGCACAAATAGAACTCTGCACAATCAAGAATATTAGTTGCTTAACTTTATTATAATCCTGATACAACTGTTTACCAACTGTTAAATGCAGCTGTACTATATTAAAAGGCAGTGGCTGTGATGTTCACTAGAGTCTGAACTTAATATCTCAATAAGATTGTGGTAGCCAAATCAGGATGGAAAAATGAGCACACGGTTGATTTTAATCTAACTGGCAGGCATTATGATTAATATGTTTTCTTATTACAAGCTTTTGGGATGGGCCAAGATACAAACCAAAGGAATGAATAATTACTATAATCATGGCATGATTGATCAGTTTTCTTGTGAAACACCTAGAATTATTGCATATAAAATAGGTGGGCATTTAAGTTTTATAAATAAATAAATAAATAGGAAATATCAATGCCTTAATGTGTAATAAAAATTTGAAGCAACTATTGAGACACACATGTATGTAGGTGTGTCTGTCTGTCTGTCTGTCTCTCTCTCTCTCTCTCTCTCTCTCTCTCTCTGTGTGTATATATGTATATGTATGTGTATGTGTGTGTGTATATGTATGTATGTATATGTATGTATGTATGTATATATGTATGTATGTATATATGTATGTATGAATGAATGAATGAAATGGCAATTTGATTAAACACATTGTATTCACCTTAGAAGCATAACATTTAGTTCCCGAGAAATGGTGGCATATTAGAAGACCATAAATTTAATCCAGACTTTGGCTGAAAAAAGAAAACAAGAAAACAACTCATTGCTGGAGTGAGGTGATTGTTTTCTTAGTTCTTCTCTCCTGTTACAGTGGGAATTATGTTGGGAGATAGACTTTTTTTTTTTTAAAAAAAAAATGTCAATAACTAACAGTTGCCTAGATCCAAACCTGCCAAGGGCAATGTTAAATATGTGTTAGACTCTAAGAAAGGTAGAAAATAAATTGATATATGAAGGAACTTCATTTTGTGTTCACAAAGAATTATCAATTGTTTAAAGTGGTTTCATACTAATACGTAATGACAGTTAGCCCTTCCATGTTGGTTATCTGGGTAATTTCTGTTGAATTCAAGCCAGGATATCTGATACAATCTCATATTTCTTTAGAAAAAAAAAAGTTTCTCTGCTAGCATGCCACAGAGTTCCCTGAGACAGAACCATAGGAAGACAGAATCAAAATTCCTTTTATTTAGTTGTGAAACTATATTGTACCACAGGTTTTATATTTCTAGATGTCCAGGTTGAACCTAACTAACTTTTGAGAACTTAGACATATAATTTTGTGCAGAAAGAGAAGGAAAACTAATCACCCTTCCTCATGCACAAATTATTAAATCCTTCCTTCTGCATTGTAAATTGTCATTTTTCTGAACAAATTATTGTATCACTGGATGTTTTAATTACTCAAGTGCAATGTATGATTCTTTGTAGCACACAAGGCTGTGATGGGGGAAGAATTAAGTTTCCCCCAACTTCCTGCAATACTTTACATCCAGGCTGGATTATCATATACTTATTGTGAAGTGGAAAAAAAAAAACAATAACTACAGGGTCCCTGCATGATGAATACTTTATATATCATGTTGGGTTTTTTTAAAAAAAAAATGTTACTAGAATCTGCATTTGTGCAACAATAAGAGCTTTGTGATTTCTTATTATTTAGTACTCTTTATGCCACTCTATAAATAATTCACTGGATATATTACAATTGTGTTAAAGAGTTGGTTTTGGCTAGTGGTTAAAGGCACAGGTTAGAAACACAGGTAGTTCTCACAATTGAGCCCAAAATTTCTTTTACCAAGTGAGACATTTGTTAAGTGAGTTTTGCCTCATTTTATGGCTTTTCCTGCCATGGTTGTTAAGTGGATCTGGCTTCCCCATTGACCTTGCTTGTCAGAAGGTTGCAACAGTAGATCACATGACCCTGAGCACTACAAACATCATATTGGAATCAGTTGCCAAGTGTCTGAATTTTGATCACTAAAGGCTCTAGAAAAGAAAAATGGGAGCTTCTGCACCATCACGAATGACAATTTTTGCTAAAGTCATCCTTTGTACATAGAAGATGAGACAACAAAAACAGAGGAATGGAGAAGCAACTGTACAGTTTACATGCATTTAGAATGTCTACATAAAACCTTATGATACCATTTAATGGATACCTTTTCTGATCTAAAAGTTGTTAAATTCTCTATAAAATAAGCACAAGGGCATTTAAGTAAGGAGATCTATGCCAAAGTCTTCTTCTCACCTCCTTACTTATGGATGGCACAGAATCTATTTATTTTCTACATCAGGAAGAGAAAGTGTGAAAACGCTCCAAACTTCAATCCTAAGGCAAGATAAAGTGCCCGAGTAGCGTTATAGATTTCAAAGACCTTAAGCCAAGGCACTGGCACAAAGACATCTGCTAATACCAGCTTGCCAAGATACTGAGTTGCCTGTTAAGTGATAACATTTAGTCCCTCCAGAATAGAGCAACAGATGTGTAAGGCTCTTCTCAGTTTGTTTTTGCTTCCAGCACCTTCAACATGTTTCTTCAATTATACATTACAGGAGTGACTGCACAGCAATATACCCATAAACTCTTAACTACCTAATTCTTCTCTTTCCAAAATTTACAAGGGTCAAGATATTGCTGAAGCCCATAGGACATTAGTGTGCAGCTGTTCTTCCATATGTTCCTTGGGTTTACATCTGTTATAGAGATAACCCCAAAGCATCGTAGTTGGCATGACATGACACTATGTTTCTCCAAAGATTGGAAATCACTTCTTTATCATACCTGTGAGTTATTGTAGTATCGTAATTATGTACAGCATCTGTAATTTAAAATGCACTTTTGTTTGTAAACATTTTCTTAATTGCATATTTTTAAGTTCAAAAAGAGAAAATCATGCAAACACAGAAGTGAACCAATATTAATAAATCACCAGAATAAATGTTAAAAAGTTTTCATTCAATATAGTAGTATTTTCCTACTACACGGTGCATTTTCCAATATTGAAGGTTTCCATAAATGATTACAAAAACATAACAAAGCATCTTTAGCATCATGAGTGAAGCTACCTTCATGTGGCAAAATCCAATGTTAAATGAATTAGTTTGTGTGATTTTTCTCCATTTCCTGCCTTGAAAAACATATGTGTATCCAAAAGCTGTTCTTCCTTTTTTTCCCCCATTCTGCTGATAGCAAGTTTCTTCAGGAAAATACCATAATATAGAAAAGTTTGAAATACATGAATAATGTGTGATATTCTCTACAATTTTTGCACAAGAAACCTGGTGCCGGTTTCAGTAGAACACTAATAAACTGGAACTATTTAATCTGGGGGAGGGGATTGTGGTAAAATTGAGTATAATTTTTAGGATGATTATTGTGGCTACCATATATGTTCTTCTTTTGCACATAAACATTTCATTTTTTTGTTTAAAATATTTTTTTTCAAATGCTTGAAATCTGAGGTTTGAAACTAAACCTTTTTTTAATAAGTATGTAAATGAAATTCCATTAAAAGAATAAATGTATAAATAGTATACAAATGTTTTTCCATCTTTATGTAAATGCTGAAAGATTCGCTCATATTTACTCATGACACCTCAAAGTGCAATGTTAGATCAGGCTAATTAATGGTTTAGGTAGTCTAATTTTTAGTCAGGTGCATCCAGAAAGTCTAATAATAATATTGGCCATTCCATTGGATGGCAGAAAATTCCAGTTTAGCTATAACTCCACTAAGTATGGTAGAGACTCAATCAAAACCATTTATATGTAAAGAATATCTAATATTTTAGTAGTTCATTTAAAACTAGTACCTGAAGATTAGCTGCATTTTTTAATATCTACAAAGTACATATATTAACACCCTGATGTGGACATCTACCGTAAATGCCGGCGTATAAGACGACTTCCGCGAGCGCTGAAATCGGCGCCAAAGACGGGGGTCGTCTTATACGCCGGAAATACTGGTAGTTTCCGGCGTATAAGACGACGTTCTAGGAATGCAGCCCGGCTATAAAGACGGGGGTCGTCTTATACGCCGGGTCGTCTAATACGGCGGCATATACGGTATATTGGAAATTAAAATGAGATGTTTCCAATATCTACCCCCATATTCTCAACAATATATTCAGACAAAACCTTGTATATTCTCACTGTAGCTATTTGCATGTATAGTTTTATCAGCCCCAGTTAAAATTTTCAGGTTATTGTGTAAATCAATGAAGAATTTAGAAATGTTTTGTAATTGAATATGTGAATTATCTTGGGGGATGAGGGAAGAGACGCTGCCAAGGAAACCATCAGACAAAAGAGGCAGGATCCTCCATTGGATTAATGGTCACAGGAGAAAACTTAGGAAGAACTCAGCCTTATGGATCAAGCAATTAAAACTGGCAGCAGGAAATTTCTGCCTTCAAACTTGCCAGTTACTGTTGATGTAGCTTTACAATAAGGTAGAATTAGTTCTGTTTCCTGTCTGATTTACTGGTGAGCTGACACATTTAAAAACATATATCCCAAAATTCAGTGCAATCTTTGGTATAAACCATGCATACATTCATCGGGAATTTAATCTGTATTTTTTTTTTTTTGCATGTTGCTCTTAGAGTTGCCTGTTTTATTCAGCCATTCCTCCTCAAATGTGAAAGGCATATAATCTTTCCCAACTTCCTTACCTGATCATATTGCAAATCAAGCATCCCTTGCTTCCTAACTTTTTACTTATAATTTAAACTGAAATATATTTTGTACCCATGTATGTCATATTTGGGTTAGTTGTCCAAAAATGTTAGCATATGCTCAGAAGTTCATTCTTTTAACCTCTTACTCTCTAATTAAACTGCCATTGATTAAATTGACTTGAGAGATTTGAACAGAAATGGATTTCCAGGATCTTCATTAATTCATCAATTTAGTAATGTCATATATAGTTGGTATTCAATCACATTACAGGGAATGGGCCAGTTATCTCTACACCCTGAATGTTTCACTGCTGTTTGATTTATCTGGGTGCAGTTCAAAAGAAGGGTAAAATTTAATGGGGCATACTTAGCCACAGATTAGTTTAGAAGGAATAATAACTTCCTCCCAACTCTCTATATCAAAGATTAAGCAAGCATATTTGGAATATATGCAACAAAACTGTGCTCTATTTTTTTTTAGCTTACAAGTTGTCCTTGACTTACAAAAACAATTCAGCCCAGAATTTGGGTCATAAGTCATTGTGATTGTAAGCTGAGTCACCACATGGCCAGGCACTATTTTATGACCATGTCTGAAAACAATTGTTAAGTGACTCACCATGTTTGATAAGCAAATCACATAGTGGTAAGTCTGAATCCAGCCTATCCAATAGCGTTGCAAAATGCAATCACATGACTATTGTGTCTCTTACAGCAGATCACTAATGAAGAAAAGGGCAGGTTGCACAGAAAAATCAGGCCTGCGAAAAAAGGACTTTGAAGCTAACCAGGATCCAGCCCAGTTAATATTTGGATAGGAAGTCACTGAGATATCCCAATCTGCCTGGTAAATTAAAAAAAAAAAAAAAATCCTAGAAGGTGGCAACAGCAAGCCATTTCCATACTGTTGTCAAAAGAATCCATCTATGATGGAGTCAGGACTGACTCAAGAATATTCTATTTTATTTAGTAATAGAATTTAGCACTAATAGTATTAGAAATGACTACTTTCCATCTCCCACTTGGTCTTAAATAGATTAATTTACATACCCTTAATCTTAAACTGACATATTTCACTATTGAGAAAAGACGCATTTTCACAGGAATCCAAGTTGAGCCTAAAATTCGATATCTACATCAAATATTTTCCTGATCTACTGTACTGAGTAGAGCAGTTTTCAATTGCCTTTCTGGAAATGGAGAAAGTCATTCAGCCAAGATAGTGGATAGGAAAGAAAGATGTTCATTACTAAGAGGAAAGACAGGTAGAACGGAATTAGGCAACATCAAAGATTACATTTTCAATTATATTCATAATAAAGGCTATAATTTTGCAGGAGTGCGGAACGTGTTGTAAGAATTGTGATGGTATGGTATTCCTCACGTTCACAAAGGTTGATCAGTGGCGTTTACACTTCCATTTCGAAATAAGAATCTTCTCACCGCCTCCACTCATCCCTCTCCCCCACAAATATGTGTCATTTCAGTAGCTTTACACAATAAAAACACAAACATTTAAGGAAAGATACAGCACATTAAGTATAACCCCCATTTCTGTCTTGGATGATAGATGCAAGAATTCCAACTGAGTTGATTTTATGAACCAGTTAAATGATTTGTATTCAGAACCACATTAAAAATCCCCATGACAAAGTGTACTTTTAACAAAAAATACCCTGCTTGTGACACATCCTTTGCAAGTAATGTGTTTTCATTTTTCACATGTTGCATCTCATTTATTTTATTCAGGCACACATAGTTAAATCTGCAAGATACAGCAAGCTTCCAATACCCTTGAAATAATAAATCATTTCTTACAGATGTTTTTACCCACTGCAAAGCTGCCTCTCATTAATCAAACATTATCAGTTTCTATCAGTGCCCAGTCCTAAACGAGAAATGCACTTTTTTCTCCCTTCTGACTTTTATTCACTGTCCAATCCTGACCTTTCTTTATTGCTGGATACTCATTTGCAAAATTCCTAATATATACTTTTAAATACAGAACACACACACACACACACACACACACAGAGAGAGTTATGTTTATGTGTACAGTTCATTTTTTTTCTAGCACAATTAAATATATACAATCTCAGCCTGAGCTTCAACAAGATCAGAGCAGAAATGCATTATGTGCAATTGTATTTAGAGTTAGTTATTCGTTAAACAGAAGGCAAATTGTGTTTCGTTCAAGGTGTTCAAAGGATTCTTGGAGCAGGACCCATCCAGAATAAATCTATATTTCATTTTTGATCAATTATTAAAACTTCATTTCAGAAAATAGCACAGCATATACTGCAGACTGAGTCTGCTCGAAGACAGTACTTTTGAAAATGCAGAAATTAATTAAGCAAGGGTCTATCAGATGTAGTCTTTTTTTCCCTCCCAGAACGGGAACAACAATCAGGATTACTAGATTATCAAGACCTGTCCCCTGACCTGGAAAGAGTTCTTCCACAGCTTTCATCCTTCCCCAAACCATTTCACAATCTTTTATATAAAAATTAAAAAATAAATGAAAAAAAATCATGTATGTGACTGATTTGAAAAATTAAGTAATTAAAAAACTCAATTATTTATATCTAACTGTGCGAAGTTTACAGGCACTTTGAGAATAAAATCGTTTATGCTGCTTTGAGTTGAACGCAGGATGGGCTATGTCACAGATGTAACAGCTTGCAGGGTAATCTGGGACTCCTTCAAGTGGTCTTCTCTGGGATAAATTCAGATGCCTGTAAATTAGATCCATGTCTCTTATGACAATACATGTATGAGATATGGGGTTCTTGGAGGATGGGATGAAGCAACTGGCCCTGAAGGAAGTTGTGGTACATCCCTCTTCAAAAAAACAAAACAAAACAAAACAAAAAAACAGAAATCCCATCGCTCAACCATTTATCATATATAATTATTGATACATCCATAGCATAAACTTGGTAGGCAAGGTTGTTAAGTAGAGGCTTAGGTACATATTGTGAATGACTTGGGTCCTGTTGGAATATTTAACATATTTGACACCTTCAGTCATGTTATCATTCTGGATTACCAAAAAGGGTGTGGGCTCCACTCCTTCCTAAACAAACAATTTAAATGGTATTGTTGGGGAGCGACAGGTTAAGCCTTTGGATACTCTAATATGGAATGCAATATGGGCTTCTCATCAGTATCATTTAACATCCACATGAAACCACGAGAGCAGGTCCTATGTTGGGTTATAGTTAGATTTTATCAATAAGTTCAAGAGCCCAGCATTACAACAACACCTCAAAGTGAGCACAAGAAGCAGTCAGTATCTGAAAATAATAAGGGTCTGGAAGGAGTAAAATTGATTTCTCTAGAATTTTTCTTTATCCCATCATACAATTTCTTCAAGGTTTTAACAAGCCTCTTTCATAAATCTGATAGGAAAATATTTTCCAAGTCATTCTCTTGATTTGTCATTTGTATTCACCGTTTAATAATTAAATATCCAGGAAAAGCTTGGCAAACTGAAACTGACTCCACAAAAGCGGACTCAATAACCACAACAAAGACTGAACAATTGATGGGAAGTAGGGATGAGTACAGGATGGGCAAAACCCTGTATATATTTTGCTCCTCATGGAGAGACTGCAAAACAGGAGTTTTTCATGGGTTTGAGCACTAGGAAACAAAGAGATTAGCCCTATTGCTCATAAACGTGATGGATCCTTTTAAACAACACTAAGTGTGCAAGATTCACTTTCTATTCCCTTTAGAAATTGCATATTAATCATTTTGATGCTATTAGAGACCTTCAGAACAAGAAGCTTGAAAAGTTGCCAGGTTTGTTTGGCTTCAATCATGAACAAAAGAAAAAAATTAATTATAAGGTAAGAACTCAAATAATTTGAAATAAAAGCTAAATAAGATCTAATAAAGTTCCAAACAGATTAAGGATCCAGTTAAATTTGGAATATTGATGAATAGAATAGAATAGAATAGAATAGAATAGAATAGAATAGAATAGAATAGAATAGAATAGAATAGAATTCTTTATTGGTCAAGTGTGATTAGACACACAAGGAATGTGCATAAGCTCTCAGTGTACATACAAGCAACAAGTGATAAATCATGATCAAAATCATAAAATACAATCATAAATCATAAGATACAAACTCAGTAATGGTCATAGGATACTAAATAAACAAACTACATAAGTCATAATAGCATTACTAAATAAAGGCATCAGCATAAATCATGAGATATAAACAACAAAGTTATAGTCATAAGAAGCTAAGAAAATAGGTAATAGGAAAGATTAAAAGATGAGAAGGATAACAAGAAGGATAATAAAGAAACAAAGATGATTAGGGGACTGGAGACTAAAACATATAAGGAACGGTTGCTGGAATTAGGTATGTCTAGTTCAGGGGTAGGCAACCTTGGCTCTTTTACGACTCTTGGACTTCAACTCCCAGAATTCCTGAGCCTACCCCTGGTCTAGTTTAATGAAGAGAAGGATGAGGAGAGACATGATAGCAGTGTTCCAATATCTCAGGGGCTGCCACAAAGAAGAGGGTGTCAAGGTATTCTCCAAAGCACCTGAAGGCAAGACAAGAAGCATGGATGGAAATCAACCAAGGAGAGAAGCAACCTAGAACTAAGAAGAAATTTCCTGACAGTTAGAACAATTTATCAGTGGAACAACTTGCCTCCAGAAGCTGTGAATGCTCCAAAACTGGAAGTTTTTATGAGACTTGACAGCCATTTGTCTGAAGTGGTACAGGGTTTCCTGCCTGAGCAGGGAGTTGGAGTAGATGACCTCCAAGGTCCCTTCCAACTTTTTATTAATATTATTAATAATATCATCATCATCATCATCACAGCCCTAGTAGGTAGTTTGACATCCTAGGGCATAGATAGTGTTGTGGGAACTAGTTGTTTAGCAGAGTGGTAGCATGAGGGGAAAGACTGTCTTTGTGTCTGTTTTGGCATGCAATGCCCTATAGTGCTTTCTTGAGGGAAGAAGTTGAAACAGTTTATATCCAGGATGTAAGGGGTCTGTAGGTATTTTCACAGCCTTCTTTCTGGCTCGTGCAGTATACAGGTCCTCAACAATAGGCAGGCTGGCTTGGGATTATTATTTTTTTTGCAGTCCTAACTATTTGTTGAAGTCTGTGTCTATCTGGTCTGGTTGCTGTGCCAAACAGACAATTATAGAAGTACAAATCACAGACTCAATAATTTCTTTTTATTATAAGATTTTGGAATTAACTATAAAAATAAATAGCTTCTCATGGGAACCAGAATTATTTTGACTATCCTAGGTTCATAACAAAGATAAACAATTTTATGATTTTAGAAACTGAATACTAGAGTGTGTAAATACTCTAAGTAGAAGGGAAAAAATACAAGCTTGCTTTTGGTATCAAGTAAACTGGGACTTTCAAAGTGACAGAAAATACCATAATATTGGAAATATTAATGGAAATCTTTGAAGAACTGAACCGGAAATTAATAACTACAATATCAATAGTGTCTAACTACATCCAAAAGATGTTAATGGGAGAATTACAGATGTGGAATAAATTTTATGTGGTAAAAGTACCACAGGTAGAACTACAAATGGCAGGCCAAGAGAAAGAATTATTTTTTAAAAGTGAATACTTTATTGGATATGTAAAAGAAACTGGATAAATTTTAAAAATTAAAGGGGTTCCAATGAAAATGTATATACTGACTGTGGTTCCAAAATTTGTGGATAATCTAATGTCATTACATAGGGATTTTAATATTTCTCATCAGTTCTTGCTTGAAGAATCTGTTCTTTTATTTTTATTACATATCAACTGACCAATTGAACTTCATAGTTAAGTTGGAAGTAGGTTGATTCAATCAATCAAGCTACTTATCATTAACAGAGATTTCTGCACTGTTTTCAGTTCTCTTTTACACATATCCAAAGCATTTAGATTTTAATCTTTGGTTTTAATTTATGTTTTAATGTAGATATATTTTTATGACTGTAAGCCACAAAGAGTTACCTTATGGTAAGATGGGCAGTCAATTATTTGTTTGTTTGTTTGTTTGCCTAGAATGGTTTTTTTAAAAAAAAACATAGAGGAATAAGCTTTATTTCAATATAGGAACGTTATTTTTGAAAAAATAATGAATGCTACTAAGATCAATTATTTGTGGAGGACCACAAATCAAGGACGCCCTCTCTCATTTCTCTTCTTTGCAAACTGCTAATGAATTTCTAATACAGATGATCTGAAATCATCATATAGTACAAACTGTTGGCATTAATCAAACTGAAATTCAGAATTAATATGTATGCAGACATTTTTATTTTTTTTATTTTAGCAAGTTTTATTCCTGCTTATTTTACAAAGTATCAAACTTGACGATAAAGAAGAACAAATAAGATCATTTCTGTTTATAAACGTCAACAAGTTTATAGGCGAGTTTCATAAATTCTTAGAACTGCAACTCAAATATTTCTCTTCAAGTATTTTGAAATATTTTCAATGAAAAGCTAGGATAATTAATGACAAGAATCCATATCTTACTTTTGAAAAAAAAATAGAATACAACTAGGCAAGTGGAGATTAGTCAAGCTATCATTCCTGCATGAATGATTACAAATAAAGTGATGATTCTTTGTTGCTTTCTCTTTCAGTCTGTACTCATTATTTCTTCATGTCTGTTTTCTTGTAGATATATTTGCCAATCATGAAAACATTCTAGATTTTATAACAGATTTTTAAAAATGAAAGTAAATGGCAAGTTGGAGGCTTTTTTTCTATATGGCTAGATATCTGAACAGGCAGACAAAGACACTGGAAAGGAGGACAAATAGGGGAGGGGGGCGATGTAATGATGATGATGATGATGACGACGATGATGTTGGAATTGTGATGGAATGTGCACCTTCAGGAGCAGAGAGAAAGAGACTTCTGGCAACACAAAACTTTCCCAGAAAGAGGTCTACATTAAGAAACTGCACAATGGATGGGGGGGGAGAGGTTCAGGGTAGCCACACCCTAACACTTCTCAAGATATATTTGGAAGGTTAGAACACGGGTGTCAAACTGCCGGCCCACAGGCCGGATGCATCATAGCAAAACTGCACCCACCCCATTGCCGGCAATGGCAAAAAAAAGTCGCAGTACGTTGCGACACATCACGTAACGTTGCGAGTTTGATACCCCTGGGTTAGAGGATTTTAGTTGCTGTTTGGCACAATTCTGTCCATTAGTGTATGAGAGTAAAGGTTTCAACTCGATGGGATCTCTCGTCTCTGGGCTTAGGCCTGACAGGAAAGAAGGACACACTGTTTAACTTTCTTGGCATTCACAACAAAAATTACAACAAAAGATGTATATAGGCCTAAAGGTATACAAAGTTATTTTTTCTAGTATCAAAGAGTGGTTTTTCAACTGCAATATTTTTTGCAACAAATCTTTTTCAGGAATGTATGCTAGCAATATTATAGAATTGACAATGACAAGGTTTTTCAAATTTCACTGTAGAAGAATATCTACAAGTGATCCAAAGACTACAATCAACACAGATTTGAAAGGACTGGACTGAAGCCAAATGTTGGAATCAAAAAATAACTTAGATTCAACAGCCTAGATTTATGTTATTTTATCAACAGATGAGAGAAAAAAAGAAGCAGACAATTTACAAGGTTAAAATACATGAAGGTTTGAATAACTACGGTTGTGAAAACAGTCCAAAATTAACAAAAAGCCAAATACTAAAAAGCCCCAAAATATTTAATATTAAGGCTATGCTTGCCAGATGGAGGAAAGGAGGACAAAAAGGGAATCTTGTCCACCTGGCAATTCTATATATAAATCATGTTATATAAATCAGGAAAAAACCATGAAATTCAAGGGTTGTGATAGAATTAACTTAGTAAAATTAATTTATCAATTTTTGCCCCTACATTAATACAAAAATATTCTCCCATTCATCCCTCTTATCTCTGGTAAATGTGAATGAAAATGTTAACACATCACATGTGTGTGTGTGTGTGTGTGTGTGTGTGTGTGTATGCGTATATATGCATTTTGATCATCGGCTATAGCAAAATGCAGGATAAATGGAAATGGCTTATACCTTAGCTTAGGTTTAATCCAAAGTAATGCAGCCTTTTCATTACATTATTTATCCCAAACCTGAAGGTCTTTAATCACAAAACCACAGAATTAGGAAAGATAATTCAGTTTAAGAAAATTCAAGATTCACTAGAGCAGACATGTCAAACACAAGACCCAGGGGCTGGATGTGGCCTGCAAAGTGGTTTCATGTGGCCCACAAAGCCATCCTGGAAACATGAGGGAACAGCCCCTGGCCCAGGCCAGCCGAGAGCCAATGTACAATTTTGTGGTGGCCATCTTGGCACTTGCTCCAGTGGACCATGCCTTGGCACTTGCCCCAGTCCCACCCCCTTCTTCCAGCGACCCACTCCTGCCCAGGCCCCCACAGGCATCCTTGACGTGAATGATGTAGAGCTGGCTACACCCACCCAGTAGGCCACACCCACTCCATCCACGCCTACCCAGTAGGTTGCACCCACTCTGGCCACACCCACCCAGCCCAAGGGCAACCGCAATGCTGATGCGGCCCTCACTGAAATTGAGTTTGACACCCCTGCACTAGAGCATTTCCGGCAGGTAACATTCAACCTGTCTTTGAAGATCTCTGGCCAAAAAGATGTCACATATATTGGTGACCTCTTCTACTGATTAATAGCTCAGAGAGTCAGGAAACTCTACTCTTGTGTTAATTTCAGAAATATTAACTACTACCATTAATGTCATAGTTAATATCAAAACAAGATCCTCAGCTAAATTTGAAAGAATTTGAAGAATTTTACGCAGCTCCAAAAGAGTTATCTAAGAGCTTAATTTCCAAAATTTATGGATAGTTACCTAGTGCTCAATTAAGAACACATTTAAGACTAAAATCTATGTGGGAGGATAATATCTGTCATTATTTGATTTGCAAAGAGCTTTGGAATCAACAGAAAATAATCTCAGTACATCTTCAAGAGACATTTTTAAAACCAATTTAGATGGTATTTCATGCCCATCAAAGTATACTAAATACTGACTTTTGTTCCATTTAAGTTGTATAGATATGGGGAAAGGGGAAGATCTAGTACATTCCCACACATATAACGTACCTGCCAAAGATAAGAAGCTTCTTGAATGAAGTTTCACAAACTCAATTGATCAAAATGTTGAAAACTATGGAATACTGTTTGTTAACAGATATAAGTATTTAACATCCCAGTCACTTATTAATATTGATTTGGAGTAGCACAAATACTAATTAAATCCTCTAGAATATGATATGAATCTTATATTAAGAATATTACGAAGTATGAAAAGAGTCACATATGGGATATTTATTCTATGTACAAGTTTCATCAATTAAGAAAATATTCTTACACGGAAAGACCAGGGTTGATTAGTGATATTTTTAACCTCTTTTTACAGTTTCAAAGTCAGTATTAGTAAACCAAGCAATGCAGTGCTTTTTTTGTTAAAAAAAAACAACTCACACATGTCATACAACCCACTTTGTCTACCCTACAAGGTTTACCTTTGTAGTTGAAAACAAGATCCTTCAATTTTTAGTGTATCTAAAAGACTAGGATTTTGTTCAATTAATGTTATCATGCACTGTCTGGCTTTAAATTACAAAAAAGGCATTTTATTAATCTTTTGGGACATTTACCATTGGCATACCCATTTAGTTTAATGAGTGGAAATGTCAGCTTTCTATGTGGAATGAAATTGGCCCAATAAAACAAAATTTGGTTGCTTGTAAAAGATTGAATTATTTTTAAGAAGTTGTCAAACAAGGTGGAAAAATTTACATTTGGAGTTTAATATGGATATTGACTTGAAACAAATTAAAGTTGAAACTTTGTCAGTGAACAGATTACTTTTAATTTATCTTTAAGTTAAACCCAATTTAATAAATAGATCTGATTAAACCTCAAACTGTAGGTCTACCTTTACATCTGACCAACACATAATTAATATATATTATTAATAATAATAATACCTCCAAATCACAAGACATTGGCTTTATTCTTATTTTTCCCCTCAGAAGTTTGAATATAAAGTATAAAAGACTAAAAAGAAATTTTCATAGACATCCCAGCCTTTTAATTATCCAAGGAACCGAAACAGCAAGGTTTCGCTGTCGGGCAAGCTTCCACGCCAGCTTTCTTTCCTCTAGCTTCGCCTCTTTTTAGCTTCACACCCCACCTTCTGTAAGGGAAGGCAAAAGGCTCGTTCACCTTCTCATGAAAGATGGCCTCCATGTTTATGTGTGTCCCACCGCCACCATCGGCTTCCATACCACATGGTCCGACCCAGCCAATCAAGCCATGCTCTGGCTGTGGTGCTCCAGCGCCTCATGGTTCCTCCTAGAGGAGGCAGACAATGCCGGAGGGGACCCCACTCACACCATACCACCAGCAGGGCATTTTCAAAATCAAACAAGGATAGGAAGGGAAACAATAGGAAAAGAACGCAATTCTGGAAAATCCATCGAAAAAAGGTCCGGAACTCTGTTTCGGTACATTCTATGACAAAAGAAGCCCTGAAGCAATGTATTCTTTTGTAACTTAGATTTTTCTTCTGGGCTATTTTTGACATTGGGCTTGGAAGAACTGACATCATTAGATTTCAAAAGTCCTCCTAACCTTTTGACTTAACTAATAGCAAAACACTTTCAAAGGGATCTATTAATACTATTTCCAGGTATAAGGTAGACAATTAGTAACTATTAATTCATATTAAAGTCTGTGCATTCCCTTTCTTTCATACAAAAGGAATCACATAATCAGAGAGGAGCAATTATGCTTCTATTGCACTGGAAACAAAATCAAATGGTTATTGCTTAATTTACAAAAATAATCCTGCTTTTGACTTTGGCAACAAAATTATAAACAACATCATTAAAGACTAATCAACCTTATCTTTTTGACCATTAAATTGTAATCACTGAACTCTTTCCATTAAACTGTAATCAGTGAAGACCATTAATTAGAAAGATCTTTGAACAAGTACAGTACTAAAATGCTGAAACTTACTCTTTTCTATAATGCCCTATGTTACATTTTTTCCACCTCTGGCAGAGACATATCGCCTAAAATCAATTTAAATTATAGAAAGGATGAGTATGTCAGGCAGTACCTAGGAAATTAGAATGCTAAGTGTTCAATTGTTATCTATCAGTTCAATGCCACTCACTACATTATAGTGCAGTGTGGAAATCAGCCCACAATAGCAGTGTATTTCTTTTAGCAGGAAGCACTGCCAAGGAATAAGACTTTGGAAATATTTTCTTTTGTAATGTAGGCATAGATATTTTTCTTATCTAATGCATAATCTTCTTATTGGACACACATTCTTTACATTACATTTGCTACTTGATTTTTTTTAAAGCTAAGCAGCCTCCTGTGAAGTGGGCAGATATCACACGTGTACCAAATCACAACAGGAAGAATGCTAATATTGCCATAAAGCTCTCTAGAAATTATGGCATACATCATATGAGGTATTTCAGGCTTAGCTTACAACATCTTTCTTATTCAATTGCTGGACCAGAAAATCCTTTATATTATGGGAAGAATTTATAGCATAGTAACATAAATCAATGTCCAGCACACAAAGAACTATTTATGGTGGATTTATAAAACATGGTACAAACACATAAAATGCATTCCTTATTATCATCTGAAAAAAATCTTTATATGGATATTATGCCTGCCTCTACACATTCATCAGATAATCTGCACAACAGAGAATAGACTTTTTTAATTAAATTGTTACCATCATAATCCTAAATGTTACATATAACAAAAACATCCTATTGATAATATGGGCACATTATTTCTTGGAATGTATTTAAGATGCACTCTTTTCCTCCACATTCTCTATGGCTTTTATTCCCACAAAATCCAAGAAATAAATAGCTTTGGCAAGGAGACAAGAACTGCTATTATTGTTTTTTTTCCAGTGGATTCTAAGATGTGAAGGAAATAAAGGCACAAGCCATGTCCTAAAAGCTATTTTTAACATGTGAAAATATAGTCTAAGTAATATATTTGGAAATGCATGATACTGAAACTTTACTTATTCCCTATAAAAATAGCTTGACTTATTTTTTGCCCTTCTTTTTCAAATAACTATAAGATAAAAATATGAAACTGATTTTAGAAAATATTATTCCATTAAGAATAATAATTAGAAAGTAGAAAAACCATACAAATTATCTAATCTCAATTAGAAAAATGCCTTCCACTACATCTTTTAAATATCGGTTAAAATCTTAAGGACAAGTGTTAACTGAAGATTGTGTTAAAGACTGGTACATTGTATTTTTAGAGTAAAGCAGTGGTTCTCAACCTGTGGGTCAGGACCCCATTTGGGGTCGAATGACCATTTCACGGGGGTCGCCAAACAACGCAGGCGGCCATTTTTTCCCCCTTTTCCTTAGCTGTGCTACTCCCTTTTATTCTATTGGCTTTTGAAAGCCAATAGAATAGACTCTTTTAAATAGAGTCTAATTCTATTGCTTTCAAAAGCCAATAGGAATTGTCCAGGCTGTCTCTGCCCTGCTGAGCCCGCCAAAAGTCCCATTCTGCAAATGGTGCTGCACCAGTTGAGTAGTCCTCGACTTACGACTGGTTGGGAGTTGCGGCATTAAAAAGGTTGAGAACCACTGGAGTAAAGACAAGATTCAGAAATATTTAAAAACTGCAAAACTTCTTAAATTGGAGGGGGAAAAGCCATTTTTTTCCACGATTCAGTACCATTTCCCTTACATTCTTTGTTTTCCTCACTTTCCTATTCTTCACTGCTAGGATGCTTCTTGAATTACCTGGTGCATCTTCTGCTAATTGGGGATCATGAACTGCAATGAAGGACTATATAATATTATATTGCCAATCAGATTTTGCAAATTCAGCCAACTGAGTATGACAAAAACTTTCTACCAATCAAGAACCATGTAGAAAACAGGAGCACGTCATTTCACTTGATGGTTTGAAGAGAAATACAGCCAATTAAGAGAAAGAGCCAAAACAAAAATGCAAATTAAAAAGTAAACATTTCCACATGCATGAGAAAATTACTAAAAGAGAGGAAGGATGTTAAAATATTTCTGAGAAACATAAAGCAGTTTTTACTCCACTTCAATAAAGACACCCAAGAAACTAAAATAAAAAAATGAATGGCTTGACCACAAGTCATGGTAACAGATTATGACTAGTTATGCTGAAAAATGCAATGGTTAGCCCAATTGGTTTAAATAAAAGCTGGTATGTATTTGGACCACAAGAGAATTATTATTCAAGAATTCGACAAGTGGATGAAACTAGAAGAAGCTAGGAACAGTCATCCCAGAGAAGTTCCTAGACAACTCTGACAAATACTAAAAATATGCCTCATATGTTTGAGATTGTCTACTGTGTCAAAAGTGGCTGTGCCTCTTGCTGAGCGGGCAGCAAGAGGAATTTGGAATGATTATATTTGGAACTTCATTCATTAACATGAAAAAGACCTGCCATTTTCTCCACCAGTAATTGGCACCAAACGTCAAGTGAGATTTTGGTACATTTCCAATTTTTCCTCCTATAGTTTCAAGATTCCAACAAGCCAAGCTCTCTAACTTGCCTGAGGGAGAGGTAAAATGAAGGGGAAATGAACAGGTATTTCTAGGTCCATTGTTTAAATTTTGTATGTGTCATGGCTCATATGGAATAAGGTAGCACATTTCAAGAAAGTGTCTAGAAGCATTAAAGCTGTACAAGGTCAAAGGCAGACAGGAATTAGCTAAAATCAATGTATTTACACCTGTCAAAGTAAGGCTGGGCCAGGAGCACGCACACTTTTATGTGGACCTGTAGAATGTATTCTGCAGATAAAGTGCTTGAACTTACTGTCTTAAGTTTGAAGCACAAGTCTAAGATGTAGCAACAACCAAGGGTAACCTGTTTCAATTGGACAATTTAAAGCATGAGACCATAATGCCAGATTATATGACAGGCATTCTTACAATATTGCTCCCACTGTAATTTTTTTTCAAGATGGAAATCATGATCTATCTTATTTCTAGAGTTACACCAATATACTAGCAACCCATTTCTTCTGATTTCTAGTTTTGCTTAGATTGCTTTGTGTCCACCTATTATTATTTTTTTGCTTTATTTTTCTCACAGGGTACTCAGGCACAATTAACTAAGATTCATTTCGTACTGTGATGTGGCCACTGCAACACAATAGGTACAAAATTACAATTTAATTACAAATTACATTAATTTTAGAAAATCTATACATTACAAGAGGAAAGAAAGACTGAAGTGTTCAGTAGGGTGAATTAAGAAGAAAATGCAGATTTAAATACAATGTTATACTAATTATTTAAGAACCGTCATAAATTTGAGAATATTCACCGTTATTTATTTTGTTTATTTACTAGGCTTGTACGCTGCCTATCTCGTCTAGAGGTTATTCTTGTACTTGTGAAATTCCACTAACTTGTCTCTCAGCAAAAATCATCTTAAGTTGCCCTTGAGAGTAACTAGATGGAGAAACAAAGCCATCATTATTTTCAATAGACTCCTAATACTGTGATAAAGACTGGTATGAGACTTCATTAGCCCTGGTGGCACAGTGATCAAAGTGCAGGTAAATTCTGCCCACAGCCTGTAGTTTGATCCTGATGGGGCTCAAGGTTGACTCAGCCTTCCATCCTCCCAAGGTCAGTAAAATGAGAACCCAGATTGTTGGGTCAATAAGAAATAATGCTTCTACATAAGCACTATGGGGCAGTATATAAACCTAAATGCGATTGCTATTATTGTAAAACATAATAATTGCTCCTGGGACTATGTACAATATGCAAGACATTAGAATTAGAGGATCTGTTTACTATTCCTAATTTAATACTCAATTTACTTATATTGGACTATAAATACACAGACATTCCCAAATGCATATGTTTCACAGGTAAGAAATAATACAGGAGATAGTCTACAATAGTTTTTTTTTTTTCCAAATCTGCATCCTTATAAAATATATTAGAATACTATTCTCACAATCTATAGCCCTCACAACCACTGAAGAAAGGAGGACATGATGCAATTAGTAGTTCCAACACACAGGACAGGACTTACCTCTATTTTTCTGAAATTTTGATGCAACATTCAAGCACGGAAACAAATAAGATCCAAAGATAAACCAATGTTAAAAAATTAACATGTTAATTTCATTTGTTTTGTTTTGCATTAACACTCAGAAGAATGGGCTTACCAGAAACAGGAGAGCAAGATTAAAAAAAAAAAAACCTGAAAGGAAATTTCATACCGCCACTGCTTTTACTCATAAACTCTAGGATGGCTTAAAATTGATCCTATGAGTAACTTTGCTACTTTGGACACACATGGGTTGACCGATCCAACCAGGAACGAAAGAGAAAACAAATATATATATTATCAGTGCTTGCTCTGATGGGAGAGGTGCAAACTGACATCTTGTCCAATCAATTTAAATGGAAAGTACAAAGATGACTAGAATCACTCATCTCTTATAAGGGAGGAAGACAACTCAGGATTCAATAGACAATGTTTCTGTAATTGGGAAGCCAGATTTTGCTCTGTCGCTAGAGAGCCTGTAGGCCCTGCTGAACTATGACTGAACCAGAAATGCACAGGTAGGGCTGTGCCAGGGAAACAACGGTGATCACAGGGATATAGAGCTGGTGAATGCAAGGAGTAGCACAAACATCATATGAGTAGATGTCCATATCTGAGCACCAGGCCAACCATGCAGATGTTGTTGTTGTTGTTGTTGTTAGTTGCGAAATCATGTCCGACCCATCGTGACCCCATGGACAACGTTCCTCCAGGCCTTCCTGTCCTCTACCATCTTCTGGAGTCCATTTAAGCTACTGCTTCAGTGACTCCATCCAGCCACCTCATTCTCTGTCATCCCATTCTTCTATTGCCCTCAATCTTTCCCAGCGTTAGGCTCTTCTTCAGTGAGTCCTTCCTTCTCATTAGGTGGCCAAAGTACTTGAGTTTCAACTTCAGGATCTGGCCTTCTAAAAAGCAGTCAGGGTTCATCTCCTCTAGGACTGACCGGTTTGATCACCTTGCAGTTGAGGGGACTCGCAGGAGCATTCTCCAGCACCATAGTTCATAGGCCTCAATTCTTTGGCACTCAGCCTTTCTTATGGTCCAACTATAGGCAGGCCTATATTCTATGCCTTTCTTATTTTATTATTCACTGACAATGCTGTGAAAAAAATACAAATTTATTTTGGGGAATCTAGCCCAAATAAATCTGCAAAAAATGTAAACATCATAGCCAGATTAGTTCGTATAGATTGTGAAAAATGCTTTCAGTTATATGGCTCTCCCACTCTCCTTCTGGGTGGTGAGAAACTCGGTAGGTAGTAGGTTTAAAATATTGCGGGGATGGGGGAAAGATGGAAAACACTGCAACAATGAGACAACAACATTGCCTTAAGGAGTCATATATAATACATTTTATTGTTCCAAATACTAGTGCTGACCTTTGGTCAGAAAATATATCCACGTCCAGAAAATATTTCTTAAATATAGTTCATTAATCAGAAACATGAGGCCCACTTTTTTTTCTGTATCACAAGCAAAATGAACATCTGTTCACTTTTTGTCACATAGGTTTTCAATGCATGTGGGTGGGTGTGAACACAGTCCTTGATATGTAATATTCTTCCCATCTGCACACCAGGTGGCACTGCATAGTTAATCAGAAGATAATAATTGGCACAGGGTGATAATTTACGTTTTGGAGATAACAGTATAAATCAATCTTAGGATTTTTTTTTTTAAAAAAAAAAAAGCACCGGGGCTCAGACTTCTAATTTTGCTCTTGTTGTGCAATTTAATAGTGATCAATGAGATTATTTGATGACACTATTGTTTCCAATACTATGTTAATTAGCACTGAACAATTACTCTGAGGTTGCCTGGATGAATGATTTGATTTTGTTCTAGCCGTTATAAGGCTTTAACCTTCAGTTACAGAAAATTATATAGTATTTAAGCAAAGGGGAAGGAAATCATTTGTTTTGTTTTATTTGTGAAAAATGCTTTGGATGACATAGGAGTCGGTGCCACAGAAAATCTCTAAGAAGATAAAACTGGAGTTACAGGTGCCATCACAATTATGTAAAACATGAAAAAGAAGAATACTGTCAGAAAGCCTGAAAATTCCCACATGTTGGAATTGCAAAAACTCAAGATGAAGGAAGCTTCAGAAACTGAGGTACAATTCTCAAATTTATACATTAGGCCTTTTGCCTTTTCCAGTACAGAAATAAGACAAATAGAACTTTATGGCTCAGCTTGTTATAAGAAAATGTAACCTCAGTTGCCTCATTACAGAGTCATATGTCTGGCTATACTGTTCCAAGAACTCTCAATTTTAGCTGTAATTATCGGAGTTGGAAGCAAATGAATTAAAATTGTTCCTCCTTATGGTTAAAATGCAGTGATAGTAGGAGTTACTGAAAATAACAACAACAATACAGAATTTTTTGAGCCATGCCCTCCAAAGTTACCAAAGCATTTGTTCATCCAACTGTGCACACAGTTATATATGGACCAAATAAAAATAGATTCAACTGATAATTGCCTATTCAATATTTCTGATATTCAGTGCTGATCCTTGAAGTATACTGTTAGAAGTAGCAACAAATATACCAAAACTCTGTATATAACAAGAATGTGAATTAATTTAAGAACACAAATAAATATCATTCTTTTATTGCGTGAAAGTTTGGAGAAAAAATGGTGCAGCAGTAATTTTCAAATTAAGAACTTCCTAGTTCTGATCTAACTTTTTTTACCGCAAATTCAGTTTAAAGTTTGCTTTCATGTGTACCTTGCTGTTCAGGGAAAAAAAGTAGCAGTTTAGGTTGTAGACTCAATGACAACCATTTTTTTTACAACAACTCACAACACCCTTTGACCTTTCAAAAATACCCCTTAAAAACACAGGAGGTTTCTGATTTGTATTCTTTAATTAGTGATTAAACTGCCCTTAAAAAATACAAAAAACAATGGCAACTTGATACAAAATAACCTGTCAATGTACAATTTGACATGAAATGTCCTGACAAACTTACAGGAAAGTTATTATTATAGATTCTTGGGAGGGAAAATTGATATATTACAGATTTTTGCAAAGTTGTATACTTTATATAGACATCTTTTATTCAACCTCTAGTTGAATAATACATGAATAAACCAATGGTATTTATATCACAATCAAGGTCAAAGCTTTTTCTTTCTTCTTTTCTTGTTAATTTGCTTGCAGAACTATTATAATTAGAAATTCTGTAAATATTTAAGGTATTTTAGCAATGTATGCTAGCTGTGTGTGTATATACAGTAAGCTCTATGCAGATGAAGCTCCCAAGTTTCATGTATCCATATTATTTTTACTTCATTCATACAAAAGTTTGGTATCTTGAGTGATTGTTCCACAAATTGAGAGAAAATTAGATAATGCCATCTGGTTTCAGAAATAATTCTGACAGGTTTGGGCTTTGGGCTTTCAAGTTGTCAGCTATGTTCTGATTCTTTTGTTTGTCTTGGTATAAAATTTTTACAAAGTTCCTTCAGCTGGTAAATATCAACTTATCATGAATGATTGGTACAAATGACAGAGGATCTAGACAGATGGTCTAGAATTCCTTTCAGTATCCAAAGGAAGAGAAATGTGATTAAGGTGAACTTAACTTCAAAGTTCATTTAAGTTGCAGGTTTTCTTATTTTCATTCCTTCACATTATTTTAAGCCAATTTATTTGCAACTAAACTATTTCCTTTGGCAGGACTCCTTTGAGATTCTCACTCCATAAATTACTGTTGCTCAGTGGGAAAAGTTTATTTAATTCTCTATATTTTCTGTCTTATCACTGGGTCTTTATCTTATCTTTGGTTATTGGAATTTTACTTAGAATAAGGAGTTTGGCCCTTAGTTCATGAGTCGGTGTTCGATTTCTTTTGTTTATCTTATTGTAAGAACTGCTAGGTGCTTTTTCAAGTGATAAATTTGAATTCATCTCTAATTTTGGCACAAATGAAATAAGATTTAGACAGATGGTTCAAAATTCCTTTGAGTATCTGTGCAAGATAAATGTGATTAAGACAAATGTAACTCTGAGCTTGAGTTGTATTTAAGAAGCCTTTCTATTTTTATTCCTTCACTGATGTTAATTTATATGTACTAACCAATTTTTTTTGGCAGGGCCATCCTCTTGTCATTGCATAAATTACAGCTGCCTGTGAGAAAAGATGGAATTAATTTTCCACAGTCTAAGATTTATCACTGGACATTTATTTTAGCTTTACTTATAAACTAGAGTAAAGAATTTCAAAATGTAGCTTGCATGCATTCATATTGAGAGATATTTTTGATACCACTATAAAGTTGGTAATTGGAACTTTTATTTATTTAGTGATTGAATTAAAGTGAATTATTAGTGCTTGATAACCAGCTCATACTTATGACTGGTTGCCAAGCATTTCATGATCATATAATCACTATTTGCATCTTCTCTGCCAGCTTCCCCAGCAAGTCAATTGGAAAGCAGCAGAGAAGGTGAAAGTGGAGGGGGATGAAAGTGAACTGAAATCCTTCATCGGGCTGCAGGGTGTGGAAATAATAATAATAATAATAATAATAATAATAATAATAATAATAATGATGATGATGATGATGATGATGATGATGCTGTTGTTGTTGTTGTTGTTGGAAGGGAACTTGGAGGTCATCTAGTCCAACTCCTGCTCAGGTAGGAAACCCTATACCATTTCAGACAAATGGCTGTCCAGTTTCTTCTTAAAAAAACTTCCAGTGTTGGAGCATTCACAGCTTCTGGAGGTAGGTTGTTCCACTGATTAATTGTTCTAACTGTCAGGAAATTGCTGACTGCAATCAATAATTGATCTTAAAGCTAAAAAAATGAGAAACTAAGAAAATCAAATTTATCAAATAGTCCATCTCTACTGAAAACTGGAAAATCCTAAGATTTCTTTCATCACAACAACTCAGCTATATTAAGTATATTTAATATATACTTGACTACAATTAAGTATATTTAGTCGACAGAAATTATCACAGTAATTGTGATGGAATGTGCAGCTGGAGAAGGAAAGAAGGGTGAAAATTGACAATAGCACCATGGCATCCCAGGGAAGAGGCCATACATTGCAAAGAGGAGATTAAGCAAAAGATTGCACAACCCTAAACTGGACGGTGGAGGGTCCTTTAATTCCTCCAGGCACTATGGGGGAGAGAGGGTGTCACCACATAGTTAATTCACCATGGGCTGAGACGGACAACTGAGTATCATCAGCATACTGATGAAATCTCACCCCATAGTGACAGATGATCTAACCCAGTGCCTTCATGTGACTGTAAACAGAAGGGGAGAAAGTACTGAGAAAGTACTCAGAGCAGCAGGTAATGGCCGGTCCACACTAAATGAAAACAGCCACAGAAGAAGGAAGTGAACCAGGACAACACAGTGCCCCCTACTCCCAACTCCCAAAGCTGCTCCAGAGGATACAATGGTCAATAGTACTGAAGGTCATCGAGAGGTCAAGTAAAGAGAAGGTGGACTCATTACCCCCATCCAAATCCCACCAGAGATCATCATAAAAGGTTACTGACGTTATTCTTGATGTATTTAGAAACAGCGACCTTTATGAATGTTTATAGATATCTTTGTTTGGTGAGATGGAGAGAAATGAAGTTGATGTGAATTATATTAGATTGCTCAGTCTATAATGTTCTAGAATTATAATTTTGTAAGTCTTTTGTAATCAGTATAGTATAACAATATCAGAATACCCAGAACTTTGTTCCCCAAAGCAATAATCAATGATAGATAACAATATTATTTATACATGCAACTATATAAATATATTATAGCCAAGTATCAATGGTTTCCCTGCAAGACATTTACCTTACCAAAAAAACCCTCTGTTTTAGCAGCAGGAAGATTAATCAAACTCTTTGGAAGTAGTTTTCATTGTTATTGTTACCACCGTTCTCTGAATGACAGAAGGAATGTCAGCATTTACAAAGAATCAGTAGGGTATCATCCGATTAGCAAGCAGAAAAGGGGGGATATCAGTACAATATATCTGTCTAAAAGTGTCCACTGTGGCAAGATCTTCTACAACAGGGCTTTTCAACCTTTTCACACATAGTACGACTTGATAAAGTACAGGTAGTCCTCAACTTACAACAGTTTTCTTAGTGACTGTTCGAAGTCACAATGGCACTGAAAAAAGTGCGCCTCAAGCCACAGCCAAGCAAGACAGTGCCCAGCGGCGCTCTTCCTCTTGTCCAAGGTTTTCATCATTGTGAGCAGGGCTTTTTTTCTCATAGAATGCCCAGAACGGAGTTCCGGCACCTTTTTTGGATGGAACCTTGTAGGGTAGGCAAGGTGGGTTGTATGACATGTGTGAGTTCCGGCACCTTTTTTTTAGAAAAAAAGCACTGATTGTGAGCATTTCTGTTGAGGATTGGCAGTGGAGGTGGGGTAGGGGGGTGTTTGGTGTTTATTTTCCCCGTCCTCTGGGTGGTTGCAGCAGGTTTTGGTCACTTCACGTGACGGTGGAACACTGTGACTATCATAAATATGAATCAGTTGCCAAGCATCTGAATGTAAATCACAAGACCCTGGAGATCCTTCAACATTCCAGCTGATCGGCGCTTCTTCTGGGCTCAGCAAAAGCATCAGGATCAGTGCCGAGTTCCACCTGGAGCCTGGCACTGATCCTGGTGCTTCCACTGAGCCCTGACAGCCCCGAAGAAGCGCCAATCAGCTGGAAAGCGGCACTGATCCTGGCACTTCCGCTGAGCCCTGACAGCCCTACAGCTCCAGCCATCTCTCACTCAGGCTTGTGCAGTGCTGCCACTGGTTCAGTTCATTCCCCTCCCCCGCTATCACTTTTCTAGGATGGTTGCGTACCACCTGCCAGGTGCCAATGTACCACAGATGGTACCCGTACCACTGGTTGAAAAGCCCTGTTCTACAAGATAGAAAGCTTTGAAAATTAATATTTAGATTAATTATATCCTTTTTCAGACTAGGCCATGGAGTTAAGTTTTTCTTCACTTTTCTAAATGGCAACCAATAATTTTAATCTACATTGTTCATACCAACCCTAATCAATCATAATTATAATAAGTGGGTTTTTTTAAAAAAATCAGTATAAATAATTAAGAACCATGTGAAATGTATTAATTATTATGGTGGGTTACACAATCAGACAGATGTTTAAAATAGATTTGGCGTTTATATCTATCTACCTGTCAAATCCTTCCCAAGGACATGAGATAGGCAGAGGTTGTTTGATGGTGTTAAAAGTATTGTTGAAGGATGTAAACTGTTTAATAAATTATTATTATATTGATTGGTTGCACAGTCAGCCAGATGATTAGACTGGATTTGGCATTTTTGTTCACCTGTCTTAAATCCTTCCCAAGTACATGGGCTAGGCAGATGTTGTAGTTTAATAATATTAGTGGTATTGTTGCGGATGTAAGCTGACTTTTGCAATTGACTAATGGTGATTTTGTCAATGCTGATAGTGTTCAAGTGGTACTCCAGATATTTTAGGATTGTACCCAAGGAATCTATTACTATTGCTATTATCTTTGGTTTCTTTTGCTACTTTTAGGCTTTGCTACAAATACGCAGGTCTTTGTATTTTGCTATTTTATTCAGTTCTTTCTCTTCTTTTCTGCTCTCTCCAGATACTGCCACATCCACTAGCCAGACTTTAATGTTTTCTTTCTTCTTATTATTAACTTCTCAATAATTTGCAAAACTGGGCTCAGTAGATGTCATTTAACAGACAGCTAATAAAGAATAGTGGCAAAGCTGAGAACTATCTTCATTAGTTTTTTTCTCTTATGCAAAATTATCTTTAGAAGAAACATATGCCTAAAAAAATTAGTAATTTGGAAAAATCAAAGTCATGAAGGGAAAAATAGCATATTTTTGGTGTCAGGAGCATAAAAATCTGTGAAATGTTTAGCTAAGAAACATTCAAGTTAAGAAAAACAGAATTGTTGTTTGTAAAATTTGGAAATACTTTCTCTTTGAAATCAAGAAAAAAAATCCTATTTATTTCAAGGTTGCTACTTTCACAAATCAATTGTTATGAAGTATAGACACATAGGGCTCCAGGCAACTGAGTTTTACCTCTTTTGTCTTTTTGTTTCTGAAGAAGCAAAAGAATAATTCAATAGACATCCAATATTCATTAAATATAAAAAAGAAGAAAGCTGTAATTGAATGCACCAGAGTTTTGTCAAGACTGATGTTCTTTTAACTGGGTTTTGCTGATCTTGGTAGCATTTATCATCAATGACTGTTGTATTTTTCTCCTCTTCTTTTTCCAAATAAATCTCATAGCTTAATGATTAATTTATAAACTTTATGGCATTTCTTCAAATAATTGAGCATTAAAATAATGGCAATACTAAATGAGATAAATGTGGTTAACACCAAATGCCTACAACGATTATTTTAAAACTCAGCATCTGTCAGCTACAACTTTTAGGTTCTATCATTTAAAAAAAAAATAAAAAAAAAATAATCACACAGGTTTTGAGACTAATGAAGATTTTAAAAATAGGTGTTTTTTTAAGCAGATACAAATTGTGACCTTAGTTTGGTCCTCATGTGGTCACTGCTACAAATGGCTACATATATACACAGGATTGTCTGTCAAAAAAAAGCACAAAACACTATAATAGGCAGAAAACTATTCCTGTAAGACTTGAAAAAACATGATTTACATCTGAATTGCTTACCGTGTTGGAAATTGAGACACGGTAAAAGAGTACTAAGGAGAGGTAAAACACAGCAACAAAACAGGAAGGCATTCTTTTATCACAAATATCAAAATGTATATCAGAATCTGATGCCATGAATTTATGTTTAATGCTTATAACTGTCTCTTCCATTCACTTATTGTTGGGGGCCTGTGTAAGTCATTAAATGACTGCCAGGGAGTCATGGAGTCACCGGCAATCACCGGTATGAAAAAATTAGCTGCAGGTTGGAAGCCAGCTAGGCCCATTGGCGCATAGACCCTCTCCCCACCCCACCATGCCTGGGTCCGCTTACCTTTCCATCCCCTCACTTCAACCCCATTCAAGCCCTATTCTCACGATGGTAAAGAAGGCGCCTTGTCCAAATCACATTCCAAACCATCATGAGAACAATGGCATTTGCTAGCATTTTTTCCTTCTGGAGATGAAAATACTATTGAAGATGGCATTCTTTCAGCATGCCAGCTTGGCTAGCTTTTCCATCAGATTTGAGATCTGTTCCTCCAGCACATGAGAGAATTTGCCCTCTCTCATGGAGGGGAGGGAAAATCCCTTGGCGTGCTGGGGGCATGGACCTCAAATGTTCCATCTCCTCCATTTGCAACTTTCCTCGCTGGCTCCCCCAGAAGCTGGCACAGAAAATTGCAAGGGCAATCACATAACCACAGGGTACTTGGCAATCGGTCGTAAATGCAAACAGGTTGCATTCAGAGCATCCTAAATGCAATCATATAACTGGGAAAAGAGTGGCACGAAGTTTTACGATGCCTAGAAGTACTTTACAGGCAATAAAGCATCCATTCCACTGCTGTTGTGACTGTGAATGTTTATTAAAAGAACAGTCCTAAGTCGAGGGCTACCTATATTTGTCCAAAACAGATTTCCAGCTTAATCCAGAAGCAAAGCTTATTTCGGTATTTATTATATTTTTGTCCGCTTTCAAGAAAAAAAGCATTGTCTGATTTATTCGTGTATCACATTTCATTTTTTGAAAGGCATACAGTAAAAGAATAAAGAATGAATCCAGCTGTATGACAACCTCATTCATATGGAATTCACACTAAATGCAATCTCTTCCCTTTGACTAAACATGAACTTCCAGCATTCCTACATGCAAGCTGCGGGATCCACAGGGAATCAGAAGGTTAGTTTGGAAGTGGCAGATCTAACAAAAGAAAGACCTCAAAGGTTTTTATTACTGCCATATTCTCTTTCCGATCACTCCTAACCAGTTGCTTTTTGCAACTGGGTTTCTTCTGTCAATAGGCAGAACAAGGCCATAATATCTATTTTCTGGCGTCATGAAAGACAGCAAATTGTTAATTCTTATTGAGCTGCCTCCAAGCATCCTCATGTTTACAGCTAATGCCAATTAGAATCTTTGATAGCTAATTTGTAGACTCTAACCTACATAGTTTAGACTGCAATGGTTAAGTGGTTTAGGTAGCAAAAGGTAAAGGTAAAAGGTTTCCAGTTGTGTCCGACTCTAGGGCACAGTGCTCATCTCTGTTTCTTGGCCAAGAGAGCCAGCATTTTATGTGGTCATGTGGCCAGCATAACTATACGTCAAAGGCACATGGAACATTGTCACCTTTCCACCGAAGCGGTACCTATTAATCTACTTTCATTTGCAAGCTTTCAAACTGCTAGGCGGGCAGGAGCTGGGGCAAGGAACGGGAGCTCACCCAGTTGCACGGTGCTTGGATCTTGAACCCAGGCTGTCAGTTTTCCAGCTGATAAATTTAGCATCTTTAACCATAGGTAGCAAGCATGGTATTATTTAATGCCAGCAACAAAGAAAGCCACCTATGTGATAACTCAGTACTTGAAATAATGTGGTTCACCCTGAATTTTATAGATCTTGATTTTCACCTCTGCCTTAGTTCATAATACTTTAGTTTGGACTCGAGTTCACAATAACTACCTGTCTACGAAAGATAAATTGAGATCCAGAGGTTCTCAGGACAAAGACAGCAGTCCTGTCAACAATCAACAGTCCCTGGGTTTCAAAGCCATGAAGTCCATTAGAATATAGGAAAAAAAATGGAAGAAGGGACAATATATTTAAACCGCATGGTATATGTGGGTATATGTGGAAATGATTCCTGGGGCTGACAATCAGCTATTCAATGATACTTCAGCTTAGTTGCAGTAAAGTTTCTTATTTAGAGTGCCGTGTACTGCCCTGGTTCTGGGAGATTTCAGAACAAACCAATCCTAGCAGCAAATTAAGTCACATAAGTTCCGGACAATGAGATTTACTGTAGATTCCCAGTATGGAATGTTTGACACCATTCCTTTTTCTAGATATTCAGAGACACCATGCTTTTCATTATGGCATTTCTATTTTGTTATGTCAGAGTAGGGATTTTTAACTACTACTGTCATGTCACAGATAGGGATTTTGCTGCTAAGGACTCTGGAACTTGTACCACCAATACACGCAAAGGGAAACCAAAAAGTCAGGCAAAAAAACATCACTCATGATATTTTCTAGAAAACCTGTAATATGGTTGAGAAAATTCAAACTGGGGAAAGCTGTTCCTTATATAATAAAAGTTAACTAGAATTAATTAATTAACCAATCACTTTTTAAAATCTCCCTCAGGGGGACTCTGAGTGGTCTACAAAAATATTAACTTATAGTTAAAGTCAAACTGTCTGATTTCCTTGCTGCAGTATAAGTGCTAGATATAAAAATGCTTCAGCTCAAAAGTAGGACCAATATTCACATGCACAAAATCCCATAATTTACATGCAATTTTATTCCTTGGCCTGTCAAGGTGGAGTGGTAGTATTGAATAGTGAAATGGATTCTCAAACAAATTCCTGAAAAGTTGTTGTCAACCCAAAGCTCAGAAGACCAAATTTTGACTTCGTAAGTGTAGTTTATTATAACTAGGTCAGGTTTAGGACAAAATAATGAAAAGAAACTGAGCTTTTGATTTCTGCATTTCCTTGACAATATTTTTTCCCTTGCGATGCAACTCTAACACATTTCCAAGTGTTACTTATCTGAATAATCTCAATACATAAAAAAACATGGTGCGCAGTTTAGCTTAGCTCTTGGTTATAGATAGGATTCTATCTAATTTCTTCCCCAAGCAAAGGGTATAAGGAAGAATGAAAGGTACATGGCTTGTCAAATGGATTAAATCAAGAGGGATGGTAACCTGGCACATTGCCTCATGTACAATTATCAAGAAATATGACCCCATGGAAATTTGTACGCATGGAAGGCCTCAAACAATGAACGGATTTAGGATTATATAAATCACAATAGTCTGTAGTATAATCACATGAGAGAACAAACCTGCAAAGCTTATTATACTGAATACCCAGATGGAGAACAACAGTTGTTGCTGTACTCAGAATTACCACTCTTGTAATCAATAACAAGAAAAAAAGAACAGTTGGGCAACTTGTTTCTTATTATGTTCACTTAGGCAACGTCTAGATCAATAAAGAGCATTAAGCTTCATACCTCTCTTGGCTGTGCATACTCAATTTGCCCAGTGTATGCTGAGGAGGGATTTGGTGGTACATTCACATTCCTTAGCAGATAAATATGCACATCATTTGCAGAGTCATCGTTTAAATGCCAAACAAATCTCTACAAACTTGCAAAAATGGGAAGAAAACGTTCCGCTAAAGTAGCATTATTATTTGCTGCAGATTGTTGTATAGATGGCTAAATTTTACCTTCAAGAAAGGAGACAATATAACCAGAGTGATATAGGACTATTAAGCATGAATACTGTATGTCCACTAAGATTTAAACCAAAGGCAGTTTTGGAGTGAAAAACATTATTTCTCTGTCAAATCAAAGGCATTTTAAGACTGGAAAGCTACCTTCCTGCTGAAAATCTGATCAATCACTTGACTGAGATGAAAATAACAACCAAAATAGATCAACTATATAGGTAGTCCTCGACTTACGACCAGAACTGACCCCAAAATTTCTGTTTCAAGACAGTTGTAAAGTGAGTTTTGCCCCATTTCATGACCTTCCTTGCCACAGTTGTTAAGTAAATCACTGCAGTTGCTAAGTTAGTAACATGGTTAAGTGAATCTGGATTCCCCTTGACTTTATTTGTCAGAAGGTCACAAAAGGCAATGACATGCCATAAATGCACGCCAGTTGCCAAGCACCCGAATTTTGATCACAGGGGGATGCTGCAAAGGTCTTAAGTATGAAAAACAGTCATAAGATACTTTTCTCAGTGCCATTATAATTTTGAATGGCCACTAAATGAGTGGTTGTAAGTTGAGAACTATCTGGATGTCAAACAGTTACAAATGGTATCTTAATGAAATTTGCTTGTAAAATATAAGTATGCAATATCTTAGGTCAAGATCTTTCCTATACACTTTGGAGATAGGTACTATGTGAACTGAAAGCTATTGTCTAACATCACCTGAACAAAAATGTGAATTTTTTAAAAAAGTTGAGATCCAAAGAGATCTTAACTCTTTTATTAAGCTCATATATTCAGAGTTGCTTCTGTAAAAGGCAAGCGGTGACAATGTTCCACAAAACTAACATATATTATGAGCCTTGCAACAGCATAACATAGCATTAGATTTATTACTGTCTTAGACGGGGACAAAGTTAACTTTCCAAGTGACAAGAATTCAATTCCTTTAGTAGAATCTGTTGCCTCACTCTCATAGCAGCCAGACAGAATTTGGCTACCTGTAAGCAACAGTGCTCTTACAGCCTAGCAGAAGAAAGTAGGCATACTGAACATCATCTCTGCCTGGATATTCTTTTATGAGAAACCTAGTGAACTTATCAAGTACGGTATGTTTCTGTAGAAATTGCAGTCTAATAGGATGTGTTGTCCTCTGTAGTAAGGAAGTCCCATGGGCAAAGGGATGCAGACAAAGAAATTTTTCAGTATTTACCATCAATAATAGCTGAAGGCAATGCACCAAACCTAGCTGAGACAAATGCTCTACAATGTATATAATTTGTTAAGGACTGGCAGGAATCAGATGGATTAGTAACAAAGGTAAGGCTTCAAGATTTAAGCTGCCTTAAGTTGCCTCATGTTAATATCTTCATACAACCCTATATCAAGATTTTTCTTCTTCTTCAGTGTTCATTTTCTATACTGCCTCACTAGAGAAGTTGTATTTTGCCCATATTTTTCTATCTTCCAGGTAGATTGGAAGTTATCCTTGTTAATCAGGGAAATCAGCCATCCCACTCCACCAGAATAAACATTAGCCATCAAGAGATTCAACACTTTTTAGAGAAGGAGCTTTCTCCTATCTCCGTATGGGATAAATTCAAGTAATGAATTAATAACTAGGTTAAAGAACTGAAAAAAATCTCAGTGAAATAATATTGCTTGAGCAAAAAGCGTTCACCAGGTTTAGATCACACCATACCTAGCATTACATTAGGAGAGTTATTCCATCTATATGAAGGATATCACTTCAAGATAATGCTAGTCATCTGTTTTTCTGAACCGCACGCATTAAAATAGTATTTTTTAAAAATCAAACAAGTTTATGGATTTAACATATCAAATATTTAACACCAATTTTTCATTATTTCTTTTCTTCCAAAAAACCCTTTTAAATTGAATGCTTGAAAAGCAGTTTTGTATATATGCTTCTAAAATAAATTAGTGAACTGCAAAGTAAACCTAAATAATTATCTCCTGGAGTTACAGTTAATTCTGTATATACTAAAAAAATCCATTTGACCATACTATTTGGTTAACGGCTAAAGAATACATAGACAAACAGATAAACAGAGGCAGAGGTTGTTGAGACAATGTTGATTCTGCAATCTGATGACATTAATTTAGCATAAATAAGTGCCCTAAGGAATTCTGTTACTTAATGATTATATTGAGATTTTGACTCAAATTAGTGACATCTATTAAATAAAGCACTCCTTAGGAATGTGATAATTGTACTGGAACATATTGATTCAGATTTTATTAACTCTGTTCCTAATGCAACATAGCATCTGTTAATGTTATTTCATAATTTCATCATTCCAACGAAACACACACTGAGAATCAGTTGGTTTTAGTGATTAAGAAGTTGGATTAGCTTTGGGGAGACTCAGCTTCAATTTAATCTTCAGCTATGGAAATTCATTTAGTGACTTTCAGCCAGTCCTCTCTCTAAGTCCACCTTAAACTCCTGCAGTAACACTGGCATAATCACAATTTAACAAATAAATAAACATTTCATGTAGGAAAACTGGTCATTTTCAAATTAAGTCTGATTAAAAGTAGATAGGAAATTAATAAAAACCAAGTACTGTGTATCACTTGCTAAGACAGAATTCATGATACAATAGTTCCTGCAAAAGCAAGTATAAAAAGAAAAAGGAATTCCTACCAATTCCAATAAAGATTGCTTTAAAACCATCATCCTTTAAAGCACTGAGTGTCAGTCCTTCCACTGAAAGGCCTGTTCCACAGATGATCTGAAAGATAATATTGGGAAGGTCTCTGTAAGTTTTCCAGTCACTTTTAAAATTTATTTTTCTAATTTAAATAAAGAAATTAATCTAGGTAAATTTATTTACTGATTTATGTAGCCACACAAGTAAGTGACTTTGGGTGGCGTACAATAGGATAAAAATAATAAATATCTCAAATTGTTAACAAGTATTTAAGAGTTAAAAAAACTATAAAAACAGCTAAAACACTATTTATTTATCTGATTTTTATAGCTTCCCATCACACATACATACAAGATCAAATTAAGAAGCTTTGTTTTGGTCATTCAGTTGATTATGCAAGGACATAATGGTCCACTTAAAGTCAACATAACCTTTAAAAGATGATCATAGACCTGGATCTGTGCCACAGTGATTGGAAAACATATTGCGAAAACTCCTTAAAGGGTTTCAGTATCAGCTATTTCTGAATGCAACTGAAGTTTTGTACTTAACCGCAAAATCAGTGTGACTTGAGTTTCACAGACATGAAGGAACGCTTGTTCCTGTGTCATCCTATCACAGGGGCCTTAAGCTGCCGGCCCGTGGGCCGGTTTCATCATACTGAAGCTGCGCTCACCCCATTGCCAGCAATACAAAAAGAGTCGCGATACGTCGCATCTCGTCACATGACGTGGTGAGTTTGACACCCGTGCCCTATCATATATTAAGGTCATATTCAAAAGCGGTCTTCAGGTACCTCCACAATCTCAGATAGGCTATCAGAGAGATGGCGTTCACTTCATGAATTCCTTTCACAGAAATACTTTTTTTTTCAGAATCTAGAATATAAATTTCTTCTCCAAACCTTGTTTTAAAGGATGTTCTAACTGTAGTAATTTCAATGTGTTTATTTTTTTGTAATTTTTTTGAGAAAAATACTTAAATTATAAATAGTTACTATTTATTTATAAATAGATAAATATTTGATTTAGGTCACACTTTACTACTCTGACAAGTATTTAAGGGAGAGCATAAAACCTAAAGAATAAAAAGCAGTACGTATCCTTCTTTATAGAATTTCTAAGTATTGTGGGGAGAGGGAGGAACTCATGCAATTCCCAAGAAAATACATTTTATATCTTGGGCATAATGCAGTAGAACAGCAGTTCTCAACCTTTTCTTCACAACAGACATCCCTTCCTTAAATATCTTTTGTGGCCATGTACTATGGCCATGGGCCCCCAAGACTTAATTCAAAATTTAAATTTTAACAATTCTTCAAGCCTTCGCAGACCCCCCAAGGTCCCCGGACCATATGTCAAGAACCACTGCAGTGGGAGTTTCTTCAAAAGAGTCCTTCCTTCATCTGCCAAAGAGGTTTGCAACAGGAAATGTAGTACACTGGTTAATCAAACCCTAATATTTAAAGATTAAGGCCAAGACTTTAAATTGTTGCCTCATAAGCAAATGCCAACCAGTGCAGGCTATTTTGAACAAAGCACATTATACTTTTTCTTATACAGTGCTGTGCGTTATATTTATATGCAATGGAAAAACAAGGCTATCGTATTATTTAGCCTAGTCTTGCAAATTTTAAATTCTCAAAATATTTCCAGAAAAGAATTATAGACAAAAATAACAGCACCCTATGTGCAAGACAGTATAATATTCTTCACCTGCATGCACATAATTTGAAGCCTAAGGGCCAAAATGATTGTAAGTAAAACGTACTTGTAAGATTGTAAGTATCAACATACGGGTTGCTTTTAATAATTTTATCACCCAGTTTATACTGTCATTTAAGGGCAGACTGTTACAATCAAAAGCCGTCTAAAATCTAAAGTTTAAAAACTTTCATCACAAGACATACCACATTGCTTCTTTTTAGGGAAGTTTAACTATAATTAATGTTAATTCCTATTTTAGTTCTTTTTATTAACATGTGCAAAAGAATTGTATGAACGGTGTGTTTACAAAATACACACACACACACACACACACACACACACACACACACACACGGACAAAAAATATCCTGGATTAATTTTTTACCTAAAATTTAATCTGTGAAAGGAAAAGTCAAATGGGAAAAAAAGCAGCAACAGCCACCCATGATTAAAGAAATAAAATCCTTGCAATAGCTACACTGAACCCCTAAAGCAATTTAGGTATTTGTTTCTTACAGACAATTAATCACATGCAGGCAAGCCAGATGAGCTATTGATTGCCCTTTTCCCAACTAGTGGCATTCAGACAGCAGACAGACAAATGCCGCAAGCAAGGGAAAGCATCTTCCTTCCTCAGCCTAGTGTAGCTTTTAATTGTTCTTTACTAAGGTCCATGACATTTTGCTGTTCATCTTTAACAGTGCTCTGGCTCCTTTTTCTGTGAGCTATACGAAGGCAGTTTATATTTTTCATTACCTTCACTCCGAGGTCCTTCATAAGCCTAGTTTCAAAATGTACTACATCATATGGTAGCCGGAACTGGGGAATTTCAGATGTGCTGGAGAGAACAAATAAAACAAAGCCAATGAAACACTTCTCAGCCATTTTCTCAAGAGAGAGAGCTTCTTGGAAATAATACATGCTAAAAACAAATAAAAAAACCAAGAAGAAACTTAAGTTAAAGTCACAAACACACAAATATGACCAAGCACGCTCCTAAATTATGGAGCTTCTTGCTGAGAAAATATCTATGCAAGTAGGCCTTTTTCTTGGTCGGAATTGTTAAGCAAGTCAATTTGATACCTAAACTAAACTATAGATTATCCTATCGACTTTCATAGATGGATAAATTCTATCACAGCATTCTTGACCCCAAAATGTGTCATGACTGCTGCTGAAAATACAGATTTCAGGGACAAATCTCACCGGCTCAAGGTTGACTCAGCCTTCCATCCTTCCGAGGTAGGTAAAATGAGGACCCAGATTGTTGGGGGCAATGTAAATATATATATACATTGCTTACTGGTGTACACCGCTTAGAGAGTGCTTGCACTTAAAGCGGTATATAAGTCTCATAAATAAATAAATAAATAAATATGTTCAAAATGTATTGTGTAAATTAAAATATATTTAAGTAAACAATAAATGCCAATTATTTATTTAATTTTGGATAAAACAAATTTGTTTTAAGTGGAATGGAATTAAATTGAATTAAATTAATTAAGATAAAGAATGGAATAGACTTGCATTCAGCTGCATTGAAGGCAACTTAATGCTATCCACAAGGGATAACCATATTAAGTCTTACGGCAAGTTGGGAATATTTGGGACAAGGAAGTCTATCTGAAATATGGAAAGCATATCACAAAATGGCTGCATTATATCTGTGGCCATTCAATAAATACCCATTGATTTATTGAACCATGAAATGGGCGGCATATAAATTTAATAATAAATAAACAAATTTTCCCGCCTTTATTATTTTTATAAATAATTTAAGGTAGTGAACATATCTAGTGCTGCTTCCTCCTCCTACTTTCCCCACAACAACTCTGTGTGGTGGGTTGGGCTGAGAGAGAATGATTGGCCCAAGGTAATCCAGCCCTCTTACATGCCAAAGGTGGGACTAGAATTCACTATCTCCTGGTTTCTAACCTGATGCCTTAACCACTAGACCAAATTGGCTTTTCTGATGTGGGATACCTTTCCAAAAAATCTGATGTACACTGTGTAAGCTTTAGGAAATAAAACATATGCTAGACACTGGGGTTTTTTCCCCTCAGCATGTCAATTTCCATTTAATTCTTTTTAGTCAAAGGCGTATTTGAAACAAAATAAGATTCAAATGAAACAGGATGGTAGCTGGGCAACGAAGGTATCTAGCATTATACTGTCTGCCTCTCACTAACGTTGTGAATGGGAGACAAACATGTTGAAAGCTTTTTAAAATGGTTAAAATGGAATAAAAGAATCAAAGAATGGCATATGTAAGTTTATATTTAAGAGTGCAAGAAGACCAAAATCCCTTTTAATCTTGTCTACCAAGTGGCATGAAAAGGATAAATCTGTCCATCAGCAAGATAAATCTCCAAAAGCTGGACAAAATAGGGCCCAAATTGCTGAGTGGGGAACAAGCCGACAGAAGAAAACATTAGTTAAAAAACTGGGTTGGACTTTTTTTAGAACTTACAGAGGGTTGCTATAAACCTATAAACCATTATCTGCATAATCTCAATAACTTGTTCAAAAACTCCACAATAAGTAAATGTAGTTGCAAGTATAAAGCAAAATAATGACACAGAATAATAACAAGCAACTAGAGCAGTGGTTCTCAACCTTTTTAATGCCACGACCTCCAACCGGTCGTAAGTCGAGGACTACTCAACCGGTCATAAGTCGAGGACTACTCAACTGGTGCAGCACCGTTTGCAGAATGGGACTTTTGGCGGGCTCAGCAGGGCAGAGACAGCCCGGACAATTCCTATTGGCTTTTGAAAGCCAATAGAATTAGACTCTATTCAAGAGAATCTATTCTATTGGCTTTCAAAAGCCAATAGAATATAAGGGAGTAGCACAGCTAAGGAAAAGGGGGAAAAATGGTGGACTGCGTTGTTTGGCGACCCCCGTGAAATGGTTGTTCTACCCCAAATGGGGTCCCGACCCACAGATGAGAACCACTGAACTAGAGTTTATTAAAATTGTCTACTACTCTACATAACAGAAACTGGACTGAGAGAGTATTTTGGGTTTTTTTCTTGTCCAAATATCTATTAACTGCCTAATCCAATTTTCTACTCTAAAAACAAATATTTTGTAGCCCACTGAAAAAAGCCACTTTAAGCAGATTAACATAGAAGTTGCAAAAACCTTGTTAAAAAGACTTATCTTTCTCTTCCTAATAATTTTCCAGGTTTTTGACTGTAATAAGATTTTACTTAATGCTTTGGATTTGTAAATTATCCTGAAACCTATAAGTATATGAACATATAAAAAAATAGCAAGCCAAAATTCTAACTTATAATAAATTTAAATGACCAAATGTATTATTTTCCATATATATCTGATTTGATGATAGCTTATGTTTACCAGAATACCAAATCATATCCATTTAGTGCTTTTCAAACTATAGTCTTCTAACTGCCATGGATGATCTACCAAACCTTCCCCATATTGATTGCTGATCATCAGATCATATCAGACACCATTCAGAGACTGAGTTCCTGCCTCCCTGAATTCATTGGCAGACAGATGGTTTTAAAAAAAAATTGGATTAATGGCTGAAAATTGAAATGCACGATAGTACCAGTAGACACATGAGTTTTAGTTCAGAAAATTGGTAACAAGTGCCAATTCCCAACTGTGTTAAACAAGACTTTACTGTCACACAACCATCCCAAAGAGAAAAGTAAGACTAGGAATTAACTTCATTAGATTTTGTTGGGCTGGAGATCTATTCATCCATCTGACTTGGTATTCACAAAATTTTACTGGAGAACATTCTGCAATTGGTGCTAAAGGTTATCATTATAATATACATGTTACACATAAAATAATTTAGGTGGTAAATAAATACTTGTTTTAAAAAACCTTTCAAAATTAAGATATAAGTACACATAAATCAGTGGTTCTCAACCTGTGGGTCACGACCCCATTTGGGGTCGAACGACCATGTCACGGGGGTCGCCAAACAACTCAGTCCACCATTTTTCCCCCTTTTCCTTAGCTGTGCTACTCCCTTATATTCTATTGGCTTTTGAAAACCAATAGAATAGACTCTCTTGAATAGAGTCTAATTCTATTGGCTTTCAAAAGCCAATAGGAATTGTCCAGGCTGTCTCTGCCCTGCTGAGCCCGCCAAAAGTCCCATTCTGCAAACGGTGCTGCAAGTTGTCTGCAGCGAAGGCGAGCTGTCTGGAAGCTTCCACCCCTCCCTACTGAGCAACTACTAAAAATGTAAGTAAAAGAGGGCCAGTGGTGGGAGGTGGGAGGCTGGCGGGCGCAGGGAGGGTTGCTGGCGTGCGTGGGGCCCAGCGGGTGCCTTACCTCCCTTGGGCTGGGCAGCTGGTGGCCCAACCGGTGGTCGGCCTGCTCCGTCTCTGCCACTTGTCAGCTACGCCTCGGCCGGCGCAGGGGGCGGCACCATGCATGCGTGGCGCTCCCGGGCAGGGAAAGTCCTCGTCTTACAACTGGTTGGGTAGTCCTCGACTTACAACCGGTTGGGTAGTCCTCGACTTACGACCGGTTGGGGGTCGCGGCATTAAAAATGTTGAGAACCACTGACTTAAATGAAACTTTGATGAACTTATTCTACTGAAAAATGAAAATTTCCACACTTAAAATTTAGATGTATGTATGTTAAATATAGTAATTCCTGTTTTTTCTAAACATTTACGTAGTGATTCGTTGTTTCAGAGACTATAAAGCACCATATAAATTTACACAGCAAAAACATCAGTCACAGTATTATTTTAAAAACTATTATTTTAAAAAAGTAAAAAAAAAAATGTTCTTTCAAGAACATACGATAACATTTACGTGATTTTTTTCAGAATGCTTTATTTCAAATGGTGATGATGAAACATTACCTTAAACCACCAACGTAGTTTTCTTTTTCAAAAATGGTGATGTCTGAATAGCCCATTCGAGCCAAAAATGTGGCACAACTTATACTTGCAGGTCCTGCTCCAAGAAGAGCAATCTTGGTACGGTAGGATTCAGGCAAATCTTGCAATGGCGGCAAGGAGGGATTTCGAATTTGAGGAATATTGATTGCTTTGAATATCTGAAAAGTGAAATATTTACATGGTTGACAAAAAGGGAAGAGCACCTGTATCTCTCTGGCATATGTACAATGGTATTTAAGTCACCAAGTAGGCAACTACATCTCAAGAGAGGACCAGTATATTCGTCATCTGGTATAGACTTGAAGATAACAATTAATTTTGAAAACTTCTAGTAGTATATTAGTTAATTGTCTGTGATATACTTAACTCCTCATCACTACTCATATAACTTTCTGATATTCAGAATAAGCTTGTGGAGGAGTGTTCGCTATTTATTTTTATTTATTGGATTTTTAAAAATTCTTTTATGACTTTATAAATAGCTCAATGTGGCAAACATACCTATTATTATTATTATTATTATTATTATTATTATTATTATTATTATTTACTCTCAAATGAACTTTAAATGGATCAGTTATGCTTCTGAGATGCTGTTAGATATCTAATAATGGAAACAACTGGAAGGATATGTAAAACCCCTTGGCTGCTTGCCTTTAATGTGCTCGGTCAAAGAACATCATGAACAATTTGTCTTCCAGTAATCTGGACACGGAGTAACACATGAAGCAAAACAGGAGGAGAAAAGTTAAGGAATCAGCTATGCTATTTCAACTAAAGCAAGTTTTCCTGAAAGTAAATTGCACCCATATTAAAAGACCATTTGCAGTTTCAGCCAACGATTGCATGCTTTTTCTCACTGCCCTTTAGTTTCTTCTTTTGTATTTTTATATTATATTTATTGTTTTAATGCTATTATACTGTTACTGTATTGTTGCAGCATTATTATATTGTTGTTGTATTTTGGCCTTTTTACGGTAAGAAGGAACTGTAAACCTCTCAGATGCCTGCTGGGCAGTACTTCCAATATGTTGTTTATCTGCATAATCATGCAGAAGCATTTGATACCACTGATCATGTTAAACTGCTGGAATTATTAGTAATTTGGGAATAAGAGGTACTGTTCTACAGAGGTTGCATTCCCATTTGCAAGACTGCCATCAAAAAGTGATAGTGGGTAACTTATTTTTTTTGGGGGGGGGGGTTGTTACATGTCTCTCCAATGCAGCACTGAATCCTCACAAGAATAGCAGGGCAAATCTCTCTATGTAAATAGCCAGCAAACCTTGCACTCATGATGTTACCTAGCCAGGTAATGAAACATCTGCAAGAAAACAATCAAGGTCAGAGAGCACCAAGAATGGAGCAGTTCAACCCAGATGAGGTACAGATATTCTCTTCTATTGGATAATTGAATTATTTATTGATTTATTACTTATATCCAGCCTTTCCTTTAAAACCCAAAGTGGCAAACATTGAGCTCCCTCCCCTATTTGTCCCTCTAACACAGTGATGGCGAACCTTTTAGATACAGAGTGCCCAAACTGCAACCCAAAACCCACTTATGCATCGTCGGGTGCCAGGTGGATGTGGCCCATTGGTTGGGTGTGGCCCATTGGGTGGGCGTGGCTGTGGCAGTAACGGCAGACTGCGTGGGACTAAAAAGTTCAATCAATCAATTCCAACTTTGCAAAATCTTTTTTTTTCCTGCGAGATGTTAAAATTGACTGATTGAACCTTTTTTTTTTTTTGCACACGGCAGCAGAGGCCTAAAGCGAAAAGATTTTATAAAAAAACAGCTGAAGGCCTAGGACTGAGGCGACGGTGCATATGCCGCCTCTGGCACCCGTGCCATAGGTTCGCCACCACTGCCCTAACAGTAACCCTGAGAATTAAGTGGAGTTGAGGGAAAGCAACTGGACCGAAGTCCCTGAGTGAGTTTCTCAACTAATAGATTGAGGGTATCAAATGCCATGACGAAATCTAGTAGCATTAATACTGGTTTTCCTTTGCTACCAGCAAAGTACTGATACTGGGTGAAGGGGAAAAAAAAGCAAACTGAAGTTTAAATAAATTGTTACTAAAAATATGGAGATAGGTAGCTTTGTTATTTCTAAACCCTATATATGTTTGACTGCTAATGTTATGCACAATAATCCTAGGCAGCTCAAAACAAAACAACAATAAATAAGCACACCATCCATACCAAGAGTATTATGTTAAAGAGAATCTGGAAAAATATATGCAAAAAGAGAAGAATTGATCAGCCCAGAGCCCTTTTAAGTACAGAAAAGAAGTAAAGAGATTTGAAGGATACATAGTACAGGAAGTTTCTGAAACCCTTATGGCTACCACTGCTTTAGTAGCTGGAGAAAACTAAAAAGTAAATGACAAATAGCTCAGAGCAAGATACCATGCATGACAAGCCTACAGCATTTTAGTTTTAGATAAAACAACAACTTACAAAGGCCTGAGACAGAGGAGAAGAACTTTTGATAGGAATGTTGGCAGAGATGAAGATTCATAGGGACTAAAACATAGCAAAAAAAAAGCTGTCTGTAAAACTTGACTTTAGGTAAAATTAAATTTCAGTAAAGCCACTATTCACCTTATTCCAGCAATGGGGGCAGGGAGTAGAGCAAAAGTAAGATCAATTTCAAAAGTGGGCCCAATTGTACACAAACACATTACTTGCTTGCACAGATAAAATGAGAGAAGAGAGCCAGCTTGGTCTTTCTAGCTAGTTTGCACTTGGCTAAAAAAACAGGAGACCATGAGTTCTAGTCCCACCTTAGCCATGAAATTCAGCTGGGTAAACTTGGGCCATCCACTCTCTCTCAGCCCAAATCGCCTCATAGGGTTGTTGTGGGGAAATTAGGAGAAGGAAGGCGTGTTGGTTATATGCTCTACCTTGAATTATTTGTAAAAAGAATAAAAGTAGGAAACAAAGAAATAAATAAAAATGGGGATGGAAAGCTCAGCATGTTTTGTTTCTCTAACTTGTTTTCTTTTATCTAAAATGAGGAATTGGATGACCAAGATTCATCCAAGGGAGGTCTTGCTTCCTCTCCACGTATCTCTCTCTCTCTGTCTCTCTCTCTCTGTCTCTCTCTCTCTCTCTCTCTCCCTCCCTCCCTCCCTGTCTCTCTTTCTCTTTTTTTTCTCTCTCTCCCGCCCTCTCTTTCTTTCTTGAGAATCTCACATGCAACACAGCAAGTACCTCAGTATTCTTTAACATCTCCTGTCACATCAATTTTGAATGAACTTCTCCAAAACTCCTAAGTCTACTCACATACTGTGTTCCACAAAGTTCCACAAAAGCTAAATGTAAGGTTGGTTGTAATCACTGGATTATTTGTATGCGTTTAAAAAGAAAAGGGGGCAGATTTAAATATTAAAAAGCAAATGCTAGAAATAAAGATGCTTATCAACCATAATGATTTACGTTTGCAGCACCCTGATGCCGAACATTTGCATTTATCTACCTGCAATGCCAGCATGATGTCTTGTTTTGTACTGTGTTCCTGGTACAGCTAGTCAATAAGTCTCCCACCCCATGCACTTAATCTGCTGGCACAGTATGTTTTCAATTGGGCTGTAAATCTTACAATGCACAAAAAGCAAGGACCACAAACCATTTAAACTGCCACACTGAAGACAAAGGGATTAACCCAGCTTAATTGGTTTATAACAACACCGTTAAGTACTTGGGCAGGTTTCCTACTGAATGCTTAGGAAAGGCTGCAGGTAGATTTGAGACTGTAGTTCAATGACTAGTTTGAGCTACCAAGAGTACTACAAAATCCGCTAATTGCTGACAGAGGAATTCTCTACCACAATTTGTGTTGGTGTATTAAGAAGCAAAGAGCTGTACCTTAACAGGGAGAAAGATAAAGTACTAAAAAAAACACACACCCTAGACTAGAACAAGACATGTGCATTACAGGTTAGCAATCTATACAGATCCCTTTTGCATTAACATGGGAGCCAAGAAACCACTGTACATTTTTTTAAAAAAATTGAAGGATAGAACATGTGGCCAGGCTCTTGGTATTGTATGTTCAAGCCATCCTGAATTCCTCCTTTCAACTGTATAGAGCAGCAAAAGATTGATAGCAGTGAATAAGCTGTCAGTCAAGGAAAATTATCTACCATTACTGATGATAACCTTGATAAGTTTTCAGGAAGCCTTTATGTTGCCTGGAAAGGAGTCTCCAAGCTATTGTTGGAGCCCCAATCTTCTCAAACTACTGAAACAATTCATACAATGGGAATTAGACCTAAACTCATGATAGGTAGATTATGTATTTTAAGAAGTTTTTTTTTCCCCTTCCATCCTATTATTAGAAGCACGAACAGCTAATCAGGCAGATTCACTGGGAAAAGATTCAAGATTAATGAGAGGAAATCATATTCACATGGCTCCCTTTTTTATTTACTTAGAAAGGTTTCTTTCCTACCTATATTCCACAGAGTTATATCTGATAAAATTTAACAATGGAGTTCATTAGTACAACATGATACATAGATGACCTCCAATTTTACTATTTTACTATTTTACTACTATTATTATGAATAATCATGAATAAAAAACAATGTACTGCCTCTAAAATACTTTGGATTCAAACTTGGAAACTTCACATTATTTTAGGCTGCAGTATTATCAGTATTTTGTCTTTTGCCATATTCCTATCTTCTGTCAGACATCTGTCAATAAATGTAATAGCGATAAAAAAAAGTTCAATATTTTAATTCTGAAAGATTTTGCTTGTTGGGTATTATAGAAATGTGATTTGAATATGACAGATTATTATCCTCTATAATTTCTATAATACATAAAATAGTCATTAAGAACCGAACACAAAATATCTAAATTTCACAAGTTATGAACACGAAAAAGGTATAACAAGTGCACACATTCTAATATCTATCTGTACACATATGTATTTCAATACATTTTAAATTATGTAGCAGTGCCACACTGCTAAATTGTATTAGAACTTGATACCAATAGATCATTTTAAATAAACTTAAAATTCTGTGATGAAAATCATTCTGAACTATTTATCCTATGCCTGTTTCAATATCAATCATTGTGCCAGACCACAGCATTTTAATAGGTTTATAAAGATTTTTCAAGAAGAATTGTACATATTTAAGAAAATCCATCAGGGCATAATTTTTTCCTATTAATCACATTAGGCCTAAAAGGAGACACAAATGAAGGCTTAACAGATATTACTTGCATTAACAGAAATGCAGCATCCAAATCATTGGAATATTGTATTCAGTTTTGAGCAAAGAGGACTGTTGGAGACACTGGCCAAGACAGTGGGAAGAATCAAATGGGAAATTAATTTGGAATCCCTACATGGGCACAAAAGGGTGAAGTCTAACACCCCTCAAATGCCATTGAAGCTTATCTAATCTTACCCAGGTGCAAACTATCAATCTAAGAAGACTCTTCATTTGTGGATTTGATTGTTCATGTCTGACAGGGACAAAGAGAAGTTGAAGCTTGTTTAGAGGAGAGCTAGCAAAATGATATAGAGGAAGGAAACCAAGCCCTATGAAAAGCAGTTGAAGTAACAATAGCAATAGCATTTAGACTTATATTATCACTCCACAGTGTTTTACAGGACTCTCTGAGCAGTTTACAGAGTCAGCATATTGCCCCCAACAATCTGGGTCCTCATTTTACCAACTTCGAAAGGATGGAAGGCTGAGTCAACCTTGAGCCCATCAGGATTGAAACTCTTGGCTGTGGGCAGAGTTAGCCTGCAATACTGCATTCTAACTACTGTGCCACCATGACTCCTAAAGTAATACTGGCACATCTCCCCATCTAGTCTATTTTTTTAGGAAATTTCTCAATTTCTCAAATGACTGCACAGTTATGTTGTTTCCAGGATTTGAATCAAGTAGCCAAGAAGTACAGTGAAAAGTTCTGAAGTCACTTCTGCCAGCTGTTTCAGTATCCTGGGTATTAAGTCTTCTGGTCTGAAAATTTGAATTAGATCTCTAGGGCTTCTCCCACATAATTAAAACTAGATGCCTCTAAGTTCAGTCAATCTTTACTTAAAATAATACTGGCACATTTTCCTCATCCAATCTATTTTTGGCTCATTAAGGAAATTTCTCAACTGATCAAATTACTGCAGAGTTATGTTGTTTCTGGGATTTGAATCGTGATGATGGAATATGCACTCTAGCCACAATAATGGAAAAGGGATGAAATGTATGTCATAATATCACAATGCTAATCCCACCCTTCCGTACTTCTGTTCCCAGATGTTAGTATATAAGAAGTAGGATTGCATCAAGGCATCATGCTGCACCTTTTGCTACTTAAGTCCCCTCCCCACTTGCCCTCCCACAGACACCTAAGAGATTTTTGTATGAGTAAATAGATAGAATCTAGGAACTTGGCAAATGTAGAAATAAAAGAGCAACCTATCCTAAAGCAGAAAAGGTCAGTACTGGCATATTGAAAAATGAAAGCAGCAAGCTATATGCATTCTGAATGTGTATCAGTATACTGCATGTATGTTCTACTTGACAGGAAGCAGACAACAGCGTAACGGCATTCAAGACAGGTTCTAGATTAGTAATCTTTGCTTGTATAGAATAATGCAAACATACTGGGATAAATTAGGTTTTTGTTGAATTTGTACCACACTGACCAATATATACTAAACTGACCAGTACTGTTCTTTTTATTTGCAGGGAATGCTGCATGTAGCTCAAGCTCTTCTGAGCTGGTAACTTTATCTATACTTTCTTTATCATACTATGAAAACAGTATGTGAAAGCCTTGACTAACCAAAACTATGACGGATGGCAGGGGCCAATATTTATGGGCTTATCTGGTGATAGCTGTGGTATATGAAAAACTGAGACATGGAATGTATTGTAATATACACACAGTTGCCCTGTGATAAGATGGGCAGCCAATAAATATTTATTTATTTGTTGTTTGTTTATTAATAATACAAATAGCAATAGCACTTAGACTTATATACAGCTTCATAGTGCTTTACAGCCCTCTCTAAGTCAGCCTATTGCCCCCAACAATCTGGGTCCTCATTTTACCAACCTCGGAAGGATGGAAGGATGAATCAACCTTGAGCCAGTGAGAATCAAACTACTGGCAGTCAGCAGAATTAGCCTGAAATACTGCATTCTAATCACTGTGCCAGCACGGTTCATTAAAGTAAAAATCATTAACTACAAAATGAAACTAAAGAGTGAAAAAACAAATGTGCATCTGTGAAACTAAGTAAGAGGAAGAACATTATGAGTGTGAATGAAAATGTTCTGATCCTATGGAATGGAATTGAGGAATGCATGCAAAGAAAGCTTAATTATGAAAGAATGGACCAAAACATACATCATAAGGTATTAGACAGTATCATCTACTTATAGATGCGTATAAAAGCAGAAACATAAACGCTGTGGACAACCAGATGTTATATTCTCACAAATGTGATAATGAAAGAACCAGATACGAGTTCTGAAAAAATCAGTGCAACATTCTACGAGTAAGTTAACTAGCAGAAAACAGTACCCTACTAGGAGACTTGAATAAATGGGTTGGAAGGAGATGAGAGAGTACAGAATATTTTTGGTTTATTATGAATGAGAGAATTATGAAGGATACAAGACCGATAAGGTATTCTAGTTGTGGGCAAAAGTGGATTTTGGAAAAATAGATATGGACAAAAAGGAAGGAAATGGGAAAAAAGAGACTGAAAGTAGAATATAGTTAGAATAAAATGTATTAGAATTTAGATTAATCTCCCAACAGATTGAGGGGAAAGAGACCTAAGGAAATATGATGCGGAAGTTGCCTGGAACAAGCTGAAAAGAACCATATCACAGAATATCAAAGGGGGAGGATGAGTTATGCCAAAAGGAAGTAGGAAAGATGATGCTTGGTGAATGATGAAATAAAAGAAGCTAAGGATGAGAAGAAATGAACATCAAAGTATGATTGCTACAAAAAAGGTATTTATTTATTTTAAAGGCTTGAACTTGTTCATCTTATAACTAAACTCTGGGTAACTCACAACAATTATATAAAATCAAATATCATAATAAAAATAAAAGCAAAAAAGAATAAAAATAAAATCAAATAAACATGCATCAGAACTAAACTTCCTTGATGCCGCCAAAATAGTCACCCAACTTCACTATATCCCAGTCCTTGAGGAAAGAGAGAGATTTATACAGCATTCCAAAAGTGTAAAAAGATAGGAGGGTCTTGCGATATCTCTCTGTCTCTGTCTCTCTCTCTCTCTCTCTCTCTCTTTGTGTGTGTGTGTGTGTGTGTGTGTGTGAGAGAGAGAGAGAGAGAGAGAGAGAGAGACAGACAGAGAGAGAGAGAGAGAGAGAGATTGTGGTGAAAAAATAGTTAATATTAAAAGTGGCAAATACAAGATAAAATTGTTTTGAAAGTGGGTGAAGAAGTTTAAACTAGGGCTTCCAGGAGATGCACGGAATGAAAAATAAAAATGATGAAAAGATTTGAGATCAAAGTAAAGTAACAAAATGCTAGGAGTAGTATTTAGAGATTTTTATAGGAATGATGGTGATGCCAGAGTGAAATTGAAAGAAACGCTTTTGCCATGAATGTACGTGTACTTTTGTATGCAGATATGAATGGTTGAGAATCCAAATAATTTGCAGGTAATTACATAATGCAGTAGGGGCTATAGATCTGAAAATTAATGTGTCAAAGATCAAAGTCACTGTGTTTGGTAGTAAGAATGGAGAGAATGACAATGTAATACATGGCAAAAACAGGATAAAGGATAAAGATGAATTTGTGTGGCTTTTAAAAATGTTTACTAAAAAGTCCAAAAACTGAAAAACTATAAAACCTGAAAAAGATGGTAGAAAGGGGTTGGATAGAGTATGAAAAGAATGAATGTTTGTCATAATAAGTGAAAATAGCTGTGCAAAGGAGTGTGCTTCTGCCTATTTTGTTACATGATAGTGAGAGCTGATATGACTCCATAAAAGTAAGTTGAATGTAATAAGAATTAGATACTTGGGCAGGGGAAATAATAAAACAAGAAGAGATAGAGTTAAGAATGAATATGCATGGAATGAATGTATACTGAATAGAAAAATGTATGACCAATATGAAAAACCTTTATGGAGGTGGTATAGCAATACAGAAAGAATGAATAGAGATTGGAATGCAAAGCAATTATATGAAGAAGGAAGGAAGGAATTCAGAGGAAGGGAGAGACCAAAAAAAAAAAGAGTTTTGATGAAGAAAACCTTATAACATGTAGAAAGGTGAGAAGTTTAAAGAATAAAAGAAAATGCACAGAGAGGCATATGGGATTGTTTAGCTCAGGGGTCCCCAACCTTGGCAACTTTAAGACCTGTGGACTTCAACTCCCAGAATTTCCCAGCCAGTATGGCTGGCTGGGGAATTCTGGGAGTTGAAGTCCACAAATCTTAAAGTTGCCAAGGTTGGGGACCCCTGGTTTAGCTGATCTCATCCTTCAATTTACTTGATTACTATTGTTTATTCCTTTCTGTGCCTGAAAAAAAAGTTGCTTATTCCAAAAATTAATAGTGTAATGGATTTGTGAGTAGCACACTATATAATAACAAATTCAATATAAACTTGTAAGTGACCAAAACTTAAACAAAGACCAATAAGGCCAATTTCATTATCATAGCATGCCGACTGTAATTGAATGAAAGTCTTATTTTGTAAAGCAAGAAAGTTTCAACAAAAAAATGAAGCTCACAAAATTCAACCTTATTCAAATGAGAGTGGTATGCTCAAATTCAGTCCTAATAAAGCAATAACTGATTTTCTCATATTCAGATCAATTTTTGTAGTTTTGAGTATAAAACTTTTCAGCATGATATTCAGTATTGTATTATTAAATCAGCACTAGCTACCTGTTTCTTGGAAACAAATGTAAAAATTGTAATTATTACTCATGTAGGACTTCATTAATCAATTGCATGAGTACAGCCATAGGACCCCCTGCGGCCCAAAAGGTAGCATCTTGAATTGGAAACAATCCAGTGGGCAGTTGAACAGAGTTTTCCATTCGTCCCCCTCTCTGATCTTTACATAGTAATATACCTCCCAGTTTAGTAAAGATTTTGCCTTTGGCCAGGTAGACTAGCATGTCTTTCATCAGAGGCAGGGGGTAAACATTCTCTACATAGACCGTGTTTAGCCCTCTATAGTCCACACATAGACAAAGGGATCCGTCCTTCTTTTCCTGGGACAGGACTGGGGCTGCAACCCAGAGACAGGCTGGTTGAATGAAGCCTTGGGCTAGTTTTTAATCAATGAACAATCACAGTTCCTCCAGCTCCCTGAGTGTCATTGAGTACAGTTTTTGTTTTGGCAGCTTGGCACCGGTGAGATTTCTATAGCACACTCAGTAAGTCTGGGAGTTCATCCGAGGCCTTTTTGCTAAACACATCTCTGAGGTCTCGGTATTCCTTGGATATTCCTTGATATTCCTTTTGATTAACCACATGGTAGTCATGCTTTCCTGAGAGGTCTAGCTGGGGCACGTCCTTACAGTTACCTTCAAAGATGTTGATGACTTAGGGCTAGAATATTTCAAAATCATTTTCGAATATTCCATGTCTGACATTCAGGTGACTAAAACATTGGATTTTTCAAGTAGTGGCATCGGCCTGCCTTTTTTTTTTTTTTTTAATGTCTGAGCATCCTATTGAGTCTTTTCTTTCTTACAGGTGAGACTTTGTTAATGCCTCTTATTTTCCATTAGAATTATTACATTTTGAATACAGATTATGGTAGCTGAATTTTAGTTTAATAAGTGAAATAATGATGAAAATGAAAAAAAAATCAATGTAACTAACATGGTGTAGATCCAATTAAATTTATACTTGTAAATCTATCATGAAAGTTATATGTGGGGCTGAAAACCTGAATAAATTATATTTTTATAAATGTTGTGCAGGGATTACTTTAGAACAAAACTAATTTCTTAATTGCTAATAACTCTCTGTTTTGTGTTCTATATGAAGAAAAGGAATCTTATCACATCTGCTTTAATTAGGTTCCAAAAGAAAAGAACTACTGAAAAATCTCATGCATAGAGAAGAAGGAAAAATAAATGTACATTTTACTTACTTCTGTAGCAAATTGCTGCAGTCCACCAATATTAATTGGTCCATCTTCAGTGGCATATAAATTGCATCCTCCCACACAAAGATCAGAAGTTGGACACACCATCCCACATGATAGTCCAAGTGGATTGTCAGAAAATATCATTTTGGCAGCTCCATAGTAATTCTGCAGAAACAGGGAAAAAAACCCACTGAAATATCATATTAGAGGAAATATTGAATGCTAGACAAGCTGCTTGCATTATTTTATCTGTATAACATGTGCTGCGTTAGCCATACAAAATTTCACAATACTATATGATTTCATACAAAAAAAGTCACACATTACCTATTCTCACAAATTTTAAATCCACTCTCAATTATGTGTATCTTTTAAAGACTGAAATTTTCTTATTAGCTGAGATAGATTTTAAGCTTCTTCCCCATCTATTCATAGCAAAATTATCTCTATATAGAAATATTACTGAATCTGTGAAAGTATCTAAAATGGAACCCTACAATCCTAAATCAATTAGCTAAATAAAATTGCAAGATAATACAGAATGTTAATCTCATCTGAAAGATCTATCCAGATACTTCCTTTCATTATTACTGATCACATATCCGTAAGCTTCACTACTGATCTTTGGCAAAGCAGACTTATTAATGTATAAAACAGACACATAATGTTGGTACATTACCAAAGATTTAGTCAGATCACCGACTGGAGAGACTAAGGGCAGCTTCATGCTGGTTCACCTCACACCAAATACCTCACCATCTAGTAAGTGTTGTATTTTGTTTTGCATCAACATCTGAATGCTGTATCTCCCAACATATTAGTTATAATATATAGAAACATATAGTGAGGAATTCCACCCCTCCCCCTCAAATTTGCAATCTGAAATGAAATGAAAGACATACTAAATATTGCTCTTATTAGAGCAGTCTTTTCCAACACACTGATTGAAACATTGGACTGATATGAAATCTGAGAAATTACTTGAAAAATAGTTTTGTGTAGTGGTTAAGGTGCTAACTTAGAACCAGGAGACTGTAAGTTCTAGTACTGCCTTAGGCATGAAAGCCCTTTTCTTTAGGCCAGCCCTCCTCACTGGGCTGTTGTTTTTTTGGGGGGGAAGGAAGGAGTATTATGTATGCTCATTGCTTAGAGTTACAAATGTAATAAAGGCAGGATAAAAATCTAATAAATGAAATTTAATTTATCTAAAAGCTATACGTTGGAGAAGCATGAAGGCAATTAATTTCCATTCATCAAATTTTCTTCCTTCTTTTTATTTTTCTATTTGTGGCTGAACTTTATAGGAGAAGCAACTAAATATACTGGGCAAGACTACTAGATATATTAATTAAAAAATGTAAGAGGAAAATAATTTTGGAGGAGTTAGAAAGCTACTTCAAATGCTTAGCCTACCCGCCTATTTCTGCAGTTTCCATGCTTCATGGTATAAAAGACCTTCTGACAATAGTTTGGTTTGGTTGACTATTAGACGCTGCATACACTATAACTTACAAAACTCTAATCATGCATGAGGGCTAAAGGCTTCCATTTTCTACTTGAGTCTGCCATTTTCCTTACAATCATTAAGCTCTGTTAAGTCAGAATTGAAGAGGTTTCTTGGATGAGAAGCAAAATGTCTTCAAGGAAAAACAAAGTTCAGTTGCCTTTCAGAAAAAGCACCTTTGGGACAACCGTGACCTGGATGACTGAGAATCTCCATAGACTTGACAAGTGGTAGCAGTGGCCTTGGAGGAGATGACCAGGCTGAGCCTAAGGGAGGGGTCAAACACGTCATAAATCATGAGTCTCTGTATGCCTGCAAGAGAGCTAAGTCCAGCCCACCTTGAATGCCTCTCTTATCTCCTGCTCATTTCCCCTAATGGCTAGTTGGTCAGATTCTTGTAGAGAGCTTAAGCTTACAATAAATCTTTATACTCATTTGAACTGCCTGAATCTCCTGATTTCCCCGGCACTGGACAGGCCCTGCCTAGATCCTTTCTTCAGTTCTTCCCTCCTATGGCAGTTTCAATAGAAAGATTCCGGCTTCAGTCAGAAATTCAATCAGATCAAAAGCCAGAAGAGTCTGATTTAAAAATCACGAACAAGACAAGAAAATAAACCAGGCTGAAAAATATAGAAAATAATCTTCCTATCATAGAAACTCCCAGATAAATTAGTAGAAGTAGAAGCTTGCATGAAAACATATGAGATAACAAATCTTGTAATAAGGCAAGCTACATGCTGTATGATTGGAGCATTAAAGAGTATCACATGTTTGACGAAAACATTTTGAGTTCAGTAAGAAATCAATATTCCAAATTTATGGAAGAAAATAACTGGTTATCTATAATTATTTGAAGCAGCTGTACTCACAGCTGGTCAACTACTAGAGACAAAGAAAGAGCCAGAAATACACATGCAAGTCTTCTCCATTTTTATACTTCACGGATACATTCCATTCAATTGTCCACTCTCTCTTATGACAAACAGACAATTGGAAGAAATTATTAAGCAGCTTTGACAAAATATTTGTTGAAAAGATTAATTTTAAAATATGTGAAGCAATAAGTTGCTTTCAAAGCTTCGGGCACAATGATAAAAAAGAAACAGATGGAGAGTGGGCTGGTCTTGTTCCATCATTCTTGCATACTGCCTTACATTAACATTCTAGCTAATCTAGATGGTAACCATCAAGTTACATATTGTCATTTTAAAGGAAGTAATGCATGAAAATATAACTCAATTTATTTGTCAGAATGTTAGAGTTTTTAGTACATGATGAAAATTGAAATATCAAACCAGATGTCTTTTACACTAAAGCTGAAATTTAAAAAGGTATTTACTTATAAATGCCAAATCAGCACATGCAAACGTAGAGTCATTTTAATACATTGATAGAATGTTCTCTGCAACCTATTCAACAGGTGCTTATTTTTTCTTGTTAAAACCAATTAATTATATAACAGTTAAAAGACAAATTTTCATGTACTAATTTACTTGTGTGGCATCTTCATTAGAATTCTTCCATTATGTAAATTCAAATGTTGAATGTTTTCCTCTGTTACTGGGTTATTATTGTGATTAAATTTATGCCAAGATGCATTATTCATTGCATTTAAACCTATTATGTACAGTTTACGTGGCCCATGTAACCACTGGGAAATATGCATCATGAGCTACCATTTTATTAAAGAATAATATAGCAAACAAATTAAAGAAGAATACAGCAAGTAAATTCTGAACAGCATTGTGGCTGGTATATTTTAGCACTATTTAAAATTATTTCAGAGATCATGAAAACAATGAAAGATATTAATATTAATTAAAAGACACAAGATATAAACAACACTATAAAAACTAACCAGTTGTCTGTGAACTAAAACTTCTTTTTTGCTAACTTGTGTGCAATAGACTATAACTTTTTACAAGAACTGAAATTCATTGCAACCATATCTACCATGCACTTCCTTACTGTCTTATACAATTACACATATAAGCATATAAATAGGACTAATGACCAACAATCCAATGGGACTCACCTGCTCCATTCGTCCCACAGAAAAGCACCCACTATGGACCCCATCTACTAAAGAATTCTGGTAGGTGGGATGAAGGAGAAGAGCCTTCTCCTCTATGGCCTTGGTCCTGTGGAACACTCTACCACAGAGGTGAGAACTGCTCCCATCCTTTTGGCCTTCTGGAAAAGTATCAAAACCTGGTTTTGCCAGTTGGCCTGAGGCTCTGCTGTAGGCATCCACCACTAGAGATGCTTGGGTAAAATGATCTCATCCCAGTGCCATCCATTTTTATATAGTTTCTTTAAAAAAAAAACTGAATTGTTTCTATATTTATCTTTTTACTTTTTCTGTAAGCTGTCCAAAGTCTCCTCGACAGGGAGATGAGCAGCATATAAATTTAATAAATAAATAAATATGCATATGTTAGAGAAAAAGAGAATGCCAGCAAGGTGTATGTTACTGTGCTTGCTAAAAGAGGGGAGACCCAGATTCTATTCCTTCCTTAGGCTTAAAGTTGGGTGACTTTGGGCCTCACCCTCTGAGTCCTAAAGTGGGAAATTGAAAAGCATCTATTTAACTCCATTGTACAACTAGCTTCCTACCCGGCCACTCTTTTCTTCCTCAATTTTAATTCCTTTTGCTTTGCTTCCTGTTAACGAGCACAAAATTCTAAACTCTGTGAATGACCAAGCGAGACATATTCATATTTATTAAGAATTCAGTCAGCTGGCTTAGTGCAAGCACCACAGCCCTATCAACACGGGCCGGGTTCTCCTAAGATGATTTAACTGAAGTAAGCAGCAGGATTCCAAGCCTGTACTTGCAAGATAGGACCAAAAATGAGTTACGATTATTCAAACAGGTCCAGTTCTCACCATTATTCATGAATGAAAAGAGTCTTAGATATTAGAATGCTTTGTAAATGTTTTTAATTTAGCAGATGCCTGTTCATGCTTTGTTTACAAAATGCCTTCTGTTGGGCAATTCCACAGCAAAACATGCATCTAAGTGGACAGGATGTTTCATGCTTCCCTTTATCAAAATGCCAATAAGCACTGCATTGGTAACCAAAAGAATAGAAGCCAGTCTTAATCAGACATCAATAATTGGTAGCAGACAGAGGCAGATCTTTGCATGTATCACTTGGAAGTATTACATCATATGCATGTAAATGAGAATGTTTTTACTTGGAAAAACCTATTAAAAGATGTTGGATCAATAACTATTAGGCCAGAAGAAATTACATTTTCTATCAGGAAATGCTCCTACCATTTAGATTTTCCTCTGGTTCCGGCACACATTATGTATGCACCCAGCAGAGATTTTCTGATCTGTAGGTTTTTCAAATACATAATGCAATCTCCCCCAATAGAATGCCTTCTAGACTCCATCGCTAAGGTTGTGTTCTACATAATTAGGATAGAAGGAATGCCTATCATTATCCATCAATGAGCCCAAAGCGGTCTTTGCTCAAAAGTAGATCCATCTAATTTTAATGAAACTTTCCTTCTAAGACAATATACGTAAACACAATAAGAGAAGGAGCTGAAAATAAATGTCTTCAAAAGAGCCCCCAATTCTATTCTCCATCCCTGCTTGCCAATGTACTAGGGCGGGAGAGGAGGGGGAAAATGGAATGCAGACTCCAGACATCAAAAAATCCAACCGTGTGAACCAAGGACGTTTCAGCAGGTGTTTACCAATCCACAAAGACACTTTCTCATAACAAACTTTTGACACTTGATTGGGCAATGTGACATGCACTAACAGGGGAGGGAAAATTGTATATTTTAATTAGAGTGGTTAGTGCAGGAAATAACAGGAGCTGGTTTTGCTTTTAATCGTGCCGAAATGATGCACTCAATAAAGTTTTGCATAAAGAGATTGGATCGTCTCCATCGGTGTTTACTTGGTTGGGTTCGTTAGTCAAAACCTTGACATTTGCTAGTCTTGGTATAATCTAGGAAAGATTGAAGATTTTAATCCACAAAAGATCAAAGATTCAATCACAAAAAGCTCAAAATTATTGTCCTGGCAAAGTCTTCTCTCTAAGAAGATCCAGACAACACTGTGTCCTATATTGGAGCACCTGGTTGCTGAAGTTTTTTTTTCCACATTATCATTTTTAGACTTTGAAGGAGACTTTATTAAACCATATGGCTCATAAAACTATAAACTGAGTTAACAAGGAGCAAACTGATTTCTTACAGGTTGTCATTAAAGAGTGAATGATGTCCAAACCTAAGATTATGTTCTACTCATTAATAAGTCAATATGTAAAATTTGGATTCTGCTTGACAAAAAGCGTCTACGAAAGAGACCTAAAACAAGATGGATTGACGACATCAGCAAATATTGCGGGCCCAATTGGGGGAAAAAAAGCTCAGGACCATATGGGTTGGAAACAGGCCTTCATCCTACAGTGGATAGACAATGGCTAAAATGATGATGATGATATAAAATTAATTTTAAATTCATAAAGAACCTTGGCTAGTTTCTAACCAATAAACTGTGATCCCAGATATAAACATCAAGTTAAATTACCTCTGTCTTATTTACCATTTAAAGATAGAAGCAAAGAAGCAACGAACCATGCTGGCTTAAATTATAGTTTAATAAACTAGAATGTGCGGCTCGTTGTTTGCAAAGGTGGCTAAACGGAATATTATTAGGCACAATATTCAAACACAAATGTCACTATATTCAGTGCAGCTTTCTTTCAAGTTAGAAGATAAGACTATGGACTGGCATTGCAGTACCGTATATGTTATTCCAGAACATAACTTCTATAACTTTCAAATTTGTAGAAGCACAAATTTGTTCTATTACAGTAATAGAACATTTTTTTCTATTACTGTAATAGAAAAAAAAATCTGTCAAAGTCTGCATAATGTATTTTGGAACAAAAAAGAAATGAGGTATTTTACCTACAGTATATTTGTATTTAACGTTAAGTACACTTTATATGTACTTGAATTATATACCCAGTTTTCTTTTTATGCTTTCCAATGCATTTTAATCATGCAACCAGACTGAATTAGACCAAACTATTTTAAAGTGCAAATCAAATTATTTCTCCACCATTATTACTAAAAACCTCCACTGAATTTAGCTAAATTCACCTCCAGATAACTGGGTATGGGATCACTGCAGGTAGTGTCAGATCACTTCATACTGCTGACAAGAGCAAAGGGCCAAAGACCAGACCAGACTGCTAATAATAATAATGTACAAGTGTCAATCATTTCTGTGATTTTTCAGTCCCTTAAGACCTAAAGATCTGAAAAAGACATATAGGATTTGAATTTGGGGACTGCCATTCATAGAAGCTGAATCCAGTTTTCAGGAGCCATTTTCCTTCATAAAAGAGCTGGACTATATTCTTGAATCTCAGCATTTTAGTTCCATTACTGGCCTGTATAAAGTCTGACATATTGAAATGTTTGGATAGAATTTGGTGCCAGACAATGAGCCATAGTGGCCCAATGGTTAGAATGCAGTCCTGCAGGCTAATTCTGCTGAGTGCTGGCTGTCAGCAGTTCGATACTCACCGGCTCAAGGTTGACTCAGCCTTCCATCTTTCCGAGGTCAGCAAAATGAGGAGCCAGATTACTGGAGGTAAAACCACCCAGAGAAGGCTTTAAAGCACTGGGAAGTGGTATATAAGCTATTGCTATTGGTACATCAGAAAACACTCTTCTAGTGACCAGAGAACAATGCTAAGCATTCACAAGTAGACTGGTCTCATGAATAGTTAAAGATGGACAATGTGCTAGAATAATAAAGAAAATTAATCTTAGTGAAAAAGAATTATACAAGATCATGAACTATAAGATTATTTCCATGACAACAAATATAACATAGTTAAAGCTATGGTTTTCCAGTGATAATGTAAATTTGTGAAATCTGGATGGTAAGAAAGAATGAGCAACAAAAGACAGATACTGTTAAAGTGTGGATTGCAAATAATAATAATAATAATAATAATAATAATAATAATTATTATTATTATTATTATTATTATTATTATTATTCTGCATCAAATAAAGACTAACTACTCCTTCAAGGCAATAACCTGAAAGCAGACACTCACTTACTTCAACCATCAGTAAGATAAGATAAGATAAGATAAGATAAGATAAGATAAGATAAGATAAGATAAGATAACCTTTATTGTCATTTTTATACTGTGAGCACAATGGCACACATAAAAAATGAAATTTAGTTGCCCGCTCTCACATACATGACACACACCTAAACATACTATGAACAACATATGTATAGACCCACATCCCTACATATACTGTAGCAAATAAATATTAAATATTGTCCATCTTGAATATATACGGAAGGAGGAAGCTTGAGAATTCGCAAGGTTAATGCTGTATGGCAGTGATGGCGAACCTTTTAGAGACCGAATGCCCCAAAACTGGCCCCGCCTCTGCTCCACCCCCTGCCCCACCCCTGCCCCACCCCCTGCCCACCCTTGCTCCGCCCCCACCCCGCCTGCCCACAGGGCCACTCACCGCCTCCAGGGCCCGCTGCAGATTGCCCAGCAGCACCATGGGGGGGAACGCCCTTTGCCCACGCCCCGCAGCATCAACTGTGCACGATGGGGCATGAGGGCAGAGTCTTGTCTACTCTGTCTGGCTGCCATGTCCTTGGCTGCACTGCTCCGCATGGTCCACGCTTGGGGGCGACTCTCCTCCACGGGGGCTGCTGGTGAGGGGGTTACGAGGGAGGCAAGGCTGGGGCAATGACACATGTGCCCACAGAGAGGGCTTCGAGTGCTGCCTATGGCACCCGTGCCATAGGTTCGCCATCACAGCTGTATGGAATGAAACTCTGGCTGAATCTGGATGTTCTGATTCGGATACCACAAAGCCTCCTCCCAGAAGGTAACAAGGAAAACAGGTCGTGAAGAGGATGTGTAGTATCCCAGATAATCTTAGGAACCCTGCTCAAGCAGCGCTTCTGTGCTATGTCCTGGATGGGAGGGAGGGAACTGCCAATGATCTTTTCAGCCATTCTCATCACTCTCTGCACCACCTTCCTGTCTGAAGCAGTGATGCCTCCAAACCAGACTGTGATGCTGTATGACAGGATGCTCTCAATTGTCCCCCTGTAGAAAGTGGTCAGGACAGGGGAAGGAAGATGTGCTTTTCTCATGCGGCGTAGAAAATGCAGGCGCTGCTGTGTCCGCTTCACTAATTTCTCACTGTTGAGCGACCAAGTCAGCCTACTTGTTAGCTACACACCCAGCAATTTGATGCTGGTAACCATCTCCACAGGTGAATCATTTATGCACAGAGAAGCGTGGCTGTGCCTGACTTTTCTGAAATCAACAATAATCTCTTTGGGTTTTCCGGTATTTAGAACTAGGCTGTTTTCCTTACACCAGTTCACCAATCCTTCAACCTCCTTGCGGTAAGCTTCCACCTTGTCATCCTGAATAAGGCCCACTACTGTTGTGTCATTTGCGGACTTCACAATATAGTTGGTGGCAAACCTGGCACAACAGTCATGAGTTAACAGGGTGAACAGCAGCGGACTTAAGACACAGCCCTGAGGAGAACCTGTGCTCAAGAAAATGGTATTAGAGGTATTTGTTCCAACTCGCACATATTGGGGCCTGTTGGTAAGAAAATCAAGAATCCAGTTGCACAAAGGAGAGTTTAAGCCTAAAGGGCCCAGTTTGTCTACTAGATGCTGGGGAATGATTGTGTTAAACACCGAACTGAAGTTAATAAACAGCAAACGCATATGAGTATTTCTTTCTTCTAAGTGCTTCAGGCTCAGATGGAGAGCGGAAGAAATAGCATCCTCCGTAGAGTGATTTGGTCAGTAGGCAAACTGAAGTGGGTCAAAAGCTGGCGGGAGGCTAGATACAATAGTGTCCGTTATCAGCTTCTCAAAGCATTTCACGATGGTGGATGTCAGTACAACCAGACGGTAATTATTGAGGCTTGTAATTGTGGACTTTTTTGGCACTGGCAAGATGATGGCCATCTTAAAACATGATGGGACCATTGCCTGCTGCAATGAGATGTTGAAAATATCTATGAGAACACAAGCCAGCTCCCCTACGCATTCCCTGAGGACATGTCCAGGGATGTTATCTGGGCCTGCTGCTTTCCAAATGTTAACTGTCTGCAGTGTTTTCCGGACAAAGGTGACATCAAAGCTTGGCACTTGCTCATCAGGATGGGGCACTGCTTTCCTATCAGGAGTGCTATTTGATGCCTCAAATCTACCAAAAAATGCATTCAGTTTGTTTGGGAAGTCTGTGTCATCCTTGCATCTCGATGGAGCCACCTTGTAATCCATAATCAGTTGCAATTAAATTATGCACTGGAAGAAATTATCATGATCATAGTTGAGGCAACCAGAAGATAAAGTAATGGATGGGGTGGATGGATGGACTAAAAAAAATGGAAGATTATACTTGGAACAACTCCAAGTCCATGGTTGGGGACAACTTGAGGTGACAACCATTTGTCTTTGAGGACATCAGGAGACTGCATTAACCTAACTAATTAGTTAACTGATCAGATTTAGGAAGATGATACATGCTTTAAATTTGGAAGTTAAGAATCATGAGTTTTTAAACCTTATTTTAAATAGTATCCTGCTAGTAGCGTGCTTCCTAACAATAGAGGAAGAGATAGAACAAATGAACGGAGACTATGACAGGCTATCAATATGTATTTTATTTTAGCCATTGATCTTTACATCACATCATTTGACTTGCATCATCAAAACAGTGCTACAGTTTTACACAGCTAAAGAAAAAGAACCGTATGCTGGTTCTTGTAATGTCATTTAGTCTTTGTCATCTAGAATGCGAGATATTCTTTCATTGAAACAGTGTCATAGAGACAGTCTATTCTACATAATTACGCTATGGCAACCGAAACCAGCTGTCAGCCATCCTAGTACATTAAGTGCTGATAGACATCTTAAGAAAAGTCAGTATTTCAAATACATTAACAACATCCTTACTTTTCTCTTGAATGCATTTGTACTTAGTGACCTGGAAAAAGATCAAGATGAGCAGGGAGAATAAAAAAAAAAAAAAACTCAATAAAACTGAACTTAAAAAAAAAATCCCATGCCTCAGAAATCCTACTAGAAAGGTTAATTAAAATGCATATTTCTATGTAATTATAACTCAGTGCATAGTAGCTGTAGGTTTTTTGGGGGGTTGGTTTTGTTTTTTTGTTTTTTTACAAAAATCAGTTCTTCATGCTAATGATTCCATGTATCATTTTGCTTCTGAACTGTGGCAGGTGATTTTTGGCAACAATTTTTAGTGGCATGTAGGTGACATCTATCCTGCCTCAAAAATTAAAGACATTTTCTTGAAGCCTCACTTATTAAAATTAAATGTAGCAGTTTTAAATGGCATGCATGAGCGCGCATGGCTTGTGCAAATGAGTACAGACTTTCACACACAGTCTCCAATTTGCATGCACAATTTGAGCTGTCATTTTGAGAACAGGCCCTCTTGTGTCTAACGTCTATGTTTCATTACATTTTAAATCTTAAGTGATAGAATTAAACACAAAACAGAGGGAAGGGGAAGAGAGAAGGAAGCACCATAATAAATAAAAAGAGAGACAAAGAGAGCATAAAAGGAGGGAATGACATGAAAAGTTGGCATAACAAGGAGTCAGAGTAGCATTTTCCAATCTGATGCCCCAGATTTTTTGCGGGACTACAAGTCCATCTTCCTTAGCCACGTAGTCAGTAGCTTCCATAGCTACCACTGATGCAATCTGAGAGATTCTGAAATGGGAATCAGATTAAAAAACAGTGGTGGGTAGGTGAAGGAAACAAACAGTAATGAAATCTGCAGGAAGTGAAAGAAAAAGAATAAAGAAATTTAAAATATATCCATTCCAGAGTAATAGAGCATACACCAATCACAACCTACTAAAATGTGCAGATTTTTAAGTCTGACAGAAATCTTTTCATGACAGCTATTAACAAAAAAAAAAAAAAAGGAGGGAAAGGAATTATGTATAAGGTTAAAAGAACTAAGTGTACAATTTCCACTTGTCTTGAAATGATAAACAAGATACATTTGTCAGACTTTTAGCCAAAATTACCATATACTTAACTATGGGTAAGGGCCAAATTAAATAACACCCTAAGTGTATTTACTATAAAGAACTCTGCCAATTTATTTTCCTCTTCTGCTTAGTCCATCTTATCTTCTTTCATCCTAATTAACGTTCAGAGTTTGTCACATTTTTAAAAAAAAATGTTTAATTGAAGAGCTCAAATCTATTCAGCATTGACACAAAGTGCAAATTATGTCAGTGTCTTGACTGCACCAGCTTCATAACAAAGGTCCAACGACAATTATTAAAATTTCATTTTTCACAAATTCATTTGAAATGTTAGGTATACATAACATATAGCTTTCATAAAAGACTAGAAACCCATAAGGATTTTTTGCTGAAATCAGAAAAAATAATTTGCTGATTCAAAAGGGTTGAATATGGGACAGAAGAGAATGTAATGTAATGTTAAAGAAGGAGAAAGGATACTAAGTTGGTTTGTAACTGCTGTAAAGATTTGTAGTTGTTTTTTACTTATCTTTTTCTTCTTTTTCAATCTGTATGTTCCTTTGCACTTTTATTTTTTTCAAGATATCTTCATATGTTTTCATGTTTATCTTTTACATATAAAAATCTTTAATAAGCATATTAGTAAACAATTTAGACAAACAGTTACACAGTATAAAAAGAGACAGAATACAAACTGCAGAGACATGCTTCTTAGACGAAAATACACCTGGAAATACATGTGATTAATCTCACAAAAAGTACTTTTAGGATATTTTTGAATTAAGCTTGACAATTTCATTTCAAATAAATGGGATTTTTTTTTGGGGGGGGGTGGTTTTAGTAGGGATGTTATAAGGCTACTTATCAGCTCTATAAGTACATATTAGTTGAACAAGTAGAAATATTTGTAATCCATTAAGTTTGTAATGTTACCTTTGTTCAGCATTTGCTAACTAAGTTAGTTTTGATTATCATGATCATATGACTGCAAAATCCAGACGGAGCACATTGCTCAAATTCACTATCTGGGAATTGGTGAGCTGGTTCTTTCATATCGAAACATTTGAACAGACATGGTTAGGATTTCATGTTGAATGGATTTATTGCAAAATAGAGTACACGTTGCACTATAGTCTAAGCAAGAGCAGTGCTTAATTATTATGTATAATTGCCTACTATCTTTATCCATATTTTTTTTTCAAAAAACCCCCCCATCATCTAATCATTATTTGTTATTTTCAAATTGCAGAAGAATAACCATGATGGATGATGTATATGGACATAAAGGCTTGCCACCACCTGAAAAAGAAACAAAATTGACCATCCACAGGAAAATTCATTTAAATATAAATAAAATGCTATGGATGGTGGCTTCTTTGCATAGTCAGATTCATCATTCACAAAATAGATGAAAACTTTGCAAATAAGGAACCCAGCAAACATTTTTAAAGCAATATCAAAACAGGTAAAGCTGGATACTTTATTTTATCAATGGCAAGAAAGACCGTTCTTTGATATAATCTGCTTTTGGGGGGAGGGGGGGATTCGATATTGTTTTTCTTCTGGCAGCAATGTTTCACAGTAGGAGCAAGATGATTTCCCTTCCTACCCTCTCTGCAGCCTCTCATATTCTCTCGGCAACCAATTTTGGGGAAATGCAGGATCTGCAAAACCCTATTTATGCTGGCTTCCAACCTTTCTTCTTTTCTATTTCCCCATGTCCAGATACCTCAGAATTCAAATTTGGTTGGAAAATAAGACTACCATCATAGGTATCATCTTCCTGCAAGGTAGAATGAAAATAACAACAAATTTGGGGAATGTTGGCATGAAGCCAAAAGAAAATAGAATATCCCCCTTCCTCAACCTCCCTTCACACATGACAGAGAGAGAGAGAGAGAGAGAGAGAAAGAGAGAGAGAGAGAGGGAGAGAGAGAGAGAGAGACAGACAGACAGACAGACAGAAAGACAGACAAATGTGAGCTCCTATTTGTTTCAACAACTTAAAAAGGGTCTTTTTAAAAAAAACATCAATGGCAATTGAATATATAGATCGATGCACCCTTGGATATGATAATATTAGCCTCTGGCATGTTAAGAGCAAGTACTATTAATACAAATGAGAAATAAACAAGAAAATGCCATGCCTTCTTTAATGTGATTTTTCTTCTTTTATAACAGAGCAAACATTTGCTTTTTAACAAGATTTGTCTAGGTGAAAGCATGAATAAATTATGACCCTTTCAAGATTCTCAGAAAAAAAAAATCTTTCATACGCATCTGATCTTTAGTAGCAAATGATCTGTACTGGGGCAAACTCTATTTGTTGTCTTTCTCCTCTCCATGGCTTGCCCGTTACCCAAAGCACTAGGCACAGGATGAGGCATCTAAAGGTATGTTTCATCTGTCGACACAGAGTTCAACTGTGTGAACTTGACTATCCAGACCCCGCACCCCTCCCCCAGAAAGACACACCAATGGAGTCTTCACCCTTTAGGAGGCAGAGATGTAATCCTCTTTTATGAAAAGGAATGAAAGTTAAGTTTTGGCCTGGACTGTACAGAATCGCACTAATTTACAATAGAGTGGCATCTTTTTCACAAAGAGTTTCAAGGCATGAATCACGGAGACTGGCAATTCAATTACCCTCTCCACTTAGAAAAGTATTCTCCCCTTTCTTGCCAAGTTGAAATCTACAGGAAATGCGATGTAGAAGAGACTACATTGTGCACGCCCGGCAAATATCTGAAACGCCTCAGGCTTTAGAGAACAAGAATCCCTGACCTTTTATGATTGCTACAGTAGTTTTCCAGCAAAACACACTCCATACAATAAAGCTCTTAAATACCTGACAAAAGAATGCATTTGCTAGATTCTGGCAAAAGAAGAAGAAGAAAAAAAATCTGCTATAATGAAAGCTGCTTAAATGAATACCTGAGAGTTCTACCGACTCTTTATTATTTCATGGGAGACCCTGTTTAGGAAGAAATGATAAAGCCACTAATATGCAGTAGGAATCTGAGCATTGTTCTTTCTCATACCTCACTCATGCACGTCTGTTTTTTAAAACCATGGGGACTTTCTTAGCATGTGGACAGTTAATACATACAGGGGAAGCACCATGGTATCTCCTGCCCCATCCATGTTATTGCTCTTCTCTGATCTCAAAACACCAGTCCAAGCTCTGAAGTCTGCTACCCACTCTGGATGTGAGTGGGAACAAGGCGGCTAGTTAATACTTCCATGGCATTACAGTAATATAAAATTACATATGAGCATATAAATTAAAAAAATAAATAAGCAACAAACAAACTAACAGCATCATATTACTGCAAAAGCTCCCACGGGATGTGTTGCTGACCAGAGTTAAAATGCACTATATACCAGAAAACAAGGGCTCTGGGGAATTTACTCATAAATCAAAACCCATTAATATTAGAATTTAAGACACTTTCTTAATTTCCAATGTAATGGCAATACATTATATAGCCTCCTGTATTGTGCGGCCTTAAAATTAAGTCTCTGTGAGTCCACAATAAAATTCCTTCCACATACAACTCTACAACTCCCCTGTATTATATAAATCACAGAGATACATTCTCTCGGTCCCTACCTTCTCTCAGTTGATTGAACTGAGGTGTTAAAATTTTATGGTTTTTGAAATAAGTAATATTTTCAATCTCCTAAAGTAGGAGGAACTGATTTGGTATAATACTCTTGAATATGCAATCTTTAAGGCAAAAATTATTATTCCAGGTTCGAAAAATCTGGTACTGAATCCTCAGTACCAGATCTTTTTTTCTCTAAAGACAACCACGGATAGAAGTGCAGGTCGTCACTTCACAATTGGTTACTTAGTGACCACTCACCAAAAGCTACTTAGGACCCTGTCCCTGGAGATTCGACAGCTGCACAAGTCCTATAGTCACATAATCACTTTGGGGGTACTTGGCAACCAACTCACCTTTACAGACAGTTGCATCATTCCACAGTCATGTGACCACAATTTATTACTTTTTTGGCCAGCTTCCAGCTTTTTGGGCCAGTTTTTGGCAAAAAACAAAAACAAAAAACCAGCCAGCCATAGGAATACATTGATCTGTTTTACAATTATCCTGTTCACCTCAAAAAGAGAGAGCATAAAATCAGATTTGGTTACATGGGTACCTTGACTTATGACCAACATAACTTATGATGGAAATTCCAAGTTCCATTATGGTTGTAAGTTGAGAACTATCTGTAATTTAGAACAAGACCATAGCATTGGCCACAGAGATGACTTCTTCTCATGATCCTACCAAGATCCAAACTTTAATCTTATATACATTATTATCTTTGCCCATCTACTCACTAAGAGTAAAGAGTGAATCCAAAGGTTAGGGAATGCCTCGCTCTATCAGAGAAAATCAACATCTGGATTCCTCAAACTGTGATGGCACCAACATGATGTCCTGCATTCAGTAATATCACGCAAGTGCTGCCCCTACATGCTTGCATCTCAACATGAAAGTATGTAAGTCAAAAGATTCACATAATGATGTTGTCATTAATATTTTATCATCTGTTCCTCTTGCCCACCCATAGATGTTCATGGTGCCAGGTGAATTCTAAGATATATACTGATTTAAATGCTGAAGTAGGACCGTGGTGAACAGTTCTTGTGTATACTGATCTGTGGAAGTTTATCAATATAACTGTAAGTTAGGCGTTATCTTTGAGCCCGGCTTAGTACATATCTTTCTATGTGAATAACACAGAAAATAACAATGGAGAAAGGAATACTATATGTACTTTAAGTTCATGGAAAAAAAGATAATCAGAAATCTAATATATATATATATATATATATATATATATATATGTATGTATGTATGTATGTATGTATGTATGTATGTATGTATGTATGTATATATTTGAGAAAATTAAAAATATGAACCCTGGGGGTATTCATGGTGAGAAATAAAATGATCACCAGGGTAATAAAACTATAAAATTTATTAAAAAAGCGCCTAGCTTTCGCCGTCACCTGCCGGCATCCTCAGGGCTAGTGCGCCAGGGAGTGAGAGAGTCGCTTTTATAGGTATACTGAAGTCTGCGCACGACTCCTCGACCTCGTCATCGGGCCTAATTGGTATGACTGCGCACGGCTGATCTGTTCCTACCCGTTCATTTCGATCGCATGTTCATCCTCATCCATCCTTCTTTCCCCCAATCTTGGGGTGGATGGGTAAATGCCTCTGTTATTGCAATGGTCTCTATGTTTTAACTCTTCCCCCCCGGGATCAGGTGACAGTACACATCTCATGTTTATTTTGCAATTCCCCTTCGTCCCATTGTTCTTCCTGCGGCAAGTTTTTCCTTTGGTTTTGATGTTTTCACTTCTTATATAAATGTCATCTGGACAGTCCTGCGGGTCTTTCCGGGATAGCTGTAATCCACTGGTGGTCTGGAATTCCTCGGTAAAATTAGGGCCCTGAAGGTGGAAAAAGATGAACTCATGGTCTCCTTCGATGTAGTCTCCCTATTTACTTCCATCCCGCAGGAACTTGCCATTGCGGTTTTAAGGGATCGACTGAATCAGGGAGACCAAGGATTACATCAAGACTCCCTTCGGACGGAAGATCTTATAAAATTAACGGGAGTCTGTCTCAACACTTATTTCACCTTTCAGGGCACGATGTACGAACAGATTAAGGGAACTCCTATGGGGTCGCCGATCTCCAGTGTGATTGCGGAGGTGGTGCTCCAACGGTTGGAACACATAGCGTTGGCCCAATACCAACCAAAATTCTGGGCCCGCTATGTGGACGACACGTTTGTGGTCATCAAGGAGCGGCACAAGACCGACTTCATGGGCATCCTGAATTCGGTATACCCAGACATCCGGTTCACCATGGAAGAAGAACATCAGGGCAGTTTAGCGTTTCTAGATGTGTTAGTACAGCGCCAGGTGGACGGATGTCTGTCCACTAAGGTATACCGAAAACCCACATGCACAGACAGGATCCTCCATTTCGAGAGTAATCACCCCATGGCCCATAAAGTCAGCTGTGTCAGGACCATGTTTAAGCGAGTGGAGTCGCACTGTAGCACTGCCAAAGCTAACAGAGAGGAGAGAAACTACCTCTTTCAGGTGTGTAAACGTAATGGGTACCCGGCTAAGTTCATTAATCGGTTCAATAAACCACCTGGACCCGGGAGCGACCCCACACCCCAAGGACCCACACCTTAGATAACCACACGTGTTACTCTCCCCTATATTCACAATGTCTCAGAGGCTACAGCAAGGATTTTGGCTCCGCACAGGATACAAGTGGCCCATAGACCGAACCAAACACTGCGGGCAGCTATAATGCGCCCCAAGGACCCACTCCCCAGCATTGAAAGATCGGCAGTCATTTATAAAATCAATTGCATGGACTGCCAATCCAATTATGTTGGGGAGACAGCTAAACGGATTAAGACCAGGGTCCATGAGCACAGGTTAGCATTGAAAAGGGGAGACCAATACTCCCAGATATGGGCACACATGGCGGAATTAGACCATAAATTCAATTTCAGTGAGGTTAGCGTATTGGCTAGTGACAACACCAAGGGGGGCCGCCTACTTAAGGAGGCATGGCTCTCGGATGATAATTCTATCAACCGGCACGTGGACCTGTGCCCGGCATATATGGCCTTAAGGTTGTGGAGCACAAATAACCAACGACAGCACCCCTGGCGTCCCAATAATAGTTTCAATGGTATTAAGGAGGAGGAATCAACCCCTCAATTGATCCGAGGCAACCTGAATGAGGAAACACAGCCGGAGAATACCCCTTCTATGTCAGTAACATTACCTGCTGCGACCAGTATAAAGGAAGACGTGGCTGGCGGAGGAGGGGAGGGATTTTTGGATATGACGTTCCACCCGCACATGGAAGAAAATGCGTCAGCCGCTTCGGAAAGAAAGGAGAGACCCCCCTGTCGGACCAGGATGGTCAGCTTGGGAGGGAGAGAATCGCAGAGCATGATCGGAGGCGGACCCATGAGAATTGGAGAGAGAGAAAAAACGCAGGAGACTGGACCATCACACCCCCCCTTGCGCATCCCGGAGAACTCCGGAGGACTCGTATGGTTACCAACGACGCAAGAGGGAGGAGGCAAACTGAGGAGAGATGCCACGATGCTCAAATGGAGCGAGATTCCATCATTACCCCCCCGGACCGATCACCCGCAGTAGGGGACGTGCAGGACGGTTAGGTGTGGTGACGACCAGAGAACCGCCGCCCCCCTCCACCTACGATCGAGCGGTCTATCCTTCAGCTCCGGACCATCGGCGAGTCGCACCCGCCTGGGAGGGACCTGCGGGATCATTTGGACGGTGTTTGTCCCAGGGGGAGGAGCGAGGGCATGGTTTCGCCGTCGCTCCCCCCGGACCGACTGACCATGGTGTGGTGCGCGCGAGGCGGCTGGACGCAGGGGTAATTGGGGAGCTGTCGTCCCCCCCTCCCGTGACTGAACGGCTTACCCCCCAGCCCCAGACCACCAGTGGATTACAGCTATCCCGGAAAGACCCGCAGGACTGTCCAGATGACATTTATATAAGAAGTGAAAACATCAAAACCAAAGGAAAAACTTGCCGCAGGAAGAACAATGGGACGAAGGGGAATTGCAAAATAAACATGAGATGTGTACTGTTACCTGACCCCGGGGGGGAAGAGTTAAAACATAGAGACCATTGCAATAACAGAGGCATTTACCCATCCACCCCAAGATTGGGGGAAAGAAGGATGGATGAGGATGAACATGCGATCGAAATGAACGGGAAGGAACAGATCAGCCGTGCGCAGTCATACCAATTAGGCACGATGACGAGGTCGAGGAGTCGTGCGCAGACTTCAGTACACCTATAAAAGCGACTCTCTCACTCCCTGGCGCACTAGCCCTGAGGATGCCGGCAGGTGACGGCGAAAGCTAGGCGCTTTTTTAATAAATTTTATAGTTTTATTACCCTGGTGATCATTTTATTTCTCACTATATATATATATATATATATATATATATATATATATATATCTATATATATATATATATATGTTTCTGAGGTTTTCTATTTGTATATAGGTCTTTGGTTATTCGGGTTTTCTCCCGCGTAAAAAATTGGAAGTGTCTTGGCAACGTTTCGACGAAGTCACATTCGTCATCTTCAGGCTGGTGTTTTTAGCTTCTTGCTTTGAGCAGCAATGTGTGGTTTTAGCTGTTTCTTCCTTTTAACTGCCAGTGAGGGTATGAACTGATTGGATGGGAGCTTGGCTGTGTTCTGATTGGGTGGAGGTGTGTTCTGAATGGTTAGGGGCTTGGCTGTGCTCTGATTGGCTGGGGGAGTGTTCTGTTTGGTTGTGCTCAGGTTAGTCTGAGTTGCAGAGGGGTTTAAGATTTTGGGGTTAGGGAGTCGTTTGTCAATAAGGGCAGGGGCTTAGAAGGGTCAGGTAAATGGCTTTATCATCTCGCTTGTTCATGCTGTGTGGGCGTTTTTCTATCTCGATGGCTTCTCTGATTATTCTGTTATTAAAATGTTCACTTTTGGCAATGGTTCTGGTATGTCCTGTGGCTTTAAGGTGTTGGACCAGGGAAGATGTTGGTTCCTCTTTTTTGACTGAGTTCTTATGTTCTTCAATGCGTGCACTTATTCTTCTGTTGGTTTGTCCGATGTATGTGGTGGGACAAGTGGTGCATGGGATTTCGTATACTCCTTGATTTTCTAATTCAATTTTATCTTTGGGGTTTCTAAGGATGGTGGATATTTTTCTGTTTGTGCAGAATGCTGTTTTGATGTTGTGTTTATGGAGGATCTTACTGATTCTGTCTGTGGTGCCTTTTATGTATGGGAGGAGGGCTTTGCCGTTTTCTTGTTCTTTGTCTTGGATTTTAGTGGGGGTTTCTTTTTGGATTAGGTTTGTAATCTTATTTCTATGGAATCCATTGGATGTTAGTACATTGGTGAGAGTGTGTAGTTCGGTTTTTAGGTGTTGTTCGTCAGCTAAGCGTTTTGTTCTGGAGATGAGTGTCTTGGCTACAGAGTTGATCTGTGCTGGGTGGTGGTGTGAGAGAGCGTGCAGATAGCGGTTTGTGTGTGTTTTCTTCTGGTAGATGGTGTGTCCTAGGGAGCCATTGGATTTCTTGTAGACTAAGACATCCAGGAAGGGAAGTTGGTTGTTAGCTTCTGTTTCCATGGTGAACTGTATTTTGGGGTGTAGGCTGTTGAGGTGTGTGAGGAAGTTGTCCAGTTTTTCTTTCCCATGTGGCCAGATTATGAAGGTGTCGTCTACGTATCTGAGCCAGAGTTTGGGTTTGTGATCCGATTTTTCTAGAGCTTGGGTTTCAAAGTGTTCCATGTAGAGGTTGGCAATGACAGGTGAGAGGGGTGATCCCATGGGTGCTCCTTCTGTTTGTTTGTATTTTTGTCCATTATAGATGAAGTATGTGTTGGATAGGCAGTGGTTGGTCAGATCTAAGATGTGTTTGGGGGGGTTATATTTGTTTTGAATAGCTGTCAAGGCTTCTTTGATAGGCACTTGGGTGAAGAGGGATATGACATCGAAGCTCACTAGTAGGTCGCTGGGCTGTAAGTTTTGTTTCTTTATGATCTCTATAAACTGGAATGAGTTTTTTACGTGTGAGGTGATGGATTCTGCATAGGGCTGTAGTTGTTTGGCGAGAAATTTGGCTAGGTTTTGTAGAGGTGAGCCTATGGAGCTGACTATAGGTCTGAGTGGGGTTCCTTCTTTGTGTATCTTGGGGAGACCATAGAGTTTAGGGCATCTGGATGATTTCTCTCTGGGAATGATTCTTTGCTGGATCTCTTCGCTAATGGGGGAGGCTTTTATCTTGGTTCTGGTGGTTTTTTCCAGGTAGGTGGTGGGATCTGTATTTAGGGGTTTGTATGTGGAGTCTTGGAGTAGGTTGGTTAATTTGGTTTGGTAGTCAGATGTGTTCATAACCACCGTGGCGTTGCCCTTGTCTGCTGGTAGGATTATTATGCTGGTGTCTTCTTTCAGGTTACGTAGTGCTGTCTGTTCCTCTACGGAATACCTTCGTATGTAAGTATCCATCTGGTTGACGGTGGATGGAAACATCTAAGAAGGCAAGAGAATTGTGTCTTTCTTCCTCTACAGTAAACTTTATGTCAGAGTAGATGGAATTTAATATTTCCATAAATGTAGTTACATGTTGTCTTTTGACAATGGCAAATGTATCGTCCACGTATCGAATAGAATCCTCCATTACCAGAGTAATCATCCTGTTTCCCATAAAATCAGCTGCATAAAAACGTTATTTAAACGCGTTGACTCCCACTGCAGCACGGATGAATATAAGAAAGAAGAGAGGAGACACCTCTTCCGTACGTGCATATATAACGGTTATCCATTAAAATTTATCAAACGACATTGTACAACTTTCCAGCACCAGACCACCCAACGAAGAAGGGATTCCCCCCTACAAAAAACACGCATCTCCCTCCCATACATAAGTAACATCTCAGAGGCCACAGCCAGACTACTAGCACCCCATGGTATAGAAGTAGCTCACAAACCTAACCAAACCCTACGATCAAAAATTATGCATCCAAAGGACCCCCTACCTACCATGGAGAAATCTGCTATTGTTTATAAGATCAACTGCAAAAACTGCGAAGGCAACTATGTGGGAGAAACAGCCAAACGCTTGAAAACTCGCCTCCACGAACACAAACTGGCCATAAAACGAGGCGAACCACACTCACAACTTTGGATGCATATGGCACAACAAGGCCATCAGTTTGACTTCAATAACACCCTTATCATAGCCAGTGATGCCACGAAGGGAGGTCGGCTGCTAAAAGAAGCCTGGTTCTCGAATAACAACTCAATCAATCGTCACATTGACTTGCACCCAGCACAACAAGCGCTACGAAAATGGAACTCAAACCATCATCCTTTATATCACAAACCTTACAATCAACATCCACAACATTCTAAACCAGGAGCTACACCTCCTCCCTACCAGAAACAATCTGATATAGACTACCCAGAAACCCCCCAACAATATCAAGAGGAAACCACACCCCCTTTAATTGGAGAAAACAACAATAATGACATTGGAGCGCTTAAGAAATTTGAGGATAGAACCACTAAATTTAGCACTACCCATAATAATAATAAAAGTGAATATCCCATACAGAGAGGGGAGAAAAAACATGTGATGACGACCCGTTCGCTTGATAAAAGGGAAAGTAACATGAGCGGGGAATCTGCCCAAATACCAACAGATTTTTGCTCACAGAAATGGGGGGGATTTAACTTGAATATTGACCTACGAGGGAAGATGAGCATGGGGGACACCATGATGGAGGAGGAGGATTCAAACATTGAAAAATACCACATCCAGTTGATGCTTGTACATGCGAGCGAAGATAAATACGGGAGCACGCAGCAGAGGAAAGATGTTAAATTGCAGCCGATGAAGCCCCGCCTCCATGGTAGGATATACAATGACATCAAACTAAATCCCCCCACTGCAACGAGAGCCAATACTGCCGGGAGAGGGCGGAACATAACTTTAACAATACCCCCTGAGGTCGACGGAAATGTGAACAAAAGTGCTCGAGAGAACGACAGAAGAAATCTTTACTCTGATTCCCCCTCCCACCTATCAGCTGTTCAGCAGGGAATGCTAGCACAGTCTAGGAACCACGTGCAGACGTCTATGGAACCCGTTTGAATCACCTTGTTAGAAACGGTCTCTCAGCCCTGAAGATGTTGGGGAGTTTTCCCAACGAAAGCTTGGCAACCTTTTAATATAGTAAAATACTTTAATTAAAGTATTTTAACTTTAAACTCTCCTGGTGAACGCGCTTTATTCATTTCATTTATATATATATATATATATATGTATGTCTGTATGTATGTATGTATGTATGTATGTATGTATATATGTTAATTATAAATTAACACAATCTGGAGAGACAGAAAACCAGGTTTCAATGGAAATTTTCTCCCAACTTCAAAAAGTCCCTCCTACATATCCTACTAATTAATCCCAACTAATTCAAAGAAGAAGAGAGGTTACTACAGGTTCTCAACATCTGGAATCCAATTCTTACAAGGTAAAAATCAAAAATTGAAAAGAGCTCTAAAGATTATAGTTTGGTATGGCCTACAATCAACGTTAAATCCAGGTGCCATTCAATATTCTCTGTATTAGTTTCACTCCATCCATATAACTGAAATTGATGCTGCTTACTACCACTTAGTGTCTTACTGCCCCATTCTTAAAGAAATCTCCCTATTCAGTGAATTTATAGTATATACAAGAGATAATAAGTACAGTACAATATGTATTTGTATGTGTATACACATAAACACAGAGAGGCATACGTACATTCATGTGCACACAAGCATACGCACACACACAAAACAAAAAACAATATTAGTTAAGATATATTAAAATTAAAAGCCATTAAAAGATATTTGAGAATCAATGTACACATTAGCTATGTATTTAGCATACAGTATCTCCACAGAAAAGTAGCAAGAATAATTATGCAATTAAGAAAGGTCTGCTAAATTTTGTAATAGCTGCTCCAAACATTATTTCATTAAGCTACACACAAAGATAAGGACAGTAATTCAATCATACAAAGCAACTGCAGCTTTTGCTTTTCTTTTTTCTTTTTCCTGCCTTCTTTCCTTTTTCCTTTGCCTTTTTTTTACCTTGTTTGCAATACTTGTGATAAATGACTTGATGTCTAGATTAGTTGGGCAGCTCTTCTGACAGGGGGCATCTGCACACTTTAAGCACCTGGGGAGGAAAGTAAATGAGTTAGAGTGACTTAGAGCACAAAGCACTGCCAACAACATACAATTTTTCCATGTACCTGACAGAAGCTAATCAATCTAAAAATTAATAATACTCTACTGTTCTGGCAGAAACTCAAAAAGGTTCCCATGGGTAAATGCTATTATCCCCACGCCACAGACAGGTAAACCAAGGCAGCTGATCCCAGATCATTCAAATCTTGAAAGTGAAAAGCAAGCCACCCATAAAATACAATTCCCCAGTGCATATATTTGTTATAATTTGTATTACGTGATGATAATCTTCTGCAAAGTCTTTATTTCAAACAGGCAAAAGCAACATGTACCACTAAACCAGCAGATTTTAAAACACTGCATTATGCCCTACCCAGCTTGCAGAATCCTGATCATTGTTTTTTTTTTCATTTTTGTAGTTTTTAATCTCCTACTATTAAACATTCTTGAGCATATTCCATCAAAATAATAAAACACAATAAAACAAAAATAAAATACCACCAGAGGAAGACAGAGTAAATTTAATATTAAAATAAAGAATAAGATACAGTGATTTCAGAATTATTAATTCTCTTCTGGACATTTCCGCAGTATAAAAACTTTCATAAATATTAGCATTTTGCCTAACGATACTTTAAAAAAAACTGATAAAAGAGCAATAATAAATCCATATACTAATCTGTGCCTAAATGTAACACTAATCTATGTCATATGTGTAGTCTTCATCTTGCAACCACAACTGAGACCAGAATTTGTTTTTAAATGAGACGATTGTTGAGACACCCGGTTTTATAACCTGCTGCGCTCCAGTTGACAAGTGAATTGTTGCAGTTGTGAATCATGAGGTCTTTAAGCAAATCTAGTTTTCCCCATTGACTTTGCTTGCCGGAAGCTGGCTGGGAAGGCTGTAAACACCGGTCGTACGGCCCCAGGATGCTGTAACCATTGTAAATACAAGCTGGAGTCCCAGCAACCAAATTCTAATCATGTGACCATGGAGATCCTGTGTTGGTTGTAAATGGGAGGACTGGTTTTACATCACATTTTTCAGTGCCATTGCAACATTGAACGGTCACTAAATGAATGGTAGTTAAGTCAAGGACTGCCTGTACTGATATTTGAACAAACTCTGCATTTACAGTGATCCTCTTCTCAACTGGGTGGTTTACTAGTATGTCCAAATAAATCAATTTCAGGCTGTGGTTTACAATCTTGATATAGTTGGATAATCTACAGCCGTGGTTCTCAACCTTTTTAATGCCGCGACCCCCAACCGGTCGTAAGTTGAGGACTACTCAACCGGTTGTAAGTCAAGAACTACTCAACTGGTCGTAAGTCGAGGACTACCCAACCAGTCGTAAGTTGAGGACTTTCCCTGCCCGGGAGTGCCGCGCAAGCGTGGTGCTGCCCCTTGCGCCAGCCGAGGCGTAGCTGAAAAGGGGCAGCGACGGCGCAGGGCAACCACTGGCTGGGCCACCAGCTGGCCCAGCCCAAGGGAGGTAAGGCACCCACCGGGCCCCCAGACAGCTCGCCTTCGCTGAAGACAACTTGCAGCACCGTTTGCAGAATGGGACTTTTGGCGAGCTCAGCAGGGCAGAGACAGCCTGGACAATTCCTATTGGCTTTTGAAAGCCAATAGAATTAGACTCTATTCAAGAGAGTCTATTCTATTGGCTTTCAAAAGCCAATAGAATAAAAGGGAATAGCACAGCTAAGGAAAAGGGGGAAAAATGGCGGATTGCGTTGTTTGGCGACCCCCGTGAAATGGTCGTTCGACCCCAAATGGGGTCGTGACCCACAGGTTGAGAACCTCTGATCTACAGTAATGTTGAATTATGGCTTAACTTGCAATCAAAGGAGGTCGTAACAGAGCCATCATCATCACCACCACCACTGTTAAGTCCTGTGCAGAGGAAGTGTTTTCCAGCAGTTTTGATCATTCACAGCATCTTCGGCATCGTCTCAAGAGACATTAATAATCTTAAGATCTTCCTCAAGTGTTTGGCACCAAGTTTTCAGAGGCCAGCCTCATTTTCTCTTTTCCTCAGAAGGTATCCAGCATAGTGCAATTTTTGGATGCCGGTCTTTAGACATATGTAAGATATGGACAACAAGCTGCATTTGACGTTCATTCACCATTTTCCATAGGTGTCCTAAATCTAACCTTTGTGGTATCTCCTCATTAGTGATGTGGTCAAGATAGGAGACATGGAAGGTGCTCAAGCAGCATTGTTGGAGAACATTTAATTGTTTAATTATGGTTGTACACTTCCATGTTTCTCATGGAAACTTTTAATGACTGTAAAAATCCGAATCCCGGGCATATCTGTTCATAATATACAATCTTCGAACTCCGGGAGGAATATAAATCAGCTGTTTATTGTTAAAGATTTAAAAACAATAAAAGCAACTATTTACAATACTAAAACAAACTTAGCTTTCTCTGATCCACTGTCAGAGTTGGCCCAGGTGCAGTTTCATACTAGAGTAACAACAGATAAAATACAAGGAGCACAGGGGCATGTTTTGAAAAGAAAAACAGAAAAGCTAAAGGTTGGAGACGGGAAACAGGTATCTTCAAATCACAGGGCATACTGATATTGTGGTTTTTGATATGTTGTTTTCATTTGCCCCAGTCTGACCCATACCCAAAAGATATATTTGAAGTAATATAAATCCTGTCACATAGAGATGACATGAAAAAGTTCTGTTAAATCATCTTTAACAATCAGGGACAAAAGATCAATCTTCAAAAGGATGTAGAAGAATGCAAACTTATTCTCATCTTATGAACTTAATCAAAACCCGTTAAGATTCCTTGCTCTTAATAAACTTTACTCTGAACTAAGGATTCCTTTGTTATTGTTCTTTTTAATCTTTTTTTCCACTCGCAAAGTGACAGAGCATGAGGTGATTTCAGGCAAATCAGTGTCCCTTTCTACCAAATTTTAGCCACCGATCTGGAAAATAGGAACCGTAGAACTGCTCTATTTTACTTGCTCCAAATATTACATGCATTTTCTTTTATTAACATGCATTTTCTAAAAGCTAAGAGGTGGCATATTATTTCATAAAATATCAAGTCATACTTTTTGAGATGTGGTGAGTTGCAATCTTCTACCTTCAGACCATTCTTATGATTATCAATAATAATCATGTCATGTTATTTATAATCAGGTGTTGAATATAAGGCAGTAAACTTATTTTCAATAAGAGCATTTAATCCATAATTTTTACTTGAGAAAGAGGGAGGTTAGAAAGATATTGAAAACAGAATTGAGAAAATGTGGAAGTACCATAACATTCAAGAGGAGAATATGGTTAAATGTGAGAGTTACCTTTGAATAAAATACAGGTAAGTTCAACTTTAAAGTTCAAATTTATGAGAAAACAATGTGTAAGCCTCTTTGGCTCCTCTAACCAAGGAGAAGATGAATATAATTATTTCAAAGTCGACAGCTTGCAAAAGCATTACCAGACTAATCACCGTTCAAAGCAACTGCCTGTTAGATTCGACCAGTAAAGGTAAAATAAAACAAGATTAAATAAAGATTGACCAGGAAGCCATTTTTTTGCACTATGGCACATGTATAATGGCGTCATTATGCATCTTTCACCCAAACACTATACATCTCCATATTTTATTTTATTATTATTATGGAGCTGGCTCATAAATAACAGCTGTTGAAAATGTCAAATGTTAATGAGGCAGGGCAATGCAAGCTTGAATTTGTGGCGTTGGCTGGGAAGGGAGGGGGGCTGGAAACTCTGCGAATATGCCAGTATAGACAGACTCTTATAACAACACCATCTTCCAATTCTCAGAGCACTCTGCAGACTAAAGTGCATCAGTCTGCCATTAATCCCACTTATCACTCTGACAGCTCAGTAATTACACCACTGCTACAGCCCAGGTACTGCAGTTGTAATAAAATATCAACTGCTGTGCAGGATGCATGCTGGTGAGATGTTTTATTAAACTTGGGGAGGAGGGGGGGTTGATCATCAAGTGACATGAGTGTTGACCTATTTTTCCTATTTGACAATAAATTAGCCTTTGACCATGCCATAATAGATATTACCAAGTGAATTTACTCTTCTCAAACAGCAAAAGGTGCAGCATTCCAAGGAACTGGGCAAATGGCGTAAAATAAGACGGTAGGAGAGGCGAGTTAGAACATTATTATCTAAATGGCTATAAATGATTGATATAGTGAGAAATCACAAGCATGGCTCTCCACTTGAAGAGAAATGCAACCACAATTACCAACCCTGCCAACCAAAAAAACCTATAGCCTATGTAAATTGTTCCCAGACAAGCAATGTTTTTTTCTATAACATTTCTATCATTTTGAACTTCATGCTTCCGACGTCTTCTGCTGCTTTTCAAACTGGATGCATTATCATTTAAATTAAATAATATTGAGAAGGAATGAGAGAAAACATTTTGAAAGTCATAAATAGATACAACATCACACCCCACACGTTTATTTCCACACTGTTTTGAGAAGAGAGGTACTCTATCCAAACTAGGTCAAGCAAGAGGGTGGTTAAATTAATTAGTTAACCTATTATTACTAAAAATGCAGTTTTCATTTGAACAATATTTAAGTATGAGACACATTTATGAATTTGTATACTCATGAAATTAGTTCTGTGTGAATGACATTTCTTCCTTAATGGTCCAAGAAAAAGCACCTATCCTGTTTTATAACAATGCAACAGGTGGCTGAAACACATGTGATTTTAATTTTAAATAAATAATTTTACAAAAAGTTATTTTTTACAAATAACTCACATTTGAAGCAAAAGCATCTACTTGTTGATGGGAAAAAATGATTCAATGAGAAACAATGAAAAAAGATCTACCGGTATCAAAAATATGTGCACAAGTCTCCTATTCAATGTATTGTATGACCTGTTTAAATTTCAGTATAACCAGTGCAGACTGAGTCATTGTTCATAGAACAGATCATTTCTGCTTCAAGTATAAGACTGTTAAAATACAACAAAGAACATTGAACTAGACAAAAAACAAAACAGTAACCCTTCTCTTTATTGTAATAATTGTGTTGATTGTTACATAGGTCGTTGCCTAGAGCGAGGAGGCTCTAAACTTTTAAATTTTATACAGCACAAATCATCCATTATTCATCCAATATTACACAAAATACTTCTGTTCCTGCAACAAGTAAGTTGCTGCTCTCTCTGACCTACACATACTAGCCTTCCAATGTAAATTTAAGAAAATCATAGGACCTAAACAGGAAAAATAAATTAGCAAACTCCCAAAACCTTAAAGGTGGAGTTCTTGTCACTATTTTTTTTTTAAAAAACGACAAATTTTACTTCCTGCCCATTTTAAAAAGAAACAGGCAATGTCTCAAGCAAAATAAATGCATTTTTCCCTTTGCAATTAAAAATGCCTATAATATACCTGGAATTATTTTTTCGTTGGAATATTCTTAAAATTGTGACCAAAAAAAAACAACAAAAATCTCAGAAACTTCAGTAGACATGACATTTTCAGTATCAATGTGGATATGACTCTGAGTTATCCAATTTTTTTTTAAAAAAAATATAGAAAAGTAATCCCCTATAAAACTAATAAAATATTTCAAAGTAGTGTTGATAAGACAGTTGAATTAATATATAAAAATAAGTATGAAGAACAGAAGCTTTGAAATTATCAGCTGTTCAAAACAGCAGTGCTACAGCAGATTTATATGGACAGGGTCAGTATCCTCCTCCTATGATGAGAATTTGTATTTCTGCTTATAATTATTTCTTAATTTGCATTATCTGTAGCTGCAGATAAGCCAGCTATATAGCTTATAAATTTTATACAAAGCTATATATAAACAACATTTCCTCTTCTTTGCTAACACTTAAGTGGCTTCTCTTCCTGAAAATATTTTCATCACTGTTATCAGCATTTCTCTCCAACGAATCTACCATCTAATCACTTTTGCAGTTCTATTGGCTACTTGCGTTTGACGTTGGAAGAAATAAACTTTTAAGGCTGACTTAAATATGCCTCTTTTAGTCAATGGTAGAATGGACAGAGGCAAAGCTGACAAAGGGTATTATGAATAACAATCACGATTACAGCGTGATATTCACACTCCTCTGAGACCAATGTAACTAGTTTAGTATTTTGCATTAACTAAGGAGGCACAAATGCCTGACCAATAACAGAATAAGGAAAAATAATAAAACATACATAAATCTGTAAACTTGTATCCAGTATCTGAACTAATTGTCTTCATCTGATTCAGTAAACATCAATATTAATTAATGTACAAATAAAATATACAAAGCCAAGGTGTGGAAAGTATATCTACCGCCGCAGTGTAGACATCTAAGCATATCCCTGGAACCTCCAGGCCTGATGCTATAACTAGGTTTTAAGGGGTTCAGGAGACAGCAAAAGGGATGGGTCTAACCAAACCTTAGGGGCAAGGGGAAAATGTTCCATAAGACAGGGGCCATGGCAGAGAAGGCCTGCCTCCTTCTCTGGGACCTACCAAATGTGGCAAATGATAACTGTGTTCTCTGCTAGATCTAATGAGATGGATTAATGTTAAGCAGGGAGAGGCAGTCCCTCAGATAACCCTGTCCCGTGCCATGAAGAGCTTGAAATGTTAAAACCAGTAGTTTGACTCAGACCTGGAAGCAAACTGGCAACCAATGCAGCTCACAGGTGTGACACGTGATATTCTAGGAGCACACATAACTGCCCAAGCCCATTGCATCTGCCCCAGTTGAAGCTTCCAGAGGCTCTTCAAGGCTCTTCAGTTACAGAAATCTAATCTGGAGGTGACTAGAGCGTGAGTTACTGTGACCAAGTGATCAACAATATAAAGCTATGCAAAAGTCCTCCAAGCCATGACTGCCACCTGCTCCTCAATCGGGATTCTTATTTTTGTAAGAAACAGGAGAAAGCAAAAGCAAAATAATTTTTAGATTTCAACCCAATTGTCCATTTTTTTTTAAAAAAAAAAGAAGTTGAACCTTGAATTGTCATAAGAATTTCAGATTGCCTTACATCAAATCAAACTATTTATTCATTCAATGTGTTTTGATTTAATTTGAATATTTGATAGAAATTACCACCGGCTCATTATCACACAGGTTTTTGGGTAGAACAAGCTAAGAGGCCTGGACTGATTGACTTTCTGGATTTATAAGGCAATACAAACAATACCCCCCATACACACACACACTCAAACCAACCTGATATAACATGAAAACATGTTATAAAGAATATATAAATACAAAATATAAAAGTGACCAAACACAATAATAATGGTTGGAATACATGTTAGAATGTATTTTATATTGCAACAACTACAGAATTATTCAGCCAATAGATGGCAGTGTTTAGTTTGCATCTATGGATATAATCTATGGTTCTTTTTGGTCTGAAGAGAGTTTCCTGTGACAGTTGAAACCGTTACGCGGGAAAGCCAATGGTGACTGTACACTGTACATTTCACCAATCTATACGGCTATATAATAATCCTGTGCTACCATTTCTATAGAATATAAACAGAATTTTCTAACAATAGTAGAACCCAAATGTTCTATTAGGGAATGCAGCCAGGTCTGAAGGTATTCCTAAAGCCGAGCAGAGTCGCATCTGTTATATGATGGGGGAGGGAGAGATCATTCCAGAAGACAGAGCAGCCGCCAAAAAGGCATGCTTCTGGAGTTCCATAAGCTGCAGTATGTATGAGCAACAGAAATACAGTATATCACCTACATAGCTATTTAACTGGAACTTTCTCAAGTCCACTTAATACTACCTAATCATGGAACCTTTCACATGATATAAAATACCACCAGTAGCATAAGAAACAAAGTGCCCGTAAAAGGCATAAGGGAATGCTTGGAAACTGAGCAATGAGCTCATCTTACAACAGCAGTCTTTTTAGGTCTCTTGATAAGTCCTGCCTCCTGACAAAAACTTTCAAATGGCATCTTCAAGTCCTCCAAGCACCCAGTATGGAAGACTACTATGAATTCAATGAGGAAATTTTTCATATCCATAACTGGATTTGCTTTGGCCTTCATGTGGCCCAGGTACTGTTGTTTTGAAATAACCATTCCTTTTCCCAAATAGAAATAAATTTAAGCGGTACCAATTCTGCTTGAATGGATACAAGGAGCATCTGGAATACATAAAATAACTTTTTGGGCCATTCAAATGCTGAAATTATATCTCTGACAGTTTCACCTTGGCTATACCATGCCCTAAAATAAGCCTATTAACTCTGCTGCAAATGCTCAGACTTGTTTTTTAACCCAGGGCTGTCTGACAATACATGTTGCATCACTATGGGAGTGCTGGTAAAAGACAACATGGAAGCTATTTAAAAAATCATTATGCATGCAGAAGCTTTTCTCCTGCAGATATCTATACTGGATCTGCAAACATCTGCAAGAGCTGACCTGGTTGAAGCAACCAGCTGTTTCTGAGCTGACCACTAGCTAGATATTATTTCAGTTAACAATTCTCATCCTCTTTTGTAAATAATTTAAACAGAACTATATGAAGGCACACCAGGCATTTCTAGCAACAATAAACGTCCTTTTAATTTTTTCCACAGGAAATTTGAAGAAAAACTAATTAATTGGTATTGGCTGAAATACGTTTTTCTGTCCTGCCTTCCAGACAAAATGTATAGTATAAGTATTTAAACTGTTCTTCCTTCCCCAGTTATGTAAATAACTACACCAATTTTCAGTGTTAAAATGTTTTGTGTATTGAAATTGTAAAGCTTACCTTTATTTATTTTGTAATTATAAACTGCCACAAGCACTCTGAGAATCACTTTCTATTTTAAAAAAAATCCAGAACTAAAAGAAATAAATCCATGTTAGTGAGATTTCTTCCAGTAGTTAACTGATTGGATTTCAACACGTTGTTCACTATTATGCCTGTGAGTAATTAAATGTTGAAGGCAAGCATGCCATTGGCCTATAGTTTCCTGGTGTTAGTTTTGCCAGGTCTTTTGGAATCAGATAAGTTTTGCCAGTTATTAAACAATCGCTGATGTCTCCGTGCAATACTTCATTAAGTTGTTTAGATATACTTGGATGGAAGGTAGTCAGATATTTGTGCACCACACAATTGATCATTTCCAAGAAATATCCAGTCACTCAATTTTTAACCATTTTTGCTGCTAAAATTAGGTCTTCCATTCGAGTTTTAATCCATCCAGCATTTTTATTACAGTCTTTTATTTTATTTTATTATAGTGTTTTTGAACTTCCCATAGATATTTCGAAAACTAGATTGTTGCCTTATTGTTTGGTTTTCCATGTTCAGAATTTCTATTGCCATTTATACTTTGGTAGAATCGCCTCTTGTCTGATTGAAATAGCTGATTTTGCTTAAATTGGATGATCTGTGCCTTGTAGTGTTCAATTTTCCTAGCTATTGCCATTATTTGTTGCTTTATGATTTTAAAACTACTTCAAATTTTCTGCTACTAAACCAATATTTTTATTACACTTGTCCTGATCCCTACATTCTTCAATTTTTTCTATTTCATGTTTTTTAAATTACTTGCATTTGATCTTAATTTCTTCACTTGGCCTCTAATCTGATCTTCCACTTTGGGATTTAATAGGAGTTTGGTTTTGGTTTTCTAATTTAGATTCCCAATTTGTTCTATAACTACTACTGCTGTATTCTGGGCAATCAGATTGGTCTGTTTGATAAATGTTATTTTAACCCTTGCAGGTGTCTTATTCACATTCTTAATTACAAATGCCAGGTCTTTGGGGGGCCGCTATTCTCAATGCTGGCAATCTTTGTTTTTCTACTGGTAATTTTCTACATATGCCATAATCTTCTCTTTAAATTTTTGTTGGGAGGTCAGTTCATAAGTTGTCTCAGTGCTGGCCTGTACTAGTTCTGATGTTATTACTTCTTCCAAGTTATCATTTGTGTAGTTCATATCAGTTGTTCTTGTTATATTCCCACTTGTTATCTGAATGTCTTCTTCTTCTTCTACTCTACTATTACTTTGGGGGGGGGGGTCTTACGTTTTCATAACTTTTCTGAATTTCTTCCAATTCTGCTTCCCTGAATATTTTACTTCAAGTAATGAATTAACAAATTTCAGTTAACAAATCCGTTTCTATTTTTTCCCTCAATTCAGTATTCTCCTTTGTTATTTTCAAGAGCTTTTCTGGATTGACTGCTTCATCAAGGGTTCTGGGCTTTTCTTAATGTAGTCATTCAGGCCATAGTTTTCTTCCTTCCTAGTTTGATTCACCTGTAGAATTCCTTTACCCACATCAGCTCTTTTCAAAGACAGTGTATCAGTATCAACAAAGCATGGTGCATTGTCATTAGTTTTCCTGTCTTCCAATTCAAATTATGAAGTTCCATCTGGGTCTAGTAAACTATTCCTGCTGTATGTTGAATAGCAGGGACTGCCCATATATTAATTGCTTTAATGATGTTTCCACCATTTAGCTTTGATTTCAAAATTTTCGGAATTCATTTGATATATTTGGTAGAGGTTTTTTTTTATTTCATTCTATAATAAATTGGAAGCTTCCAAAATTCCCAAATATTTGTAGCTTTTTTTTGATACTACTGGCTTTATGAATTTTTCATTGTTAAGCTCTATTCCATCATCTTCAACAATTTTGCTTGTCCTTATGACTATGGTTGCGTATTTGTCAATGCCAAATTCCATTCCAATATTTTTCTGAAGTCTACTGTGCTTTTTCATAAGGAATCTAGTTTACCCTTTGTTTTTCCAAATAATTTTAAATCATCCATATAGATTGAATGAGAAATTTTGGGGGGATTATGGTTTATTGCACTGTCTTCCAGATCTTTAGTCTGGATTTAGTTTTTGGATCCACCTAACAAGCTCTTTCCAAGGGCCTGAACCATTTTTATGGTTCATCATGATTAGCCAGATGTTCAGATTGGATTTGGCATTTTTATCCTATATACCTTCATTTTCATTAATCTATGGTAGCCTGATTTAGACCAGGACCACCAGGTGAAATGACAAACAATTCCCCCCAAGTCCATTTCTGTAAAATACAGATACTTTGGGGAAAAAAAAACTGTCTGTGTGCACGGGCATGTTTATGAAAGATTCTTTAACAACAAATGACCTCAGGATCAGTGGATCTGATCCAGATTAGGATCATTTTTTTACAATTACACAACAAGAAGTTACATGATGATAAGCATTCTTATATTGCTCAGTCTGCAATGTAGACAATTAAGGGGACACATTTAGGGAAGATAGGGCTAAAGACAGTTAACTGCTGTAACAGTTATATTTTATTATTAATTTAAGACACAATTATGCACATTTTGCTGCATAACAAAATGTTTTGCTTGTGGAATTTTCAATAAACAATTTGTTTGGCTAAGATGTAATCAAGAATACTGTTCCAGATTAGCTAGGCCTGACCCACGATGGCTCTGCTTAGAAACAAAAAAGAATATCCCGAATGACATTAGAGTTGAAATACTTTCAAGAAAAACTCAACCACTGTAATTATTCTATTGGAATTATATTCTTGCTTCAATCACACTCTGAGACTGATTAATTTGTCTTAAGGTTCCCCTCAATCTGAATCAGTCCTAATTTCTAACTTCCCTCCCCCTCCTGCAGCAACTTCCTAAGTCTGAATTTTCCATGTTTTTCTCTTCTGAACATCCCAGTTCTGACAAGGCTGCTTCCCTGAGGCATTACCTCTCTCTATCTTCATTTTTGTGTGTGTCAGAGCTAAAATCAATGGAGGTAAAGATAACTTGTTCCTAAGAAGATCACCTACAGCATAGCCATAAAACAAGGAACAAAGAAAGGATTGTTTGATAGGGAGACATTTTCAAAGTTCTCAAAGGATTCAAAGCCTAAAGTACTGTTAAGAAGTAGTACCTGAGGAGATAACAGTCTCAGAAAACTCTACAGCAGCCAGTTATATACTAACCAATTCCATTCAGGGCTTGGTTTTGTCAGTGAAATCTCATTCTGCATCTCAGTGGAACATTTTTTTTCTTCCTTTCTCCTTTTCTTTGATAGTAACAGGATAAGAAATATAATAGTTCTTTCTTTCATAAGCATAGCTTCCAAAATACCTTTTGCACTGTTTGTGGAGGACATGCTTTTAATAATAAGGTAATTGTGAAACATTTTGTCTTAGGGGTTTTGTCTTATATTCAATTTTCATTCCTTTGTGAAGCCTTTAGGAGAAAAATTGAGTTAGCCTATGGTGGCAAAAAAAGAAAAAAAAGGAATCTGGCAATCTGGTAGCACCTTTTCCAACTAACACGTATTATTAAAAAATAAAAGCTTTTGTGAGCTGTAGCTCACTTCATCAGGGTGGCTAGAGTTATGTAAGATTTAAATTGGGCAAAGGCACGGGGAGGGGAAGACAGGCTGGTTATGCGGAGGCATCACTCCTGTTTCTGATTGTACAAATCTGCTTCAGGTTGAGTGTTGGTCTGTATTTAAGTATGTGCCTGCCACCTCCATTTTCTGAAACATTGAGTGGTGGGCCCATACAGTACTTTCTAATATGGGAACCAGACCCTGCAATAAACCCACTTATCTATTTTGCCTCCCCACCTGTACCACCAGCACAATCACAGCCTCTACAGCAACACACTCAAGATTAGAAGCATCTATACATAGTCTACGTCAGGGGTCCCCAACCTGTGAGCCGTGGCCTCCTGGCCACCAGGTCATGGGATAGACTGGCCAGTGTGCACGCATTTGCGCGCACACCCCCTCACTTGCGCTAGCCTCTGCGCCTTGGGTCGTGAAAACAGGATGCCGCCACATCACACGGTGCAAAAACAGCCTGCCACCATGCGCTGTGCTGCAAGGCACAAAAACAGCCGCCGCCATGCCACTAGCAGGGCTAGTGAGTATCACGCAGGCGTTAGCTCCGCCCCATTTGCTTTCTCTCCCCTTTTCCTCTGGTCCGCCAATCAACAAAAGTTGGTAACCTCTGATCTACGTCTAATTTGATATATACCGTCATTTGCCAGCAATATCCCTCTGGATTCTACATGGGACAAATTTTGTGGGGAAAAAATTAATGGACACAAATTTGACATCCACACTCAATAGAAAAATAAATTAGATTAAAACATTTCAACCTTCCCCTCCCATTCTATGGAGAAACTCAAAATATGAGTGTTTTGGAACACTTCACCACTGAATGAGAGGCTGCTGAACTCACATACATCAACAGATTTTAGGCAATTTCATAAGGTCTCAACAAAGTTTTAATGATGTTTTAATTCATTACAATGGCTAATTGATGAAGTACTGGTAATCTGTGTCACATCTAACTTCTATATGCATAACCAACCTGCTGTATCTTCCCATTCTTTCCCTCCACCATTCTCACCACAATTCAAATCTTACATGAGTCTAGGCCAGGGGTGTCAAACTGCCAGCCTGCAGGCTGTATGTGTCATGGTGAAACTGCGCCCACCTCATTGCCAGCAATGGCAAAAAAGTCACGCTACATCGTGACACTTCACGTGACGTTGCAAGTTTGAAACCCCTGGTCTAGCCACTCTGTGCATCAGATGAAGTGAAATGCAATTCACAGAAACACAAGCTTTTCAATAAAATGTGTTAGTTAGAAAAGCTGCTACCAGACTCCTTCTGATTTACTGCTTTGTGGGCCACTCCTGGAAAATGTATGGGAAAACAAAAGGAAAAATTCCTCCAAATGAAGGCATTATAGCATTAGTTGTAAGCAGTTTGTAAATGCCAGCACATCTTAGCAACTGATCAGCTCAATGTTATTTTGTTTCAACTGCATCCTGTGTTTCAGGATTATGAAGGTGCAACATTTTCTTTTAGTGCTACTCTAAATCAAGAGAAATATCTCTAATAGCAGAAAAGCTGTTTGCAATGTAGCTTGGCCCATTGCAAATCAGGTTTGCAAACAGGAATATGACATTATTGGTTATTGAAAATGTGTAGAGATAACGAAGTGGCTGAGGGAACAAAAGCAGTCGGTTCTGTCTGTAGCTACTGGAAGATTTGATTCACATATTTTAAAAGAATTCACTACTAAACCTAGCGGATGTTCTCCCATCAAAACATGTGAGCTACTTAAAGTGTCGTTATAAGAAAATATTCTCAATGAGCTGAGGGAGGAATCAAACAGGGATCAGTAGCCCAGTAAAACCAAATTGTTTATATTTACTGACCCTAACCTAAAGATAGTATAGCTAGCATGCTGACCTAATAGGAAAGGATAAATAATAAGACATTCTACCAGATCTACAACATTGTAATGGCATGCTATTATTTACACTGCAACTACCCTTTCTTTTGTCTTAACTTTGTAACATAGAAGGCCAAAGTTATACAGGAAGTCATCAACTCACAACCACAACTGAGCTCAAAATTTCTGTTGCTAAGTGAGACAGTTGTTAAGTTAATTTTGCCCCATTTTTCAACCTTTCTTGCCACAGCAGTTCCCAACCTTTTCTATACCCTGCACCGCTTCAACACTTCTGATATCTTCTCGCATCCCTTACAAAAGTTCGAAATAATGGCAACGAATTATGCATATAAACTATAATTTTGAAAACCCACATTTTTGCAAGTACCCTCAGCTGGGAACCCCTATGATAGGTGAATCACTGCAGTTGTTAAGCCGGTAACACAATTGTTAAATTAACCTGGCTTCCCTATTGACTATGCTTGTTAGAAGGTCATATGCCCCCAGGACATTGCAATAAATATAAACCAGTTGCCAAGCATCCAAATTTTGACCACACAACCAGGGGGATGCTGCAGCAATTGTAAGTGTGAAAAACAGACATAAGTCACTTTTTTTTCAGTGCTGTTGTAACTTTTTTTTTTTTTTTTTTTTTTAAAATTTTTCAAAAGTTTTACAAATAAAAATCCACCCCCCCTCCCCAACCACCCCACCCCACCCCGACTTCCCAGAACTGAATATAGGATTATTTAACAAATATTTTAAAAATAACATTTGCAATTTATAAAATAATTAATAATAA